>NC_041015.1:36170583-36483901 GCF_004193775.1 Glycine soja | reverse complement strand
CGACGAAACTAACAACATTAACAAATTAACACAACTAACAAATTAACAAAACCAACAAAACTAGCAAACCAAAGAACACTCCCCCCATACTTAAACAACACATTGTCCTCAATGTAGCACAATTAAAAGATTAAAAACAATTAAATCATCAAAGAGAATCGAACAAGTGTAATAAAATCAAAGAAGGAGATAGGAAAGAAAAACTCCCTAAGTCATGGTGGAGGAAGAGTAGGGTGGAGTAAGGAAGTCTCTTCCACCACTACGTCCACTAAAGAAGGGTTCGTGAGGAATGGCTTAAGTCGATGTCCATTGACCTTGAAGCTCTTGTTTGTGGAGTCGCTTTTGATCTCAACTGTACCATAAGGAAAAACATTAGTAACAACAAAAGGACCAATCCACTTAGACCTCAACTTACCACTCATGAGTCCAAGCCTAGAATTATACAATAACACTTTTGCCCAACCACGAAGTCTTTTTTAACTATCATGTTATCATGGAACTTCTTGGTCTTTTCTTTGTAGAACTTGGCATTCTCGTAGGCTTCTAGGCGGATTTCATCTAACTCACTCAGTTGCAACTTCTTTCCTCGCCAGTCTCACTGCCCAGTATGCTTTGTGCTCAATTTCCACTGGAAGATGACATGCCTTTCCAAAGACAACCCGATAAGGAGACATTCCTATGGGTGCTTTGTAGGCAGTCCGATGTGCCCAGAGAGCATCATCAAGCCTGGTACTCCAATCTTTCCTGCTTGGCTGCACAATCTTCTCTAGAATTCTCTTGATTTCCCTGTTAGAAATTTCTGTCTGTCCATTAGTCTGGGGGTGGTATGGTGTGGATACCCTGTGTACCACCCGTACTTTTTAAGCAGGGCATGCATTGTCCTGTTGCAAAATGGGTTCCTTGATCACTAACAATTGCTTTAGGTACTCCAAACCTACAAAACAGATTAGACCTGACAAAGTCTGCGACAACTTTAGCATCATTAGTTCTAGTGGGCTTGGCTTCTGTGGCGTCCCTAAATTAATGACTGGTTTAATAGAAATAATTTAAATAACAAAAACCATGGTAAATTTTTTTTTTCTTCTTTTTCTTTTTCATTTCTTTCTCTTTTCACCATAACTAGGGTTAGAAGGAAAATCCTCACTATAAAGTCCTGAATGGCCAGTTCACAACTCTATTCGGAGTCATTTCTTTCTTACTGCTCATAATTCTCTAAATTATTTTGCTGTTTCAAAAGGAAGAATGTACCAGCCATTACTTTAGGTCGTCACATGAAAATAAGAGAATAAAATACGGTCGATAAACTCTTTTACAAATAAAGTTGCTAATGCTTTCTTTTCAAATAACGAGATCGATTATAAATGCATATATCATTTAAAGCTGTCCAAAATATGAGAGTTTTACAAAATACAGTGTCATCCAGAGCAAAGGTGTCCATAGCGGTGGCTTCAGCCACATGTATACAATCATCAAATGCCTATACATCAGGTCTACCCATACAAAAACAAAAGAGTAAACCTAACAGTTAGTCCTAGATACACCCACCCTCAAAATATACAAAACGAATCCAAAAAGTTGTCCACTAGGACGAAGAGCCTCCGCTGATCGCCATCTCCCTCGGGCCACTATCCTCCGTAGAGTCTGCCTCAGATGCCGACATGACTTCCTCGGGAGAATCCACCTCGAGAAGTGGATCCTCATCACCCTCTAGAAAGTCAAGGGCATCCACAGCAGGCTCAGGAGGTAGCTCCTCCAGGTCCTCCTCAGGGTCTTCCTCGGATGACGTTACCTCGATCACTTGAACGGGCTCCACTAGACGATATGGTGTAGGTGTGGGTAGTATCCACTCCACCGTGCGCTGAAGCGTCCGTGCAGGTTCATCTGGATGCACCAAAGAAGTAGCCGTGAATCGAATGGTGCCCCGAAATCGGCACCTCGTGTTGCCTTCGAGGGTCTCCCAAGCTCCCTCTAGGCACTCCATCTCTACTCGATCACGGATTAGCTGCGCCGCCATCACGATCTACAAGAAAGAAGAGAAAGGGGTAGACTCTTTCACAAGAATCTAACTACGCTGCACACAATGCATCTCATAACCACTACATGACGTTAAAAGGAGTATCTTGAGGCTTTTCATCTCTGGTAATCGATTACACAACCTTGGTAATCGATTACCAGAGGCTAAACTTGAATTACACAACCTCAGGACATGAAATATGCAATAATACACTGTGTAATCGATTACACATGCCTGGTAATCGATTACCAGTGACCCATTCCTCTGTGTAATCGATTACACAGGCTGGTAATCGATTACCAGAGGCTCCCTAAGTTTCCTGACTTCGTTTTCAAGCCTGGTAATCGATTACACCCCTTGGTAATCGATTACCAGAGACCATCTTAGCCTCCTGTCCTCAATTTTAAGCCTTGTAATCGATTACCCACCCTTGGTAATCGATTACCAGAGGCCACCATCCACATATTACACAAAATTCACAGCTGGCCAGCCACCACAAGCCTCCTTGCTTTGTGGTCTTGTTTTCCTTTTATCTGTTGACTGCCAGGAGCCCGCCTGTTTAGGTACATCACAGGTTCTCACTGACCGACTATGCCCGGGTTGGATCGGGATTGGTCAAGCTTGGTTTTGGGCAATAGCACCCCACCTGACGTCCCCAAGGTCTCCTGACCCCCGCGACATATCTCCAGGTACCACTCTGTGGTCAACAATAAAAGCAGGAAGTTTCACCCTTCAACACTTCCTCATCTCAAGCTTGTAGAATTATGGGGTACCCATCACATGTGGTACTAGGTGGCGGTCGGGCGATGGTGCACAACAAGCTTTCCACATCCACAATGCGCGCATAAACCCACAATCCCCTGTTGCCCACCTCC
Organism: Glycine soja; assembly: GCF_004193775.1. NCBI lineage: Eukaryota > Viridiplantae > Streptophyta > Magnoliopsida > Fabales > Fabaceae > Glycine > Glycine soja. The sequence goes on along the minus strand of NC_041015.1, from coordinate 36,481,012 downwards.
AACTGAGCTCACGTACTCCCACGTAGCCCATATCCTCGTTTCTCTCAACACCGGGTCCCCATCAATCCTCTCAAGCTTCCACAACATCCAAGCAAAACAACATTCAAACAGCACAAGCTATCACAGCCAAGCAAAACAGAGCAAAGGCAGAAAACTCTGCTCAACACATCAACCAAAATCACAGCTTTTCTCACGTAAAGACCACAGTAACAATTCCTTCGATCCAATTCGTTACCCGTTGGATCGACTCCAAAATTTTACTGGAAGTCTATAGTGTATAAGCCTACATTTTGACCGTTGGGATCTACTAGCAAACATCCAGAACTCATTCTGCACTAGACTTTCCACAGCCAACCACACACAAGCATTTTTCTGCACTTGTGCAAAATTCTATTGCACAATTTCACAGCAAAAATTCTGCATAAGTGCAGATTTCGAAAATCACCCTTCCTCTCATCCAATCTTGCCCAAATCAAATCCTACAAGTCCCAAATCATGTATCAAACATGTCTAAACCAAAGCCAAGCTTCAAACCACAGCAACACAAAATCTAGGTGTCCAAAACCCCTCAATTCAATGGCTTTTCTAGGTTTGAAAGGTGGAATTTAGAATGAGGTAAATTTGGAGCAAATTCTCACCTCACACAAGTCTATAACATCAATCTAAACTTGCTCAAACTGGATTTACACCTAAATTTCCACCGAATCAAAATTTGACTCCTCAACACCCAATTTTGCCCTAGAAATGGCTCTTGGTTCACTTTGGTCATTTGTTTTTCTCTCTAGCTCAGCCTAACCTTTCTCACATGTCCTAAATGACATTTCAAGCTAGTATTAACTCACTTTAACCTCCATTTACCACAGAATTCAGACTTAGCCTTCCAACTCTCAAAGTCTCACTATTTTTCCACTCATAACATCACATTCTCACTTTCTAACCCTAGGTTAGTTCTACCCTTTGTCTCTAACAGATTTCTATCAGCAATTTCAGCATATAAACATCACAAACATCATCACAAAAACCCTAAAACAGAATGGGTATGTCTAATTCACCCAAACATGGCAATTTCAACAAGCTTTCAACAAATGCCTTCACAAATAATCATCACACAGCAGAAAACTAACAAAACCACCCATCATATCTCCCAAAACCCCATACCCACGAAATTTAAGAGAGAAAGAAGTCCACCCAAACCTGAAATTTCGAAGTCCCACTCGTAGCCACGCACTTCACGACTCCAAAAATGCTCTCCTTTCACGATTTGGGGCAGAAATGGTGGCCAAAGGTTGAAGCTTTGCTTGAAGCTTCAATGGAGAATGAAGAAGAAGAAAGCTACGTGAGAGAGGGAGAGAAAAGGCTTCTGAATTTCTGCTTTGGCTGAGTGAGGAGAGAGAAAAGCTTTTTGGTTTTAAATAAAAAGGGTTTTCCCCTTTTTTTTCCATTATTTTATTCAAGCTCTGCCACATGTCCCTATTTGATTGGAGCAAAAAGGGCCCACTTTCTCTTTTTGACTGTGACCCATACTCAGTCACAAAAGTGAGAAAAATCTGACCTTTGAAACGCTACAATCCTGCCTCGGTTTGCGTGCCGTTTCTCTGATTCCAGTTTCTCGCGTTTCTCTGCGTCCGTCGGGGCCAGTTTTCGAAAGCAAGCAATATATATATCAAAACGCTCAGAATAAAACCCCGAGCGTGGTTCAGAGGTTGGTTTCGTCAAATTCCAAGTTGCACGCAAAACGATGATTTTTAAACTAATTAATTAAGAATTAACCCATAACCTCTCAGTTATGGATTTCTCTTCCTTAATTAGTCCAACCCGCGTATCTTGCCCCCCACTATTCCTACTTCTACCAAGAACATATAGGCATAGACACTGAATAATACTTATATATATAATCATTCAAAATACATCGTTTCCAAAAATTCCGGGTAGAAATTTCCAGGATGTTACAATACTCCCACCCTTTTAGGAATTTCGTCCCCGAAATTAACTACTCTATGAACAAACTTGGGTACAATTCTCTCATCCTATCCTCCAACTCCCATGTAGAATCACCCTCATCGGTTCCCCACTGCACCTTCACCAACGCGATCTCCTTTCCTCTCAACGACTTCGTCCTTCGGTCAGTGATCTCCTGAGGTTGTGCTCTATAGGTGAGGTTATCCTTCACCTGTACCTCGTCCACTGCAAGTATATGTGATGGATCTGGGTTGTACCGTCTCAGTTGAGAGACATGGAACACAGGATGCAAATTCGATAAACTCGGAGGTAAGGCGATATGATAAGCTACAGGCCCAATCTTCTTCAAAATCTGATATGGACCTAGATACTTGGGTGTCAACTTCCTAGCTTTAAGAGCTCTTCCGACTCCGGTTACGGGAGAAACCTTCAAAAACACATGTTCTCCTTCCTGAAAATATAGTGGTTTCCTCCTTCTATCATAGTAGCTCTTCTGCCTATCCTGAGATGCTTTTATCTTCTCTCGAATCAACCTCACTTGTTCATTAATCTGTTGTAGCATTTCAGGTCCAAGAAGTACTGCTTCTCCATCATCATACCAACAAATAGGAGTTTTGCACTTTCGTCCATATAAAGCTTCAAAAGGAGCCATACCAATACTGGCTTGGTAACTATTGTTGTAAGTAAACTCAATCAATGGCAAACAATCCATCCAGCTACCTTGTTGCTCTATAATACACGCCCGAAGCAGATCCTCTAGAGTCTGAATGGTTCGTTCAGTCTGACCATCTGTTTGAGGATGATAAGCTGAACTAAGCTTCAGCTTTGTCCCCAAGGCTTCATGTAGACTCGTCCAAAATCGCGAAGTGAACCTCGGATCCCTGTCAGATACAATACTAGAAGGAATTCCATGCAACCTTACTACTTCCTTGATGTACAACTCCACTAGTTTCTCCATTCTATACTTCATATTCACTGGGATAAAATGAGCAGATTTGGTGAGTCGATCAACTATGACCCACACAGCATCATGTCCACGACTAGTCTTGGGCAAACTAGATACAAAATCCATAGATATGCTCTCCCATTTCCATTCCGGAATCTCCAATGGCTTCAATTCTCCCGATGATCGCTGGTGTTCAGCCTTAGCCTTTTGACATGTCAAACATCTTGCTACATATTCAGCTACATCTTTCTTCATGCCATGCCACCAAAAAATTCTCTTCAAATCTTGGTACATCTTAGTCATTCCTGGATGGAAACTAAGACGACTTTTATGTGCTTCCTCCAAAATCTTAACTTTCAAATCATCTAGAGATGGCACACATATCCTCCCCTTGAATCTAATTAACCCGGTTGTGTCCTTCTCAAACTCCACATCCTTATCCTCCATTATATCTAACACCTTGCCTTGCAAAAATGGGTCATCCCCTTGAGCCTCGCGTATGTGATCTACGAATTCATTGGTGATCTGCAATGCTCCCACAAATAAGCTCTTGGGTCGCACCTCAATTGCTAGATTCAGATCTCGGAACTCCTCTATCAATCTCTGCTCCAAACTCATCATAGTCGCAACATGTAAAGATTTCCGGCTTAGCGCATCGGCTACTACATTAGCCTTTCCTGGATGGTAGGAAAGTCCAAAATCATAATCCTTGAGGAACTCCATCCATCTTCGTTGTCTCATATTGAGTTCCTTCTGATCGAACAAGTATTTGAGACTCTTGTGATCACTGAAAACTTCAAAATGAGTACCGTACAAATAATGCCTCCAAATCTTTAAGGCAAAGACCACCGCTGCTAGTTCCAAGTCATGAGTCGGATAGTTAACTTCATGAGGACGTAATTGATGTGAAGCATACGCCACTACTCTTCCCTCTTGCATCAACACACACCCCAAGCCTTGCCCGCTTGCATCGCAATACACTTCAAATGTTCTCTTAGGGTCGGGCAAAATTAACACTGGAGCTGTCGTCAACCGCCTCTTCAACTCTTGGAAACTTTGCTCACACTTCTCATTCCAAACAAACTTCTCATTCTTACGAGTCAACTTAGTTAGGGGCAATGCCAATTTAGAAAATCCCTCAATGAACTTTCTATAATAGCCTGCCAACCCCAAGAAGCTTCGAACCTCCGTTGGAGTTGTCGGTTGTTGCCACTCCATAACCGACTCCACCTTGTTCGGATCCACCGCAACCCCGTCCTTAGAAATCACGTGCCCTAAGAACTGCACTTTCTCCAACCAAAAGTCACATTTCGACAGTTTGGCGAACAACTTCCTATCCCTCAGAATATGCAACACAATCCTCAAGTGCTTCTCATGCTCCTCCTTATTCCTCGAATACACTAGGATATCATCAATGAACACAACCACGAACTGATCCAAGTAATCATGGAATATACGATTCATATAATCCATGAAAATAGCCGGAGCATTAGTCACTCCAAATGGCATGACTAAATACTCGTAGTGCCCATACCGAGTCCGAAATGCAGTCTTTGGGATATCTTCCTTCTTAACTCGGATTTGATGATACCCCGATCGCAGATCGATCTTCGAAAATACCGTCGCTCCCCTCAATTGGTCAATCAGATCATCTATCCTTGGTAGAGGATATTTGTTCTTGATAGTGACCTTGTTTAACTGCCGGTAGTCTACACACATCCTCATACTTCCATCCTTCTTTTTAACCAACAAGACCGGCGCTCCCCACGGTGACGCGCTTGGACGAACAAATTGTTTGCTCAAAAGATCCTGTACTTGTACCTTCACCTCTGCTAGTTCTACCGGAGACATTCTATAAGGCGCAATCGACACTGGATTCGCCCCAGGCACCAAGTCAATAATGAATTCCACTTCTCTCTCAGGTGGCAATTCACAAATATCATCAGGAAAAACTTCCGGAAATTCCGACACCACCGGTATACTATTAACTTCAGCGTCCTCTTCCACATACATAGAGAACAACACCATGTAAGTTTGAACATCCTCCGTTCCTTCGTTGGCTGCATCCTCTTTCAAAGATTCACTTGGAACTACATCTCCACCAAACACTAGCATCTTCTCCTTACAGTCTAGAAAGATATGGTTAGTAGATAACCAATCCATCCCCAAGATCACATCTAGATGAGCTAAAGGTAGGCAAATCAAATCCGCCATAAAAGATCGACCCTCAACAATTATGGAACACTTCAAACACACCCGAGAGGTGGTTACAGGCTCGCTCGTCGGAGTAGACACCACCATATCATATGGTAACTCCGTCGCACATAACCCCAACCTCTCCACACATGCATGAGATATGAAAGAATGCGTGGCACCTGAATCATAAAGTACATCTAGTAGTTTATCAGCAATCAAACACTTACCCCGTATCAAATCGTCGGAGGCAGCTGCTTCTGATCCACTCATAGCAAATACCCGAGAGGGTACTTTTGGTCTTCCACCACTAGTGTTGTTGTTGCTAACATTACCGCTCCTTGTGGAATTAGTGGGTCCACGATTGACGGTGTTGGAATTGGCTGTTACCGTCGGTCTCCCGGTCACCCTACATTCTCGAGCATAGTGGCCCACCTTGCCACACACATAACAACGGTTCTCCTGTGTCTGCTGGAGCTGTGGGCAATTCCTCTTAATATGCGGTCCTCCACACTGAAAGCATTGTACCCCAGTCCCCCTTGACTGGCTCATGTTGGACGTAGCCATGGGCTGCTTCCCCTTGTTGCTAGCATACGGCTTCATCCTCTTGTTACCATTTCCTCTAAAAGGATGGTTTCTCTGAGGTCCTCCAACACCTCTAGCTTGCCTCTCCTTCATCTTATCTTCAAAAATCCTGCACTTTGTCACCAACTGATTAAAATCCGTAATCTGCATATAACTAACCGCTTGTTGGATCTCCAACCGAAGCCCATTCTCAAACTGAGCACATAAATCTTCCTCATTCCGAGCATCTTGGTATTGAGGCCAATACTGCAGAAGCTCATTAAACTTAGCCGTGTACTCCCCAACAGACATGTTTCCTTGCTTCAGATCCAGAAATTCCCTCGCCTTTCTCTTCCTGAGATCTCGTGGAAAGTAATTCTCCAGGAATTTGTCCTTGAAGGCATTCCAAGGAATCACGCCTCCAGGTGCAACAAATGAAGGCTTCACGAACTTCCACCAATTCTCGGCCTCCCCTTGGAGCATAAATGTTGCATAAAGGACCTTATGCTCCTCAAGGCAACCCATCGCCTCGAAAATCTTTTCCGTCTCAGCTAACCACAACCTAGCACCTTCCGGATCATAGTCTCCACTGAACTTTGGCGGGTGGTTCTTACGGAAAGCCATGAGTCCCCGATACTCCGCCGGTTCCACATCACGTTCCTGCACTAGAGTTTCCAGCACAGCGGTGATGCGGTCAAGGACATCACGGTTCTGATCCCTACCACGTCCTGCCATACCTATCCTGTAGGGAAACTATTAGCACCCAAGAAATCCTAAAGAGAGAGTGTACCACACAAGCTATGACAGTTATAACAACATCTTTCTCTTTATACATACTTATACACACAACAATCCTATGAATCAGTCACACATCCATGCTCAAGACAATAAGGCAGAAATACACACAATGTGTGACTTAACGTCACTCCCCGAAACCTACTCCCAAGTTTCAGAGAAACACAGCATTCACACAGCAAGACCATAACAGGTTCACTAGAATCCAACTTTTGCTCTGATACCACCATTTGTGGCGTCCCTAAATTAATGACTGGTTTAATAGAAATAATTTAAATAACAAAAACCATGGTAAATTTTTTTTTTCTTCTTTTTCTTTTTCATTTCTTTCTCTTTTCACCATAACTAGGGTTAGAAGGAAAATCCTCACTATAAAGTCCTGAATGGCCAGTTCACAACTCTATTCGGAGTCATTTCTTTCTTACCGCTCATAATTCTCTAAATTATTTTGCTGTTTCAAAAGGAAGAATGTACCAGCCATTACTTTAGGTCGTCACATGAAAGTAAGAGAATAAAATACGGTCGATAAACTCTTTTACAAATAAAGTTGCTAATGCTTTCTTTTCAAATAACGAGATCGATTATAAATGCATATATCATTTAAAGCTGTCCAAAATATGAGAGTTTTACAAAATACAGTGTCATCCAGAGCAAAGGTGTCCATAGCGGTGGCTTCAGCCACATGTATACAATCATCAAATGCCTATACATCAGGTCTACCCATACAAAAACAAAAGAGTAAACCTAACAGTTAGTCCTAGATACACCCACCCTCAAAATATACAAAACGAATCCAAAAAGTTGTCCACTAGGACGAAGAGCCTCCGCTGATCGCCATCTCCCTCGGGCCACTATCCTCCGTAGAGTCTGCCTCAGATGCCGACATGACTTCCTCGGGAGAATCCACCTCGAGAAGTGGATCCTCATCACCCTCTAGAAAGTCAAGGGCATCCACAGCAGGCTCAGGAGGTAGCTCCTCCAGGTCCTCCTCAGGGTCTTCCTCGGATGACGTTACCTCGATCACTTGAACGGGCTCCACTAGACGATATGGTGTAGGTGTGGGTAGTATCCACTCCACCGTGCGCTGAAGCGTCCGTGCAGGTTCATCTGGATGCACCAAAGAAGTAGCCGTGAATCGAATGGTGCCCCGAAATCGGCACCTCGTGTTGCCTTCGAGGGTCTCCCAAGCTCCCTCTAGGCACTCCATCTCTACTCGATCATGGATTAGCTGTGCCGCCATCACGATCTACAAGAAAGAAGAGAAAGGGGTAGACTCTTTCACAAGAATCTAACTACGCTGCACACAATGCATCTCATAACCACTACATGACGTTAAAAGGAGTATCTTGAGGCTTTTCATCTCTGGTAATCGATTACACAACCTTGGTAATCGATTACCAGAGGCTAAACTTGAATTACACAACCTCAGGACATGAAATATGCAATAATACACTGTGTAATCGATTACACATGCCTGGTAATCGATTACCAGTGACCCATTCCTCTGTGTAATCGATTACACAGGCTGGTAATCGATTACCAGAGGCTCCCTAAGTTTCCTGACTTCGTTTTCAAGCCTGGTAATCGATTACACCCCTTGGTAATCGATTACCAGAGACCATCTTAGCCTCCTGTCCTCAATTTTAAGCCTTGTAATCGATTACCCACCCTTGGTAATCGATTACCAGAGGCCACCATCCACATATTACACAAAATTCACAGCTGGCCAGCCACCACAAGCCTCCTTGCTTTGTGGTCTTGTTTTCCTTTTATCTGTTGACTGCCAGGAGCTCGCCTGTTTAGGTACATCACAGGTTCTCACTGACCGACTATGCCCGGGTTGGGTCGGGATTGGTCAAGCTTGGTTTTGGGCAATAGCACCCCACCTGACGTCCCCAAGGTCTCCTGACCCCCGCGACATATCTCCAGGTACCACTCTGTGGTCAACAATAAAAGCAGGAAGTTTCACCCTTCAACACTTCCTCATCTCAAGCTTGTAGAATTATGGGGTACCCATCACATGTGGTACTAGGTGGCGGTCGGGCGATGGTGCACAACAAGCTTTCCACATCCACAATGCGCGCATAAACCCACCATCCCCTGTTGCCCACCTCCAACTGAGCTCACGTACTCCCACGTAGCCCATATCCTCGTTTCTCTCAACACCGGGTCCCCATCAATCCTCTCAAGCTTCCACAACATCCAAGCAAAACAACATTCAAACAGCACAAGCTATCACAGCCTAGCAAAACAGAGCAAAGGCAGAAAACTCTGCTCAACACATCAACCAAAATCACAGCTTTTCTCACGTAAAGACCACAGTAACAATTCCTTCGATCCAATTCGTTACCCGTTGGATCGACTCCAAAATTTTACTGGAAGTCTATAGTGTATAAGCCTACATTTTGACCGTTGGGATCTACTAGCAAACATCCAGAACTCATTCTGCACTAGACTTTCCACAGCCAACCACACACAAGCATTTTTCTGCACTTGTGCAAAATTCTGTTGCACAATTTCACAGCAAAAATTCTGCATAAGTGCAGATTTCGAAAATCACCCTTCCTCTCATCCAATCTTGCCCAAATCAAATCCTACAAGTCCCAAATCATGTATCAAACATGTCTAAACCAAAGCCAAGCTTCAAACCACAGCAACACAAAATCTAGGTGTCCAAAACCCCTCAATTCAATGGCTTTTCTAGGTTTGAAAGGTGGAATTTAGAATGAGGTAAATTTGGAGCAAATTCTCACCTCACACAAGTCTATAACATCAATCTAAACTTGCTCAAACTGGATTTACACCTAAATTTCCACCGAATCAAAATTTGACTCCTCAACACCCAATTTTGCCCTAGAAATGGCTCTTGGTTCACTTTGGTCATTTGTTTTTCTCTCTAGCTCAGCCTAACCTTTCTCACATGTCCTAAATGACATTTCAAGCTAGTATTAACTCACTTTAACCTCCATTTACCACAGAATTCAGACTTAGCCTTCCAACTCTCAAAGTCTCACTATTTTTCCACTCATAACATCACATTCTCACTTTCTAACCCTAGGTTAGTTCTACCCTTTGTCTCTAACAGATTTCTATCAGCAATTTCAGCATATAAACATCACAAACATCATCACAAAAACCCTAAAACAGAATGGGTATGTCTAATTCACCCAAACATGGCAATTTCAACAAGCTTTCAACAAATGCCTTCACAAATAATCATCACACAGCAGAAAACTAACAAAACCACCCATCATATCTCCCAAAACCCCATACCCACGAAATTTAAGAGAGAAAGAAGTCCACCCAAACCTGAAATTTCGAAGTCCCACTCGTAGCCACGCACTTCACGACTCCAAAAATGCTCTCCTTTCACGATTTGGGGCAGAAATGGTGGCCAAAGGTTGAAGCTTTGCTTGAAGCTTCAATGGAGAATGAAGAAGAAGAAAGCTACGTGAGAGAGGGAGAGAAAAGGCTTCTGAATTTCTGCTTTGGCTGAGTGAGGAGAGAGAAAAGCTTTTTGGTTTTAAATAAAAAGGGTTTTCCCCTTTTTTTTCCATTATTTTATTCAAGCTCTGCCACATGTCCCTATTTGATTGGAGCAAAAAGGGCCCACTTTCTCTTTTTGACTGTGACCCATACTCAGTCACAAAAGTGAGAAAAATCTGACCTTTGAAACGCTACAATCCTGCCTCGGTTTGCGTGCCGTTTCTCTGATTCCAGTTTCTCGCGTTTCTCTGCGTCCGTCGGGGCCAGTTTTCGAAAGCAAGCAATATATATATCAAAACGCTCAGAATAAAACCCCGAGCGTGGTTCAGAGGTTGGTTTCGTCAAATTCCAAGTTGCACGCAAAACGATGATTTTTAAACTAATTAATTAAGAATTAACCCATAACCTCTCAGTTATGGATTTCTCTTCCTTAATTAGTCCAACCCGCGTATCTTGCCCCCCACTATTCCTACTTCTACCAAGAACATATAGGCATAGACACTGAATAATACTTATATATATAATCATTCAAAATACATCGTTTCCAAAAATTCCGGGTAGAAATTTCCAGGATGTTACAGCTTCCACCCATTTTGAAACATAATCAACTGCAAGGAGAATATAAACATAACCAAAAGAGACAGGAAAAGGACCCATGAAATCTATACCCCAGACATCAAACACCTCACAAAATAGCATAGGTTGCTGAGGCATTTGTTGTCGCCATGTAAGTGTATTTCCTGCTCTCTGACACTGCTCACAAGTGCTGCAGATCTTCCACGCATCTTTAAAGATGGTGGGCCAATAAAAACCACAATCAAGCACTTTGCGAGCTGTCCTTTGAATACCCAGATGACCTCCCGGTGCGGAAGAATGACAGAATTGCAGGACTGAGTCAGTCTCTTGATCTGGAATGCACCGTCTAATGACCTGATCACTGCACAATTTCCACAAGTAGGGGTCATCCCAAATAAAATGCTTAGCATCACTTTTAATCTTATCTTTTTGGGCCTTAGATGCTAAGGGAGGAAAAATAGAGGCAACTAAATAATTGACAATGTTAGCAAACCAGGGAGTAGAAAGAGAGTCAGAAATACTATACAATATATACAAATGATCATCCGGGAAATCATCCCGAATAGGTGAATCTGCATCAGAGACACGTTCGATCCGACTCAAATGATCAGCAACTAGATTTTGTGCTCCCCTCCTATCACGGATCTCCAAGTCAAACTCTTGGAGCCAGAGCATCCATCGGATCAACCTAGGCTTAGAATCAGCCTTCTTCAACAAGTACTTTAGAGCTGCATGGTCAGTATAAACAATAATGCGAGTACCAAGCAAATAAGATCGAAATTTTTCAAGAGCAAAAACTATGGCTAGAAGCTCTTTCTCAGTAGTAGTATAATTTGCTTGGGCAGCATCTAAAGTCCTAGAAGCATAATATATCACCCTGGGCAATTTATCAATTTTCTGAGCAAGGACAGCCCCCAATGCATAATTTGATGCATCACACATAAGCTCAAAAGGGGCTGTCCAATCGGGTGCCTGGATGATGGGGGTGGTAGTCAACGCTCTTTTGAGGCAATCAAAAGCCTCTTTGCATCTGTCATTAAAGTCAAACTCCACCTCCTTTTGCAACAAGTTGGACAGTGGAAGGGCTACTTTGCTAAAATCCCTTATAAAGCGCCTGTAGAATCCTGCATGACCAAGAAAAGATCGCACCTCTCGCACACAAGAGGGGTAAGGCAATTGTGAAATAACAGAAATTTTTGCAGGATCTACTTCAATGCCCTTATTGGAAATAATGTGGCCTAAAACTATACCTTGCTCAACCATAAAATGACATTTTTCAAAATTTAGAACAAGGTTAGTTTCAACGCATCTATTCAAAACTTTTTCCAAACTATTCAAACAACCATCAAAAGAGGATCCATATACAGTGAAATCATCCATAAACACCTCTATGCAATTTTCTAAAAAATCACTGAAAATACTAATCATGCACCGCTGGAAGGTACCAGGGGCATTGCACAGGCCGAAAGGCATCCTCCTATAAGCAAAAGTGCCGAAGGGGCAGATGAATGTGGTCTTTTCCTGATCCTCAGGAGCAATAGTAATTTGCATATAACCAGAAAAACCATCAAGGAAACAGTAGTGGGATTTACCTGCCAGGCATTCAAGCATCTGGTCAATGAATGGCAGGGGAAAATGGTCCTTTTTGGTAACCTGGTTCAGCCTCCTATAGTCAATGCAGACTCTCCAACTGTTCTGCACCCGAGTAGGAATCAACTCCTCCTTCTCATTTCTGATCACTGTGAGGCCAGTCTTTTTCGGGACTACCTGGACGGGACTCACCCATTGGCTGTCGGAGATAGGATAAATGATTCCAGCTTGCAAAAGCTTGGTTATCTCCTTCTTCACTACATCAAGAATCACCGGGTTGAGTCTTCTCTGTGGCTGTCTTACTGGTTTAGCTCCATCCTCTAAATTTATTCGATGCATACATGTGGATGGGCTAATACCAGGAATGTCCGCCAGGGTCCAGCCTATAGCCTTCTTATGCTTCTTGAGAACTGACAACAACTTCTCCTCTTGCTCATCAGCAAGGGAGGCAGATATAATCACTGGAAAACTCTTGCTATCATCCAAGTAAGCGTATTTTAAATTTGATGGCAGAGGCTTCAATTCTGGTGTGGTCGGCTGGACAGTGGTAGAAGGAGATGGTTTCTCAGCCTTTACCTCATAAAGAAAGTCAGAGGTATGTGTACTTCCTGAAACATGGTTAGTCCTATCTGACTCTATAAAATCAATCTCAAGAGGTAAAACACCACCACCAGGCATGCAATCAATATCACTCTCAGATTCACTCTCAGCATCAAATTCAAACATATGATCAAGTACAATTTCAGACTCAATGCATGAAGAGTGAGAGGCATGCAGATTAGAATAAAGATCAGTCATGTATTCATCAACAACATGGTCAATTATTTCAGCACGAAATACAGAAAGATCTTCAGATGGGTATTTCATAGCATCCAGAATATTAAAATGAACAGTTATATCACCAAACTCCATGGACAGTGTGCCTGCATAAACATCTATCTTAGTTCTAGCAGTTTTCATAAAGGGTCTGCCTAGAATGATGGGAACTGATCCTTGAGAAAATCCATCTTCCATATTCAAGATATAAAAATCAACAGGGAAAATCAGTTCACCAACTCTAACTAAGACATCTTCTATGAAACCAACAGGATAGGCAACACTTCTATTAGCTAAATGAATTACCACATCAATTGACTGCAAGGGACCTAGAGATAGAGAATTAAAAATCGACAGAGGCATAACACTAACAGAGGCTCCTAAATCTAGCATGGCATTGTCAAACTTACTATTCCCTATAATACAAGGTATGCTGAATGTACCTGGATCTTTGCATTTTTCAGGAATTTGAGGAACAGATTTACCAATCAATGCGGAGACATTTCTGCCCATGCTAATTCGTTCACTTCCTTTAAGCTTCCGCTTATTAGTGCACAGTGTCATACCCTAATTTCGTCCGGGGACCTTTGCTTGATGACATGCGGCCTTTCTTTGGTCCTTGTAAGGTGCTTGACACCCATCATTAGGCAATTTGTGAAATTCCAGGACATGCCGAAAAACCAAAAAAATATTGATGCACAATCCGTAAGTTTCCGTGACACACCGAAAATTAAATGGAAGCATCGTTGCATAATTAAGCGAGATTCCGTAAACATTCCGTAAGTCAAAAAGGGGATGATTATGTAATCCGCAAGGTTCCGTAACATTACGGAAAGAAAATAAGTATCGTTACGAAATTCGTAAGTTTCCGTAACTTTACGAAAAAAGAATCACAAAAAAAAAATCAGAGGGGGGTGTACTTAGTAAAAATGGGGGTGCAAATAGCACCCAGGCCCACTTGGGCCCTCCAGAATATTCCTCCAGAAGGCTGTTGCTTCTGGAGGAAGCAACCTGGCTCGCCTGGGCGAGCTGGGGGGCAACCACCTCCCCTATTTTGCTATAAATAGGGGAGGAAGTGAAGAAGAAAAGGGTTCAGCCCCTTTGGCACTTCTCTCTCTTTCGAATTTGCTTGGAAAAATTGTTTCCGTGAAGAAAATCTAAGCCGAGGCGCTTCCGAAACGTTTCCGTAACGTTTTCCGTGAAGAAATTCGCAAAGGTTTCAACCGTTCTTCGACGTTCTTCATTCGTTCTTCATCGTTCTTCGATCTTCAACGGGTAAGTACCTCGAACCAAGCTTTTCGATTCATTCTATGTACCCACGGTGGTCCACATTGTGTTTTGTGTATTTTTATTCCCGTTTTGTTTACTTTTTATACCCCCTCTTGACGTGCTTAAGCCATTTTACTTAAGTCATTTCTCGCTTAACTTAAAAATAAAATAAATTTCCACCGAACGTTTGAATTGTATTATCCGTTAACTTCGGTTAAAATGAATTCCGACCGTTCGGTCGTGCCGTAACCACGTTGGAAATCAAAAAGAGGTAAAAAATAATATAATAATAAAAAAACATCTTTTAGTAAAATAAAGCGGAAAATCAATCGGACGTTTTCTCTTTGGGATTTCTCATTCTTAATCGAATTGATTAATAACTAAAGTGAAACTAAAGGCTAAAATCAATTCGCCTAGTCAAGCTCGTCCATAAAAATAGGCTTTTGAAGTTTGTCATTTCAATTTCTCACTAAGTAAAATGGATCATTTTTAAGGTCCAACGCCTTAAAATGATCACCACTTAAGTAAAAAAGAATCACTTGACAAAAAGCAAGAACTACGTAGGTTTGAGTTCCTCATTGAGGATACGTAGGAGCAAAAGCCCCGCTTTTGTCGACCACCCCAAGAGATCGTTAATGGTCCAATGCCTTAACGTTTCTCTCCTTTCAAAAACAAGAGGTCGTTAATGGTCCAACGCCTTAACGTTTCTCCCCTTTCAAAATCAAAAGACCGTTTAATGGTTCAACACCTTAAATGACCTTTTGTTCAATAAAAACATATTTTGCAAAAAAGACAAAAACAACTTAACCAAACACTTTGTTCCGAAAGAACTACGTAGGTCTGATTTTCTCATCCCAAATTGAGGAATACGTAGGAGCAAAGGGAAACACCCTTGTCGACCACAAAAAAGAAAAAAATATAAAAAGGGTATAAAGGATATAAGGACATAAAAGGGAACGTAAAAATCAAAGTCATGTTTGCACATTCGATTAAAGGCTGCCGTCCCTTGGGACGGACGTGTGGGGTGCTAATACCTTCCCCGTGCGTAAATACAACTCCCGAACCTTTCACTTAAAAGTTCGTAGATCGTGTCTTTTCCGGTTTTTCCGACGTTTTCCTCAAATAAACGTTGGTGGCGACTCCGCGCGTATTCCTTTCGTGGAACACGCATCCCGCGAGTCACGCGTCGCCCTCCCGCCGAAAGGTAGGTTGCGACAGTTGGCGACTCCACTGGGGACTGTTTTTAGAGAGTTAGGCCATTTAATCTTGTGCAATGTTTTACCATGACTTACTCCTTTGTTTGTTTTCCTTCATTATGTTCTTGTATATATAACTCTTTGATGCTTTTAGTGCATTTTTTGTATGCTTGAGGTAAATATTTATTCATTTGATGCACACAAACACTAACACTATTTGCACACACAGTGAGTTGAAAAAGGGCCCTATACCCGGGTTCGTGGGAACATAAGGAGTGGAGGTGAATCCGTGATCATGCTAGGTCTCCGACTTGCTTGATTACAGTGAACCCTCATCTAGAGTTTTTTTCTTTGAAAACTTATTGTTGCTAGTAGTCCCTACTGCTACAATATGTTCTTCAAAGAGGATAATACCTCTAGAAACTATCAAAAGAGATATGACTACCTTGGGGGTTATCGCTAAATGCCTAGTTAGTTCTCTCCCTTATAGGTCCCTTAAATAGGGGCACGGAGCAAACACGCTGCGTGCCATTTTTCACACTGCCATGCATAAGTATCATATACCCTTTTGCTTATGTTCAGTAAATATTGTCATGCTATGTACATTCCCGCATTGCGTCTTTTGCATATGCATCACATATGGGTTCTGTCTTGATCCCCTCTATAGACAAATCAACGGAGGGTCCAGGTCACCGTTTTAAATACATACGTTGGGGCACTTTGCTACCCCTAGACGTTGTGTCTAAGAAGGAGACAATGTCCCGGGCACCCGCATTCTTAAATTACATCTGTGTCATATGCATTTCTTCATGCATTCATCCATTCCACCCATGATAGATGTCGGAGTTTTGATTCGGACTAGATTTTATTTCACTTTAGTAAAACATGGGATCAAGTCAAAAGCCTTCGCTTAAAAAGAGGTTCTGTCAAGTCAAAATCAAGAGCTTAGAGGTCACTAGTTTACGAGAGTTGGGGCAATTAATGGGTCAACTTCAACTACAAGCCTTCCGCAAAGCCTATGGTAAGATTTGGGACCTAGCTAGGGTAGAAGTCTCCATGGAACCGATTGCATCCCTTTCCCAGTATTATGACCAGCCCCTAAGGTGCTTCACATTTGAGGACTTCCAGCTAGTGCCGACTTGAAAGAGTTTGAAGAAATCCTGGGATGCCCACTGGGAGGAAGGAAGCCATATCTTTTCTCTGGGTTCTATCCCTCCACGACAAGAGTTTCCAAGGTAGTGAAAACCTCAGCACAAGAGTTGGACCGTGTAAAGCAAAACAGAAATGGAGTAGTCGGAGTACCAAGGAAGTGTTTGGAGGAAAAGGGCAAAGGCCTTGGCAAAATCAAGGCGAATGGGCTTCTTTTATTGACATCTTGGCGCTTTTGATCTTTGGAGTTGTCCTCTTTCCGAATATGGAAGGGTTGGTGGACCTAGCAGTGATCGACGCTTTTCTCGCCTATCATAACCACAAAGAAAGCCCGGTCGTCGCCATTTTGGCCGTGTATGACACGTTCAACCGGGGATGTAAAAAGAGTAACGCAAGAATTGTTTGTTGTGCACTGGCTCTCTAAGTGTGGCTGGTTTCACACCTTTTTCTCCAAGAAGGTAGGCCCGTCTATCCGCTACAAGGTCACCGCTCGTGCATCGAAAAAGGAAAGGCGAATTGGGACCAACTCTTGGCTAGCATGGAGAGGCGTCTGTTAATTGGTTCCCTCGCTGGAAGGAAGGAAGAATCAGGATTCTATCTTCATGCGAAGGATGTCCAAATGTCCCTTGATGGAACAAGGGGTTGTATTAATTATAATCCCGTCCTCGTCATAAGACAGCTTGGCTACCCCATGAGAGGAGTGCCATCAGACGAAAGCATCACGCCTTTCATCGCATGGGGTTTCAGTGACCACAACGCGAGGGTATTCCAAGGAGTTCGCAAGGCATGGGATGCAGCGTGAAGAAAGGACAGAGAGCTTAGGGGAAGCAGTAATGGGATCATCGGCGGCTATCATATGTGGCTGAGAGTCCGAACACAAGGATTGGATTGGCTCCCAAATCTAAAGACGAGCTAAAGGCATGATTTGGAAGGACGAGCTAAAGGCTTGCCTTAGGTCGAAAAGAAATTTGTCCCAATAGTTAAAGTGAGACTGAAGGGAATATGTGGGCCATCATCGATGAGTGCAAAGAGAAGCTAAATCTAGCGGCGACTCACGAGCAAAGGCTAGAGGGTGAGTACGCCAAGATATCAGCAGAAGGGGAAGCAAGGGAAAGGGTAATTGATTCATTGCACCAAGAGGCAACAATGAGGATGGACCGATTTGCTCTTACTTTGAACAGGAGTCAAGAACTTCCCCGATTGCTAGCCAAGGCCAAAGCAATGGCGGACACCTACTCCGCTCCCGAGGAGATCCACGGACTTCTCAGCTATTGTCAACATATGATAGACTTAATGGACCATGTGATTAGAAACCGCTAGGAAGTTTGTATTGTCACTCAGATCTTGACTAGTTATAACTTTTTGAAAAAAATGAGTTTATCCCACGTTTTTACTCCAAAAATCAGTGTGAATCAAGTCACTCCCGCATTTTATCTCTAGCATGCATTGTATGTTGGTCTCGTCCTTTGTCACGGGAAGCCGGAAGGTCCATATCACCTTCTTAACTGTACACATAGGGCACTGCGCCCTCAAATGCGCAAGTAAGAAGAGATAATTTTTCGGGCTCTTGTGTCCGTAAATGCATTCATATCATGCATCGCATAAACATCTCTTCATGGCATCATAATGAACATATCGTTCCTGCATTTGTCTGTTATCATATTACAACCTCACATTTTGCATGAGTCATGGCATCATCATGCATATGCATTCAACAAACTTTTTGATCTGCAAAATTGGATACCATTTGTTTTCATGTTTGCTCATCCTTGCGTTTTCCTCTACAAAACAAAACAAAAAAGGGGAAGCGTGAAACTTCACACTACATTCTTAGTTGCATGTGTTAGGCACGATGAGCCAACCATGTTGGGATCATAAACCCATTTCTAAAAAAAAACACACAACAACAAAACAAAATAATTGAACATGGTACCTAATGCATGGTTAACTAGGAAATGGTGTTTCTTCGGGCATCTCAATTTCATAATTACATTTTCCATGCATAGCTTAAAGTATGCCCGAGTCATTCATCCCTATGAGATGTTGTTGAAGTATTGGCAATCAGAATTGCCATTCCTTGGATTATAGGGTTGAACCAAGCTCATGCTTTTATAAAAAGGTTCATCAAGTCAAGTTGAAATATGGAAGTAACCGTCTTGCAAAATTGGGGCAAAAGATGAATCGAGTCACATCACTGCTTCGTCTACTGCCAAACATATTTAGGATTGTTGATGTCCTTGTTACTTCCAGTTTCACCTTGACAAAGATGTCATGGACCATGTTGAAAATCTAAATTGATTCAACCCCATATCCTGTGTAAAAATTCCCAATACTTCAACTGTACGTCATTCGCATACATCCATGCTTTTCATTGGTTGCATTGCTCATTGCATTCTTTCCTTGAAAAATAAAATAAAATGAACTTAATCATTGTTATAAAAAAGAAAAGGACACGCTTTACGGTGCCCTTACCGAACTCATGCTAGAGCTAGAGTAATGGTTGAAGCAGAGGAGGTGCAAGAGAAGATGAAGGCCGACATGGAGGCCATGAAAGAGCAAATGGCCACAATGATGGAGGCCATGATGAGCATGAAGAAGATAATGGAAGCCAATGTGGTTATAGTTGCCGCTACTGGCGCTGTCGCTAAGGTGAACCCGATGCTCCCATCTGGCCTCAAGCAAATGAATTGTCCAACCTCAAATATGGTAGGCAAAGATTTGGGAAGTACGGATGACCCCATGATGTGCAAATTCAAAACAAGCACGCCTTCCCGCCATATGGCTTGCCTCCCAAACTATACACCACCCAATGCGGCGTACATTCCCAATGAGGATGTCAAAAACTCCACTCCTATACCCATTGAGAGCCAGCAACCCCAAACTGATCATGCACATGTCTCTTAAACCATGGAAGAGACACATGAAATTCCCCACCATAATCTAGCCGACTTTGAGCCTTGGCTCGGATATGCCACTGAAGGGCAAGCAGTTGGTGGTATACCCTTTGAAAACACTTTGGAGGGCCCTCAGTTTCGCCCACAACCACAACCATTGCATTTTGCGGTGGGAAGAGCCCCTCCTGCTATGGCCGAAAAGGGAAAGGCGGATCATCTAAAGGAAAGGCTCAGGGCCATTGAAGGAGGTGAAGATTATGCCTTTGCTAACCTAGAAAAGTTGTTCCTAATACCCAAACATGGTCATTCCCAAGTTCAAGGTGCTGGACTTTGACAAGTACAAGGGGACTACTTGTCTCAAGAACCATCTAAAGATGTATTGTCAGAAGATGGGGGAATACGCAAAAGATGAGGAATTGCTGATACATTCCTTCCAAGAAGGTCTTACTGGGGTAGCTGTTACCTGGTACACTAACTTGGAACCTTCCCGAGTCCATTCTTGGAAGGACCTAATGGTTGCCTTTGTTAGGCAGTATCAGTACAATTTTGATATGGTTCCGGATAGGATGCAACTACAGAACATGTGCAAAAAAGGGGACGGATCTTTCAAAGAACACGGCCAAAAGGTGGAGGGATCTGGCGGCCCAGGTGGTACCCCCAATAATGGAAAGGGAGACGATAATCGTGATGGTAGACACATTATCGGTACTCTACTATTAAAAGATGGTGGGCTGCACACCCTCAAAGCTTTGCAGATTTGGTCTTCGCCAGTGAAAGGATCAATGTGGGTCCGAAAAGAGGCAAATTTGATCATCCTACTAGGATGACTGAGAAAACTGGGGCAAATAAAGAGGGTGAGGATGAGGGAGAAACCCATGCTGTGACTGCCATTCCTGTACGGCCAAGTTTCCCACCAACCCAACAATATCTTTACTCAGCCAATAACAAACCTTCTCCTTACCCACCACCCAGTTATCCACAAAGGCCATCCCTAAATCTACCACAAAGTCTGTCTACCGCACTTCCAATGACGAACACCACCTTTAGAACAAACCAAAAACACCAACCAAGAAGTGAATTTTGCAGTGAGAAAGCCTGTAGAATTCACCCCAATTCCAGTGTCCTATGCTGACTTGCTCCCATATCTACTTGATAATTCAATGGTAGCCATAACCCTAGCCAAGGTTCATCAACCTCCATTTCTCCGAGAATACGACTCGAACGCAATGTGTGCTTGTCACGGAGAAGCCCCGGGGCGTTCCATTGAGCATGGTAGGGCTCTAAAGCGTCAGGTGCAAGGTCTAATTGATGCGGGCTGGCTGAAATTTGAGGAAAATTGCGTGTAAATCCTGACATTGACAAGAGATGCCACACATGGGGCAATTTTGAAAGCTATTGTTAGGTGTCCCTAATGACTCATCAGGGTTTCCAAGTTTATGCCATTATTGTAAACCACAGCTACAATGTTAAATGAAATGGATAAAGTTGATATCTTTGTCCCTCATCCTCTCACAAACGCATGTTTGCTTATTCAACTTTCATCGGAATGTGGGTGCAAGCCATTGGTCTGTTTGCTCAAGCGACCTGCGCTCCTGAGTGTTGACTTCCAAGACTGTTCAATCAGAGATTACTCGTCTTGCACGTTGGTGGGGGTGCCGTAAAACAACGAGTAAAGTTCAAAACAAATAAGTTTCAAAATAAAATAAAATAAAAGTGTTCAAAAAGAAAAAAAAAACATTTGATTGACTATGCTTTCAAGACGTTCATGTGACCTCATTTTATCATCCTGGAAAGTTTGTCTTTTTAGAGAGAAGTGAGTTATCAAGAATAGGATGTTGGACAAATGGCCTCAGTTACCTTGAGAAGAAGAGGGGATTGAATTAAGATACGAATATTATTCCCCAATTAAACTTTCACTCTCTCTTTTCGGATTAACAATGCACATAGGGACAACTCTTCCCTTGTGTTCAAGAATCCCCTACAACAAGAGACCCACGGTCTCTTAATCCCTTTTCAGAAATAAGAAGTAGAGAAGAAGAGGTCTCTCTTAAAAGAGGTAGATTGTAAAATGAAGATCAATCAAAAATTCCTTATTGAATATGCAAGTGGTTGACCAAGGAATCTTTTTGAGAGGATAAGACATTTCAGTTCAGAAATACTCTTGATCTTTCGAGAGGATAAAACTGTTTGGGCAATAAAAACTCTCTTTAAAACATTTGAATGGCCGTTCATAAAACATTTGAATAGATATGTCTCTTGGAAATTATTTTCTGAAAATCCCCTCTGGTAATCAATTACAAGACTTATGTAATCGATTACAGGTTTTAAAAATTTGAATTAAAACATTTTCAACTACTGGTAATCGATTACCAGAGAGCAAATCTCAATTTGAAATGATAGAATTCTTTGGTCAAACCTTTTGTTTGTTTCAATTTGGAAACTTCTTCCTAAAGATTCTAAGAGATCAAACTTGATCATATATCTTGACTTTCTTGGATTCTTGTCTTGAATAAAACTTAGAAGCATTTGATCCTTTAGCATCATCAAGACATCAAAACATGTTGCTTCTACATAGGAGTCATTTGACTTAATCCATCAACTGAAAGATCCTTCAACTATTTCTCGTCCTTGGAAAATTCTTTTTGCAAGAATCAACTGCTTCTTTCATTCTTCCTCACTACGAGGTCGTGAAAACAAGACAACACTTGGTACCTCTAAGCCCTACACTGGGGCAACGAAAGGCACCATGCAAAAACCTCAAGCGAACCTAGGGGCAGATTAGAAGTTTTCACCCAATAGGTTCCCTCCTACAAGGGCATGACGAATGACAATGATTGGTACCTCAAAGCCTTACACTGGGGCAATGAGGGGCACCGTGCATGAGCCTCAAGTGAACATAGGGGCCGATCAAAAGTTCTCACCCATCGATGTTTTTAACAAAAAAAAGGGGGGACAAACCCTAGGATTTCAATGGATTGATCAAACATCAAACGACTCCATTGCCGTCACTCCAAAATGGTCAAGTGACTAAATCAAACAGAACACACACTCTGAGGGAGTTCCCGGAGAGATTTGCAAAAAAGGATAGGATGAGGTTGCATGAATTATCACCTCTTTCAAAAGGACAGTCAATCTGTGTTTTCCAAAAAAATTAAATCAAAATCAAAATCACAAAATAGGGAAAGAATGTCATGAACATTGTACAACTTTCCATTACATTGCATTGTTTCATATGAAGTCCGCATTTACCAAATTTCACGACAAAGGTTGCATGCATCTGCATCCCTAAAAATCATGTTAACTGCATAGATTTCCTACATCTAATGTCCAAATCTTGTGGATTTGGGATGACCGGCCCTCTCGATGAGTCGATCTCTTGCTTTCTCATAAGGGTGGACCCTTGGGTACTTGTACCTATCACCTTGAGAGGACTACATGTCCTCGCCATCAGAGGACTGCATGTCCTCAACTTGAGAGGACTACATGTCCTCGCCATCAGAGGACCTCATGTCCTCGCCTTGAGAGGGCTGCACGCCCTCACCTCCAGAGGACTACATGTCCTCGCCTTGAGAGGGCTACACGCCCTTACCTTGGGTACTAGTTACCCTCACCGTTGAGAGGACTACACGTCCTCACCATCAGAGGGCTGCACGCCCTCACCATCAGAGGACTACACATCCTCGCCTTGAGAGGGCTACACGCCCTCACCTTGGGTACTAGTTACCCTCACTGTTGAGAGGACTACACGTCCTCGCCTTGAGAGGGCTACACGCCCTCACCTTGGGTACTAGTTACCCTCACCGTTGAGAGGACTACACGTCCTCGCCTTGAGAGGACTACACGTCCTCACCATCAGAGGGCTGCACGCCCTCACCTCCAGAGGACTACATGTCCTCGCCTTGAGAGGGCTACACGCCCTCACCTTGGGTACTAGTTACCCTCACCGTTATAGGACTACACGTCCTCGCCTTGAGAGGACTACACGTCCTCACCATCAGAGGGCTGCACGCCCTCACCTCCAGAGGACTACATGTCCTCGCCTTGAGAGGGCTACACGCCCTCACCTTGGGTACTAGTTACCCTCACCGTCAGAGGGCTACACGCCTTCACCTTTAGAGGACTACACGCCTCACCTGAGAGCTTCCTCAGAGGACTACACGTCCCTCACCTTAGAGGCTACACCTCGCCTCCCTCCCACCTCAGGTCAGGGACTTCAAGTACATCCTCCCCACCCCCCCCCCCTCCCCAGAGGACTACACGTCCTCGCCTTGAGAGGACTACACGTCCTCACCATCAGAGGGCTCACGCCCTCACACAGAGCTACGCCCTCACCTTTAGAGGGGCTACACGCCTCACTGGTACTAGTTACCTCACTTCAAGGACTACACGTCCTCGCCTTCAAGGTCAGCCTCACCGGCTACGCCTCCCTCAAGTCATGTCTCACTGTAGGCTACACGCCTCACCTTGAATACACTCTCACCAAGGACTACACCCCTTAAGATGCACCTCACTTTAGAGGATGCACGTCCTCATCATGGCTCACTCCTCCCTTCAAAGGCACACCTGAACTTCAAGGGCCACCTCCTTAGAGACTGCTTAAGGCTCATATCACCTGATGCCTCTGGTTAAGAGGCACCCAAGCCAGTTTTCCTTTTAACGGTTCCTGGGCCACCCCCTGATATTGGAGGAGGCCAACTGTGCGAGCACAACCAGAGAGGGAGGCTATCACACAGCTACTATGCATACCGGGGCAAGATTTCACCCGTGCCGCTGCAAAGAGACGAGTGCGGATCATGCGCACCAACATGACCACTCTTACACAGATATAGATGACATTGCTACTTAGCAACATTCTGCCCAGCGACCGCAATGCCAATCTCCCCCTGCAAAGTATCAGTTGGTCTGTGTCGTCCCGACATGGGTAAGTATGCATATGGTTCAACTGATTTCTGATACCATTATTGTTTGCAGGGATCGCACCCACAAAGACACCCAGTGGACCTGAAGAAGTCCAACAGGGCCCTGGGGTTTCCAGCTCTGGTTACGGGCCTCATCAGTACAGGGCCCTACCAGGGCTATGCCATCTGTTATGCACCCCCCAACGACGATGTATCATTGTGCAAGTGGCCATGGCCGGAGGCCAAGTTCTGGAGTTGCACTCTATACGGTCTCTATCAGTTCAAGGAGTGCCTGTGCCCCAGCAGGGTCATCAGGCCCCCTACCAATCGAGTTTCATCTAGAAGTGTTGCGCCCCCAGGCAGGCGCAGGGCGAGACACCACAGCAGCATTGGGATGGCCGGTAGCGGGCAATAGACACACCGCCATCACCACTAAGTTCACCTCAGCTCATCCAAAAAGGTTAGAGCGTTGCCTACGACACATGGCCGACCAATAGGCACCAAGTCCAAAGCCAAAGGTAAGCAAAGTACTAGGTCAGTGACCGACAAGTCATAAGGCGTCCAGCTAAAGACGTTAAAGAAGCGCTACTAGGAGGCAACCTAGTACCTTTTGAATCTATGTTTGTTATTTGATCGCTTTTATAGTAGGATGCACCTAGTTGCTCATGATCCTGGGATTTAAATAAAAAGCGCAAGCTCGGAAGGTAGTCATACCTCACAAAATATATATATGTATGTTTAGGTAGTGAAAATACCTTAGATATGCATGTATGTAAACAAAAAAAAAAAACACTTCACAAAATATATATGTATGTTTAGGTAGAAAGATACCTTAGATATGCATGTATGTAAACAAAAAAATACTTCACAAAATATATATATGTATGTTTAGGTAGAGAGATACCTTAGATGTGCGTGTATGTAGCAAAAAAATACCTCACAAAACATATATATGTATGTTTAGGTGGCAAGATACCTTGGATATGCATGTATATAGCAAAAATACCTCACAAAAATATGCACATGTTTAGGTAGCAAAATACCTCATGAAAAAAAAAAAGAAAAAAAAAACAAGAAAAAGAAATAAACAAATGATAATGATAAAAAAAAAAAGAAGGAGAAAAAAGAGAAAATAAGTTTTCTAGCTAAAAACCGACATGCTTTTGAAAAGAGATGATTTCCAACTCTTCTTCGAAAAAATTCATTGATCATAACCGATTTTTGAAGAGAAAAAAACGTGTCTACACCTGAAGGGTGAATGCTGTGAAATTTCCCCGGACGCCCGAAATGGACCCGGATGAATGCACAAATTGATAAAAGAACATATTTTGGAAACGTTGGGTTGACTAAAATAGAGGAAATGAATCCTGAGCCCTAGCATCACATGACCATAAAAATTTGACACTTGAGTGTCCACATAGGTGCATGCATGACCAGTTTTGCATGAAGTTTCCAAATCATCATTTTTGCATTTGTGTCATGGAAATAATGTGGGGCATCCCTTTTATCCTTGAACCAAACCAAACCCTGACATGTACCATGCCTAGCCA
This sequence comes from Glycine soja, assembly GCF_004193775.1. Taxonomy (NCBI): domain Eukaryota; kingdom Viridiplantae; phylum Streptophyta; class Magnoliopsida; order Fabales; family Fabaceae; genus Glycine; species Glycine soja. The sequence continues at coordinate 36,455,131 of NC_041015.1, read as the reverse complement.
TTCTACAAGTCTTGAGCCAAGATCCTGACTCACCATAAACCTTGACCCAGGGTGAGAATGTCAATCCTTACCCTCGGAAGCAAAAAAGAATAGAAGGGAAAATTTCCAATCAAAGGAAAAAAGGAAACAAGGAAATTCCCAATCAAAGAGTGGGAGAAAGAAAAGAAAAGAAAGAAAATTCCCAACCAAAGAATGGGAGAAAGTAAAAAAGAAGAAAGCTCCTGGTCAAAGAAACCAGAAGAAATGTGCAGAGAGGTCTTTGGACCAGACAATATCTGAACAGTACAGAATTGTCATCAAATGGACAAAAGAAAGAAAGGGAAACCATGACCTAAAGTGGTCTTCTCCCTTTGATTACCAACCAAAATCCTGTGCGTCGGTGACTTGTTCGCCTCGCGCAAAACCAAAACAGAAAAGGAAAAGCCAAAATAATCAAAAGCCGAAAAACTCCCCAAAAGAACCCATTCCCAAGGGAAGTCCTATTTGATCCATGATCACGCATGTAATTTTTGATTTGATAGGAAATAATTTGCAAAGTCAAGTCATGACATATCTATGGTTCGGAATTAGGATGAAACACTTACCTGTGCGAGATTGATACACTTTGAGTGGATTTCTTCTATTTTTGTCGAACCCAGTGTTTCCTCTAAATGGTCATTTAGAAACGAAATGCTAACATCCAAAATCTCATTTATGGTTATGGGAGATTTCATCAGCAGACTCTCCTTCCCCGGTAGACGCATTGTTTTTCACTCAAAAAGCATATGCTGCTCTAAATCAGTTGGAATATTCGTCTCTTTGCTAAAGCATGTTTGCATTTTAGTGGAGAAAACACCGAGACTCTTTCAAGTCTCACAAGTTATCCAGAACTACGTAGGTCTGAGTTCCTCATTGGAGGATACGTAGGAGCAAGAGCCTCGCTTTTGTCGACCACACCGTCTTTTGTTGCCATGACTCAAGAGCTGATAGCCCGCGGAGACACCTTACGGTTATCCGCACCTCGTCATTCAGTGACCCCAAGTGTGATTCACGAGCAGAGACCAATATGGTCATCTGCGCCCTTTCCGGAGATGTCAGCATTTTCCGATGGAGACTTTTCAAGTCTCACAAGTTATCAAGAACTACGTAGGTCTGAATTCCTCATTGGAGGATACGTAGGAGCAAGAGCCTTGCTTTTGTCGGCCGCCCCATAATCTTTGTCATACTGACCCTGAGGTCATGTGACGTGCACCCTTGTATCATCCAGAGGCGGCGGGCCCGATGATATGCGGAGATACCTTACGGTTATCCGCACCCTTTTGTCATCCAGAGGCGGCGGGCCCGATGACAAGCAGAGACCAAGTTTGGTCATTCTGCACCCTTGTATCATCCAGAGGCGGCGGGCCCGATGATACGCGGAGATACCTTACGGTTATCCGCACCCTTTTGTCATCCAGAGGCGGCGGGCCCGATGACAAGCAGAGACCAAGTTTGGTCATTCTGCACCCTTGTATCATCCAGAGGCGGCGGGCCCGATGATACGCGGAGATACCTTACGGTTATCCGCACCCTTTTGTCATCCAGAGGCGGCGGGCCCGATGACAAGCAGAGACCAAGTTTGGTCATTCTGCACCCTTGTATCATCCAGAGGCGGCGGGCCCGATGATACGCGGAGATACCTTACGGTTATTCGCACCCTTTTGTCATCCAGAGGCGGCGGGCCCGATGACAAGCAGAGACCAAGTTTGGTCATTCTGCACCCTTGTATCATCCAGAGGCGGCGGGCCCGATGATACGCGGAGATACCTTACGGTTATCCGCACCCTTTTGTCATCCAGAGGCGGCGGGCCCGATGACAAGCAGAGACCAAGTTTGGTCATTCTGCACCCTTGTATCATCCAGAGGCGGCGGGCCCGATGATACGCGGAGATACCTTACGGTTATCCGCACCCTTTTGTCATCCAGAGGCGGCGGGCCCGATGACAAGCAGAGACCAAGTTTGGTCATTCTGCACCCTTGTATCATCCAGAGGCGGCGGGCCCGATGATACGCGGAGATACCTTACGGTTATCCGCACCCTTTTGTCATCCAGAGGCGGCGGGCCCGATGACAAGCAGAGACCAAGTTTGGTCATTCTGCACCCTTGTATCATCCAGAGGCGGCGGGCCCGATGATACGCGGAGATACCTTACGGTTATCCGCATCCTTTTGTCATCCAGAGGCGGCGGGCCCGATGACAAGCAGAGACCAAGTTTGGTCATTCTGCACCCTTGTATCATCCAGAGGCGGCGGGCCCGATGATACGCGGAGATACCTTACGGTTATCCGCACCCTTTTGTCATCCAGAGGCGGCGGGCCCGATGACAAGCAGAGACCAAGTTTGGTCATTCTGCACCCTTGTATCATCCAGAGGCGGCGGGCCTGATGATACGCGGAGATACCTTACGGTTATTCGCACCCTTTTGTCATCCAGAGGCGGCGGGCCCGATGACAAGCAGAGACCAAGTTTGGTCATTCTGCACCCTTGTATCATCCAGAGGCGGCGGGCCCAATGATACGCGGAAATACCCGAGTGGTTATCCGTATAAACATTCTTTTGCTATCTGTAAGACAGAACGCTTGATAGCATGCAGAGGCTGACATAGTCTTCTGCACCTTTTGTTCCTCCGGGAACAATAAGTCATTTACATGCGGAAATTTCATGGTCACCTGCGACTCTCGTTAAATCGAGAGGAACGAAATTAGTGTCATACACTGATTTTCGTCCGGGGACCTTTGCTTGATGACATGCGACCATTCTTTGGTCCTTGTGAGGTGCTTGGCATCCATCATTAGGCAATTTGTGAAATTCTAGGAGCGACAAGTCATGGTCACCCGCGACTCTCGTCAACCGAGAGGAGCGAAATTAGTGTCATACACTGATTTTCGTCCGGGGACCTTTGCTTGATGACATGTGACCATTCTTTGGTCCTTGTGAGGTGCTTGGCACCCATCATTAAGCAATTTGTGAAATTTTGGGAACAACAATTCATTTGCATGTGGAGATTTTATGGTCACCTGCGACTCTCGTTAAATCGAGAGGAACGAAATTAGTGTCTTATCTTTACTTTCCTTTTATCTCCAATAAAAGACAAGTAAAGAGGGGCAACTGTCATACCCTAATTTCGTCCGGGGACCTTTGCTTGATGACATGCGACCATTCTTTGGTCCTCGTGAGGTGCTTGGCACCCATCATTAGGCGATTTGTGAAATTCCAGGACATGCCGAAAAACCAAAAAAAATATTGATGCAGAATCCGTAAGTTTCCGTGACACACCGGAAATCAAATGGAAGCATCGTTGCATAATTAAGTGAGGTTCCGTAACATTCCGTAAGTTAAAAAGGGGATGATTATGTAATCCGCAAGGTTCCGTAACATTACGGAAAGAAAACAAGTATCGTTACGAAATTTGTAAGTTTCTGTAACTTTACGAAAAAAGAATCACCAAAAAACAGCAGAAGGGGGTGTACTTAGTAAAAATGGGGGTGCAAATAGCACCCAGGCCCACTTGGGCCCTCCAGAATATTCCTCCAGAAGGCGGTTGCTTCTGGAGGAAGCAACCTGGCTCGCCTGGGCGAGCTGAGCTCGCCTGGGCGAGCTGGGCGGCAACCACCTCCCCTATTTTGCTATAAATAGGGGAGGAAGTGAAGAAGAAAAGGGTTCAGCCCCTTTGGCACTTCTCTCTCTTTCGAATTTGCTTGGAAAAATTGTTTCCGTGAAGAAAATCTAAGCCGAGGCGCTTCCGAAACGTTTCCGTAACGTTTTCCGTGAGGAATCTCGCAAAGGTTTCAACCGTTCTTCGACGTTCTTCATTCGTTCTTCATCGTTCTTCGATCTTCAACGGGTAAGTACCTCGAACCAAGCTTTTCGATTCATTCTATGTACCCGTAGTGGTCCACATTGTGTTTCGTGCATTTTTATTCTCGTTTTGTTTACTTTTTATACCCCCTGTGACGTGCTTAAGCCATTTTACTTAAGTCATTTCTCGCTTAACTTAAAAATAAAATAAATTTCCACCGAACGTTTGAATTGTATTATCCATTAACTTCGGTTAAAATAAATTCCGACCGTTCGATCGTGCCGTAACCACGTTGGAAATCAAAAAGAGGTAAAAAAAAAATAATAATATAATAATCAAAAAGACATCTTTTAGTAAAATAAAGTGGAAAATCAATCGGACGTTTTCTCTTTGGGATTTCTCATTCTTAATCGAATTGATTAATAACTAAAGTGAAACTAAGGCTAAAATCAACTCGCCTAGTCAAGCTCGTCCACAAAAATAGGCTTTTGAAGTTTGTCATTTCAATTTCTCACTAAGTAAAATGGATCATTTTTAAGGTCCAACGCCTTAAAATGATCACCACTTAAGTAAAAAAGAATCACTTGACAAAAAGAAAGAACTACGTAGGTCTGAGTTCCTCATTGAGGATACGTAGGAGCAAAAGCCCCGCTTTTGTCGACCACCCCAAGAGATCGTTAATGGTCCAATGCCTTAACGTTTCTCTCCTTTCAAAAACAAGAGGTCGTTAATGGTCCAACGCATTAACGTTTCTCTCCTTTCAAAATCAAAAGACCGTTTAATGGTCCAACACCTTAAATGACCTTTTGTTCAATAAAAACATATTTTACAAAAAAGACAAAAATAACTTAACCAAACACTTTGTTCCAAAAGAACTACGTAGGTCTGATTTTCTCATCCCAAATTGAGGAATACGTAGGAGCAAAGGGAAACACCCTTGTCGACCACAAAAAGAGAAAATATAAAAAGGGTATAAAGGATATAGAGACATAAAAAGGGAACATAAAAAATCAAAGTCATGTTTGCACATTCAATTAAAGGCTACCGTCCCTTGGGGCGGACGTGTGGGGTGCTAATACCTTCCCCGTGCGTGAATACAACTCCCGAACCTTTCACTTAAAAGTTCGTAGATCGCGTCTTTTCCGGTTTTTCCGACGTTTTCCTCAAATAAACGTTGGTGGCGACTCCGCGTGTATTCCTTTCGTGGAACACGCCTCCCGCGAGTCTCGCGTCGCCCTCCCGCCGAAGGGCAGGTTGCGACAGCTGTTATAAATAGTTTCAAATCATTTTGGCCACTGGTAATCGATTACATCCTCTGGTAATCGATTACCAGAGAGTAAATCTCTTGTAAAAACATTTTAACTCATATTCTTTGGCCAAACCTCTTGTTGTTTCAATCTTGGAATTCCCTTCCTAAGTCTCTAGAGATTATCTTGATCATATATCTTGAATTTCTTGGACTCTTGTCTTGAATTAAACTTGAGAAGCGCATGATCCTCTTGAATTAAACTTGAGAGGCACATGGTCCTTTAGCATCATCAAAACAACAAAATTCCTTTGCTTCTACAAAAAGGTCATTTGAAACCATTCCAAGGTCCAACACCTTAACGATCCTTTTTTACTTTTATCGATTAAAACGAACCATTTAAAAGTCTAAAATCAACACCCCGCATAACTTTCTTGCTTTTTCAAAGAACTACGTAGGTATGAGTTCCTCATCGTAATTGAGGATACGTAGGAGCAAAAACCCACTTTTGTCAACCCCAAAAGATAAAAAAACATAAAAAAGGGAAAATGAAACAAACTTGAAGTCATGATTTAGCACATTTGATCAAAGGTTGTCGTCCCTTGGAACGGACGCGTGGGGTGCTAATAACTTCCGCGTGCGTAAACAACTCCCTAACCTTTTATTCTTAATGTTCGTAGACCACTTGTTGGTTTTTCCTAACGTTTTCTTCGAATAACCGTTGGTGGTGACTCCGCGCGTTTTCCTTTCTTGGAAGACGCACTTGTGAGCCTTGCGTCGCCCTCCCGCCGAAGGGTAGGTCATGACACAACCCTACGAGTAACTTTCTTGCTTTTAAGAACTATGTATGTCTAAGTTCCTCATCGCATTTGAGGATACATAGGAGCAAGAGTCACACTTTTGTCGACCCCAAAAGATAAAAAACATAAAACAGGGAAAAAATAAATAAATATTGAAGTCATGATTTTGCACATTTGATTAAAGGCTGCCGTCCTTTGTGACGGATGCGTGGGGTGCTAATACCTTCCTAGCACGTAAACAACTCTTGAACCTTTATTCTTAAAATTCGCAGTCCCCTTTTTTGGTTTTTCTAATGTTTTCCTCGAATAAACGTTGGTGGTGACTCCCTCACATTTTCATTTCTTGGAAGTGGCACCAATGAGTCTCGCTCGCCCTCCCGCCGAAGGGTAGGTTGCGACAGTTGGCAACTCCACTGGGGACTTTCTTTTTTTTGAGAGTTAAGCCATTTAATCTGTATGCATATTTATCATGACTTCCTCTTTGTGTTGTTTACCTTTCTTTCTCTTTATGTTCTTGTATTCATATAACTCTTTGGATGTTTTTTTATTTGGTGTATCTGTTTCTTTATCATATGCATGTTTATAAATATTTGTTCATGCACACAAGGCACCTACACTTTTGCACACACAGTGAGTTATTAGGGCCATGTACCCAGGTCCATGGGAACATAGGAAGTGGAGGTTGATCTGTGGTCATGCTGGGTCTCCGACTCGCTTGATGACAGTGAAACCTCATCTAGAGTTTTTCTCTTTAATGATACGTTGTCGCTGGTAGTCCCTACCGCCACAATGTTTGATATCAAAGAGGATGATATCTCTAGAAACCTTTGAAAGATATGTGCAGCCACCTTCAGGGTCACTAAGTAGCAAACTTTTAGTCCCTCCCATTAGGTTCCTGAAATAGGGGCATGGAGCAAACACACTATGTTTGTTTCCTTGATATTCTCATGCATATCTTTATGATGTCATGATTGTGTGCGTCTTTCTAGTGCTTGCTGTTCGACGACTGGCAAGTGCACTGGATCGTGCAAGTAGTATAAAATGGTAAGAACCAAGTATCGAACTCTCAATAGGAAGGGACCAGTCACTAGAGCCATGAGCAAGAGGCTCCAAGAGGATTGGGCTAGAGCTGCTGAAGAAGGCCCTAGGGTTCTCATGAACCTCAGGGTAGATTTCTGAGCCCATGGGCCAAGTTTGGGTCCAATTCTCTTTGTACATATTAGACTAGGATGTCATTATATTTGGTTCTTATATTTAGGGCTCCATATTGTAGGTAGGGTACCCTAGAAATATAGGATTTTTCAGCCCTTGTATTTTAGGGCACTTAGACTAGTTTTTGTATTAGGGGTAGTTTTGTAATTTCACATGCACTAAGTGAATATTTGATGTGTGTGTTTGGAAATAAAATTTAATTGAATTGGTAGAAGTCCAATCCAATTAAATTTTAGAGGAGGAGGTGAGCATTTGCTTACTACACCCCATTGCCACATCATATAGTCACACTTTGTGCATGTCCTTCATGCTTTACATGCTTCATGACACCTAAGCACACTTCGTGGAGAATCTTGGAATTGATCTTGGATTAGTGGGCTGAACCATAACTAAAATTCACTAATCATAATTAGTGAAATTTTGGCTCCACAAATTCAAGTGAAATTTGAATTGAAATTCAAATTTCCCTCCAATTTTGTGTGACACTTAGGCTATAAATAGAGGTCATGTGTGTGCATTTTTTTCAACTTTGATCATTTGAATATTAACATTAGATTTCAGAGCTCTTTTAGAGCACAAAATTTCGTGCTCTTCTCTCCCTCTCCCTTCATTCATCTCCTTCTTCCTCCAAGCTCTTATCCATGGCCTCCTATGGTGGTGAGCTTCTTCTAGACTCATCTTCTCCTTGAAGTGGCATTTCCTCTCTCTCTTCCTTCTCCATTTCGCTTCCATTCATCTTCCAAGAAGCAAAGAAATTCATTGATGAAGAAGATCCTAGGCCTACAAGCTCCAATGAAGCTTACATCAAGGTTTGTGTGTAGTATGGACACGTGTGTAAACTAACTAATCTAAGGTAAATAAAAAGGTGAGCATTGGTGGGTGCAAAGGAAGATGGTCAATGTGTTGGTGTTCCTACTGGGCGAATGATGCTACTAAAGATGTTCTCTACCTAACAACGTTCATGTGTTCTATGTTGTCTCTTGGACTGCTAAACCCCGATGTCTTGTGCATGTTTAGCCTAATCCTAACCAAGCGTCATCCTCATATCCCTCTTGTTGGACTAAACTTGACCAGAACTGCATTAAGACATATATACCAACAACTAGGTTACCGTACCCTGATCCCTCGTGAAAATACGATAAACTAGCCCCGTCCTATCAAGTTCTCAGGATCAAACCATTTCTCAATGTTGAATGACCCTAACTGAGCATGCATCTACGTGATCAAGGAAAAAGCATACTAAAATGAAGTACTGATAGCACGGAGAACACATGCAACATCATTAGATAGATATAAGAGTATTTACATCAAGTACCCTGTAGGAAGAACCAACTGAGGATTTAGCTCTCCATAGTTGGGAAGCTTCTCTTACAAACATGAAAAAGAAAAAATGAAAGATTAGGAAGTTCAAGTGGTGAGGATGTCTCCTTCACCTCTAGAAACATCACAATCACTCAAACTCTCATCCAATACTCTGCATGATAACTTCCTCTTCAATCTCTACTGTCCCTTAGGATCTTCACACCAGAAGTTCTCTCTGCCACTCAGCCACTCAGATGAAAGCTTCCAAGAACAGAGAAAATGCCAAAAATTGGGAACTCCCTTTCCATTTCTGATTTTAGGCTTTAGATAGTGTTGCTGATTTTTGGTTGTTCGCTTAGCCACATTCTGGTTCGCTTAGCCAAATTAAGTGACATTTGGCTTAGCGCACCTCTTCTTTGCTCAGCCTGGAGGTGCAAGCGATGCACTTAGCGAGTTTGACTCTCACTCAGCACACCTGTACAGGTCATCTTCTTCCAGGTTCTTCTATGCGCTTAGCCAATCATGCTGTGCCCAGCGGATCATGCGCTCAGCCAGAGGAGGATGGCTCAGTGAACTACAAAAATCAAACTTCACCAAACTTGCTTATTTTACCTGAAATTGAAATGGAAAGGTTATTAAATACACAAAAGTGGGATACTAAGTACTTATTACCTAAATTTACAAAAAGTACTTACAATACTACCAAAGGAACTGTAAATGGAAGGAATTGAATACAATTTACACAAAAGTTAGTCATATTAACCGACTAACACTTGCCATGTCATTTTGGCATTAATTAATTGTGTTACCATGCTCATTCCTCCAGTGTGTTTTTTTTTGTGCTATCAACCACATGCTCTCATGCATGCGTACTCATACAGTGTCGTCACTCGTGCATTGCATTTGTCTCATCATTTTGTCACGGGAAGTCGAAAGGTCCACGTCACCTTCTTAAATGCATGCATGGGGCACTATGGTAATGATTGCGAATGAACCATGATGCCCAATGCATTATGGGTAAGAAGAGATGTCCTTTCGGGCTCACGTGTCTATAAATAAAACTTTTTTGTCCTGCATAGCATAAGCATTCCTTCATGCATTCATCATATTTCCTCCATGATAGGGTGTCGAAGTATCGATCAACAAAGTTTTTTCATTCTAGCAAACATGGGATCGAATTAAGCACCCTCTTTTAAGAAAAGGTTCTATCATGTCAAAATCAAGAGCCTAGAAGAAGCTAGTTTGCAAGAGCTAGGGCAGCGGATGGGTCAACTCCAATGCCTATGACACATTTGACTGGAGATGCATGAAGAGCAGTGCAAGGATTCTTTGTTGCACACCCGTTCTTTATGTATGGCTGGTCTCTCACATTTTTCGTCATGAAAGTAGACCCGTCTGTCCCTTACAAGGTCACTGCATTGTTGGATAAAGTGGCCTCGAAATAATTAAGAAGGGGGGGGGGGGTTGAATTAATTATGAACGTGTCTTGACTAATTCAAAATTTAACCTTCTTAATGTTACTAGATTCAATTAGCCTTTTACTACTAAGTTAAGAGAGTAAATAACAGAAAAAGAAACTTAACCAAAAGTAAAGCGATAATTAAAAGTACACAGCGGAAATTAAAGAGTGTAGGGAAAAAGAAGATAAACACAAGATTTATACTGGTCCAACCACAAACCGTGCCTACATCCAGTCCCCAAGCAACCTGCGGTTCTTGAGATTTCTTTCAACCTTGTAAAATCCTTTACAAGCCAAAGATCCACAAGGGATGTACCCTCCCTTGTTCTCTTTGAAAAACCAAGTGGATGTACCCTCCACTTGAACTGATCCACAAGAGATGTACCCTCTCTTGTTCTCAGTATAACAATCCCCAAGTAGATGTACCCTTTACTTGTACCACAAAGGATGTACCCTCCAATGTGTTGGGACAAAGAATTCTTAGGCGGTTATTCCTTTGAATCTTTGTAAAGGGGAAACAAAAGATATCTCAGGTGGTTAGTCCTTTGAAATCTTTTGCTTAAGGGGAAGGGAAGAATCAAAAAAATTCTCAGGCGGTTAGTCCTTTGAATCTTTTGTAAGGGAGAAGAGAGACACAAAAGAATTCAGGCGGTTAGAACTTCGTTCTTTTGGCAAAGGGAGAAGAGAATGAAAAAGATGAATATCATAAGTTTTTTATCAAAGATCTTTTCTTGGAAGAGAAAGTGCAGAACAAAATTTTTTAGAAAGATGAAGAGAAATGAATCAGAAAATTCTGTAGAAAGATATTGAAAGATATACGATTCAAAGATGATTGATGATGAATGATTGTTGATTGATGATTATGATGATTGATCATTTTTTGAAACTCATGCCATGGTCACATATTTATAATCTCTTGATGACTCAAGTCAAAGCTTGTGACTCTTGGCAATTTCTTTAAAACTAGTCACTTAAAAAGTTGTCACTTTTGAAAAAATCTTCAGAAACAAGTCACTTGAAGAATTATGACTTTTGGAAATGTATTTTTCGAAATCAGTCACTGGTAATCAATTACCATTAAGGTGTAATCGATTACACATCAACAGTGTAGAAGCAAAGCTTCATGGTGAATCAAAAGTGATTCAAAGGTGTTTTGATGATAACAATGATGATAACAAAAGATGATAACAAAAGGTGATGACAAAAAGCTCAAAGGTCAATCAAAGGATGAGTTCAAGATGTTCAAGAAGAAATCAAGAACAAATTCAAGACTCAACAGGAAAAGTTGAAGAACACTTCAAGATTAAAGAAGAAGGATGAATTCAAGAATCAAGCTTCAAGGATCAAGCTTCAAGAATCAAGATCAAGATTCAAAATTCAAGATTCAAGAGAAGACTTAATCAAGATCAGTATGAAAAGGATTTTTCAAAAACTGAGTAGCATATGGATTTTTCACAAAACATGTTTACCAAAGAGTTTTTACTCTCTGGTAATCGATTACCAGATTTCTGTAATCGATTACCAGTAGCAAAATTGTTTTGAAAAAGTTTTCAAATTAAATTTACAATGTTCCAATTAATTTCAAAAAGTTGTAATCGATTACAATGTTTTGGTAATCGATTACCAGTGCCTTTGAACGTTGAAATTCAAATTCAAATATGAAGAGTCACATCCTTTCACATAAAAGCTTTGTGTAATCGATTACACTAATTTCGTAATCGATTACCAGTGATTGTTTCTGAATAAAATCAAAAGATGTAACTCTTCAAATGGTTTTTTACTTTTTCAAATTGGTTTTAAGTTTTTCTAAAAGTTATAACTCTTCAAAATGGTTCTCTTGACCAGACATGAAGAGTCTATAAAAGCAAGGCTTTGTTTTGCCTTTTCAATCAATCTTTCTATCAATCCAATCAATTCATTACAATCCTTTACAAGCCTTGAATCTCTTTGAACTTCTTCTTCTTCTTTGTGCCAAAAGCTTTGCAAAGTTTTTTGGTTTTCTAAACCTTGGAAACTTGTGCTATTCATTCTTTTCATCTCTTCTCCCTTTGCCAAAAAAAAATTCGCCAAGGACTAACCGCCTGAATTCTTTTTGTGTCTCTCTTCTCCCTTTTCCAAAAGAACAAAGGACTAACCGCCTGAATTCTTTTATGTCTCCCTTCTCCCTTGTCAAAGAATCAAAATGACACAGTCTGAGAATTCTTTTGATTCTTCCCTTTCCCTTATACAAAAGTGTTCAAAGGACTAACCGCCTGAGAATTCTTTTGTATCCCCATTCACAAAGTATCAAAGGTTTAACCATCTGAGATCTTTGTCTTAAGACATTAGAGGGTACATCCTTTGTGGTACAAGTAGAGGGTACATCTACTTGGGTTGTTGACTGAGAACAAGAGAGGGTACATCTCTTGTGGATCAGTTCTAGTGGAGGGTACATCCACTAGGTTCAAAGAGAACAAGAGAGGGTACATCCCTTTTAGATCTTTGCTTGTAAAAGGATTCTTACAAGGTTGAAAGAAGTCTCAAGGACCGCAGGTCGCTTAGGAACTGGATGTAGGCAAGGGTTGTTGCTGAACCAGTATAAAAACTCTTGTGTGTTTGTCTCCTTCTTCCCTACTCTTTTAATTTCCGCTGTGTATTTAATTTCCGCTTTTACTTTCTGTTAAGCTTCTCTTCAACTCCTTATTCTCTTAACAACATAAGTAAAAGCCTTAGAAGAGTAAATTTTTTAATTAGTAAAGGTTTAGTAATAATTAATTCAACCCTCCTTCTTAGTTATTCTGAGGCCACTCGATCCAACAAGTGGTATCAGAGCAGGTTTCTTGTAGAAAGTTTAACCACTTCAAGATTAATGGCCTCTTTAGATTCTTTGTCTTTCAAAAGTATTTTCAGGAACAGGTTATTCCAAGATCATGATGAAGACCAAGTCAACTTTTGTCTCATGACAAAATCTCATGAAAACAACAAAGAAGAATCTGTAAGGAAGAAGTGGTACATCGACAGTGGATGTTCAGAAAAATGGACATGTTACATATGGCGTTAACAATATCAGTAAAATCTCAAAAGATGTAACATCTAAGCCATCTCTATGAATTAAGGTATGATTAGTATTTACAGTTAAGTTATTTTTTTTGGCAAATAGAAAATAATTGTTAAAATTGTTTGATTGTGTTTACAATGATTGAATAACTATATTTAGTATGTATGATTAATTGAATTTTGTTTGAATTGATTAATACTTGAATTGCTTATGCTTTGTTTTTAAGACGATTAGATTCTGTTAAAAAATTAAAAAATGTTTTGACATGTTAAGATAATTGAATAATTACCATGATATGTGTTGATGATTGTTATTTGATTATGTTAAAATTTATTATGATTAATTAACTATATTTAGTTTAAAGAATTTCTATATACATGATTGATCTTTTGTCTTTGGTAATTGTGTTCAACTTTTTGGAAGTTTGAAAATTGAAAATGGAAGTTACTAGAAATTGAAAGTTGAGAATGGAAGTTGAAAGTTGGAAGTGCAAGTTATTGGAAGTTGGAAGTTGAAATTTGAAATTTAAAATTTAATATTTGAAAATTGAAATTTGAAATTGAAATTTGAAATTTTTTTAGAAAGTATTGTGCATAGTTAGTTGATTGTTAATTAAATTTAATTAATTTGAAATGTTTGATGATTGATTGTACTTGAAAGTTATTATGATTTTTTAATATATATTTTAAAAATAATTATGCATGATTTTTTATGTGATATGTGATTAGTCATTTATGAATGGTTATGTATGGTTTTATATCTCCTGTATGATTCTTGCCTAATTTTTAATATGACATTCATAAAGTTTTTTCAAAATCCATTATGTTATATTTATTTATTTTTATAAGAATTTTCATATATAAAGTATCTTTTTGATTCTAAAAAATGTGTTATCAAGCATGAGCATGATAAAGATATTGAGCATGTAGGTTTCAGAGAAAATAATGATTACATGATTGACTGAGTTCTTTGAACTTTCTAAGTTTTTAAATTATCTTTAACAAATCTGAATGTTTGATAATGCCTGTGATCTATATCCTTCAATCCTTGTATAATTATTGTTTGATATGTTTGAATTACTTGATTGATTGTTCAAAATATTTTTTATGCTTTTCAAAATTATTATATTGTATTTCAAATAAAATTATTTTGATATGATAGAACCTTCTATGTTAATAAAAACTCATCTTGGTAAGTGTTGGTAGTCAATTAGCACTTAGTCTTAGGAAAAAAGTGATTGTATTTTTAAAAAATTTATAGATACTAAAGACCAACTTGCAGACATCTTCACAAAACCACTAACCAAAGACTATTTCTACACCATTAGAAGAGAATTAGGATTTCTAGATGCAAGTAACTTAGACAAATGATTTGTGTTTTGATGACTTATGACTTATTTGTTATTTATGCACATATGCTTCTATTATAATGTGAGGATAATTTATTATCTTGTTTGATTTCTATAAGCTTCTCTTTTCTTGTTTAATTATTATATTTTGTTTTTAATCCTTGTATTTGGCTATGTTTTTATGACATTTGAATACTTAGTATTTCTTTTAATACTTGCTTAGTATGACTGAACATGATGATTTTATTGACTTGCTCTTGGTTGTTTATGATTATGTGTTTTAAACTTAATTACTTTAATAATATATGACTAGTGGTATGTACTTACATTTGATATTGTGTTTTATGTTTTTTATTTATTTATTCATATATGTTTTTTTTGAATATTATGAATGACTTTCTGGATTATATGACATTCTATGAAGTATTATCTTTCTAAGATTGATGAATGGTTAAGTTATCTTGTTTGATTGTTTTCTATTCTCGTGTATTTGGCTATATATTATGACATTTGAATAATTTAGTATTCTTTATTTGCATGGTTTGATTGAACAATTATGAATTATGTTATATGACTATGTGATTTTTCTATATATTTGATCTAGTCATGTTTCTTGCTTCATGATTTGATTGATATTTTTCCATGAATGTTGTATGGATGCTTAGTTATATGTGTATGCCTCAAATTTGTTACGCACTTTGGCTTTTTGTTGATGCCAAAGGGGGAGAGAAATAGGGATTAAATCAAGAACTCAAATGAGTAATCTATACTTAATTTTAAGATAGGCATAAATTCAAAAACAAAGGGGGAGAATTTATGTGAGTGATCGACTAGAAAAAAAGTGTGTGTGTGTTTCTTGATTTCAGAAGTTGTCATCATCAAAAAGGGGGAGATTATAGAAGCAAAGCTTCATGGTGAATCAAAAGTGATTCAAAGATGTTTTGATGATAACAATGATGATAACAAAAGATGATAACAAAAGGTGATGACAAAAAGCTCAAAGGTCAATCAAAGGATGAGTTCAAGATGTTCAAGAAGAAATCAAGAACAAATTCAAGACTCAAAAGGAAAAGTTGAAGAACACTTCAAGATTCAAGAAGAAGAATGAATTCAAGAATCATGATTCAAGGATCAAGCTTCAAGAATCAAGATCAAGATTCAAGATTCAAGAATCAAGAGAAGACTTAATCAAGATAAGTATGAAAAGGATTTTTCAAAAACTGAGTAGCACATGGATTCTTCATAAAACATGTTTACCAAAGAGTCTTTACTCTCTGGTAATCGATTACCAGATTTCTGTAATCGATTACCAGTGATTGTTTCTGAATAAAATCAAAAGATATAACTCTTCAAATGGTTTTTGACTTTTTCAAATTGGTTTTAAGTTTTTCTAAAAGTTATAACTCTTCAAAATGGTTCTCTTGACCAGACATGAAGAGTCTATAAAAGCATGGCTTTGTTTTGCATTTTCAATCAATCTTTCTATCAATCCAATCAATTCATTACAATCCTTTACAAGCCTTGAATCTCTTTGAACTTCTTCTTCTACTTTATGCCAAAAGCTTTCCAAAGTTTTCTGGTTTTCTAAACCTTGAAAACTTATGCTATTCATTCTTTTCATCTCTTCTCCCTTTGCCAAAAAGAATTCGCCAAGGACTAACCGCCCGAATTCATTTTGTGTCTCTCTTATCCCTTTTACAAAAGAACAAAGGACTAACTGCCTGAATTTTTTTGTGTCTCCCTTCTCCCTTGTCAAAGAATTCAAAACGACACAGTCTGAGAATTCTTTTGATTCTTCCCTTTCCCTTATACAAAAGTGTTCAAAGGACTAACCGCCTAAGAATTCTTTTGTATCCCCATTCACAAACTATCAAAGGTTTAACCGCCTGAGATCTTTGTCTTAACACATTGGAGGGTACATCCTTTGTGGTACAAGTAGAGGGTACATTTACTTGGGTTGTTGACTGGGAACAAGAGAGGGTACATCTCTTGTGGATTAGTTCTAGTGGAGGGTACAATCACTAGGTTCAAAGAGAACAAGGGAGGGTACATCCCTTGTGGATCTTTGCTTGTAAAAGGATTTTTACAAGGTTGAAAGAAATCTCAAGGACCGCAGGTCGCTTGGGGACTGGATGTTGGCACGGGTTGTTGCCGAACCAGTATAAAAACTCTTGTGTGTTTGTCTCTTTCTTCCCTACTCTTTTAATTTCCGCTGTGCATTTAATTTCTGCTTTTACTTTCTGTTAAGTTTCTCTTCTACTCCTTATTCTCTTAACAACATAAGTAAAAGCGTTAGAAGAGTAAATTTTTAAATTAGTAAAGGTTTAGGAATAATTAATTCAACCCCCTTCTTAATTATTCTGAGGCCACTCGATCCAATAAACAGATGTGACTCTTCAATTTGAATTTTGAAAATTAAAACGTTTAGAAGCTTTGGTAATCGATTACATGTTTTGTGTAATCGATTACACATGTTTAAAATACTTTAAAACTGTTTAAACATAAGTTATAACTCTTGAAATTTAAAATCTTAACGTTTTAAAATACTGGTAATCGATTACTACCTTCTGGTAATCGATTACAAGAGAGTAAAACTCTTTGGTAATGATTTTGTGAAAACTTCTTGTGCTACTCAATATTTTGAAAAACTTTTTTAGTACTTATCTTGATTGAGTCTTCTCTTGATTCTTGAATCTTGATCTTGATTATTCTTGAATCTTGATTCTTGAAACTTGATTCTTGAATCTTGAATCTTGATTCTTGAAACTTGATTCTTGAATCTTTGGATTTTGCTTGACTCTTGATTCTTTGGCATCATCAAAATAACCTTGGAAGACATTGCTTCCACACGCATGTGCGTCGAGAAAGGGAAAGCTAATTAGGAGCAGCTCTTGGCTGGTATGGTAGGGGCATCCGTTAATAGGTTCCCCCGATGGAAGGAAGAAGGGGCCGAAGTTGTGTTCTCATGTGAAGGGTTCTCAAACGTCCCCTTGATGGGAATGAGGGGTTGTATCAATTACAATCCCGTACTTGCCATAAGACAACTAGGTGTTAGTCGTCTTATACGACTAACTTTTGTACAGAAAACTTTTACAAAATATGTATATTTTCCCCAATTTATAGTTCTTTTATAGGATTGTACATAAATTTTGCTTTGCTTTGATCTCTGTTCATTAGAAGCCTCTGTATATGGAATTAATGTTAAGTTCTCTTCAATTTCAGGAAAAAAGGAGCAAATTTGAAGAAGTGCCAAAGTGGATGTCGCACTAAGCAAGCTCCGTGCGCTTAGCGCGTATCAACAGCTAAGCCCAGCACAAGAGCACTTAGCAATTCAAGGGAATTTGGAAGGGCATCTGCTATGCAAGCTCACACTTAGTGCGATATCAGCTCGCTAAGTGAGTCGTCTGTCGCTTTCCAGGCTCAGCGCGAGATTGGCGCTAAGCTAAAATTCACTTACTCGCACTGAGCGCGACGTCTAGGTTTTTGAGCCTTTTTTAACCCTGATTTGCACAGAATTGGGAAGAGCTTTTCGGAGAGACACAGAGAGCCTGAAGGGTGGACTGCAGAGAACAAAGAAGCAGAGCAAGGAGCCAAGTTCTCAACTTTTATAGAGATTAGGGAGCTTTTGAGTGATTGTGAGGTGCCAAGAGGTGGAGGAGACATCCCACCTCCTGTGTAAGCAAGCAATTTCTCTTGATTCCCTTTCTTTATTGTAAAAGGCGCTTCCTTGCCATGGAAGGCTAAAACC
Organism: Glycine soja; assembly: GCF_004193775.1. Lineage (NCBI taxonomy): Eukaryota > Viridiplantae > Streptophyta > Magnoliopsida > Fabales > Fabaceae > Glycine > Glycine soja. The sequence goes on along the minus strand of NC_041015.1, from coordinate 36,437,161 downwards.
CTCAGTTGGGGATTTCTATTGAACAGTTGATGTAAAACCTTTTTCATATCTAATTAAGTGTGTTTTATGTGTTCATTGCTTCTATCGGTGCTTGATTGTTGCATGCTTTTGGTCTGATCACCCATTGGTGTGTGCTGTTAGGAACTTTAGCATTGGGAAATGTATTGTTTCCTTAGAACTTGATAGAGCAGGACTAGATAACTGCATTGCTAGGGATAGGGTGCAGGGTTTTATTTTTTATTATGTTGTGATTATAATGTTGTTTAAATTAAGCCTAGTTCAACAAGAGGGATCTGAGAACGAAGTTTAGTTTAAATTAGTCTAAACTTGCGAGACATCGAGGTTTAGTACTTGAGCCTTCGGCATAGAACTCAAGAACATCCTTAATTAGAGAAACATCTTTAATTGCATTAACTTGTTCAATAGGAAGACCCAATGCCTTTAGGTAATCTATTTTTCACACTTAATTGCTCACATTTATTGCTTTTCAATTAGGATATATCATACTTTTACTTCAATTCACACTTATTAATTTTTGTTTACAAAATGTCTGATTATTGAACACAACTTTGCTAAATGAACAAGTTCCTTGTGTTCGATACTGTTCGCTTCCCCACAAAGTTCCTTTTTCTTAAATTTACAAACACTTATATCAAAGGGGAAGTGATATACTGGCAAGCGCACTGGGTCACAAAGTATTTAAAACTAAAATGGAATGATCTAAGTATCGAACACAAGGAACTTGTTTATATGGCAAAGCTTTGTTCAATAATCAGGCATTTTGTTGACAAAAAATAATAATTGTAAATTGAAGTAAAAGTATGATATATCCTAATTAGAAAACAGTAAACGCAAGCAATTAAAAGTGACAACAGTGGTTTAAAAGCGTTGGGTCTTCCTAATAAACGAGTTGATGCATATAAAGATATTTCTCTAATTTAGAATGTTCTTGTGTTCTATGCCGAAGACTAAAGTACTAAACCTCGATCCCTCACAAGTTTAGACTAATTTAAGCCAAACTTCGTTCTCAGATCCCTCTTGTTGAACTAGGTTTAATTCAAACAGCATTATACTCACAGCATAAGAAAAACTAAAACCCTGCACTCTATCCCTAGTAATGCAGTTATCTAGCCCTGCTCTATCAAGTTCTAAGGAAACAGTACACTTCCCAGTGCTAAAGTTCCCTAACAATACACACTAGTGGGTGATTAGACCAAAGGCATGCAACAATAAAGCATTGATAGAAGCAATGAACACATAAAACACACTTAATTAGATATGAAAAGTATTTACATCAACTGTTCATTAGAAATCTTCAACTAGAGTTTTAGCAATCCATTACAAGGAGACCTAAATTGCAAATCAGACAGAGAATGAAGAGCAATTGCTGCTTACACAGGAAGGGGGATCCCTCCTCCTCTTCTTGGCACCTCACAATCACTCAAACAGTCTCAAATCACTCTCAAATGGCTCCTTGTTGTTGCTTCCTCCTTTGAGTGTGTAAAATTTCGTGCAAGAGCCTAATAATTTCCTTCCTACTGTCCTTGTTACCCTAATTCTTACAATTTGGGCTTTAAATAGGCTCTGAAATCGTGCCGTCGCGCTTAGCACGAGTTAGTGGATTTAGGCTTGGCGCCAATGCTGCATTGAGCCTGACAAGAGACGAATGACTCGCTTAGTGAGCTGATCTCGTGCTTAGCGTGCTGCTTTGAGTCAGGTGCTCTTCCAGATTCCTTCTTCACACTAAGCGTGCTGAAGCCGCGCTTAGTGATGGATACACGCTAAGCCCACTGAGTTCGCTTCGTGTGACAGTCACTTTGGAACTTCAAGAAATTAGATCCTTTTTACCTGAAATTGTATATATTTTAACATTAATTCCAATAAAAGAGACCCTAATGACAGAGATCAAAACACAACAAAGTTTATTTACAAATCCTACAAAAGAACTATAAATTGGGGAAAACTATACATATTTTGCAAAAGTTTTCTATACAAAAGTTAGTCGTATAAGACGACTAACAGATACTCGAATCATTTCGTTTTAATTATTAACTTGGTGACACGATGCACTTTCCGGTAAACCACTTCCGCGTAAAAAGAGTAATTACAAATTTTTGAAAAAGGAACTGTGGAAGAGGGTCAACACTTGGCTACCCCATGAGAGGAGCACCATCGGAAGAGAGTATTGCACCTTTCATCGCACGAGGCTTTAGTGACCCCAATGCAAGAATGCTTTAAAGAGTCCGAAAAGCATGGAATGCGGTGCAAAGGAAGGATAAGGAGCTTAGAGGAAGCAGCAATGGTGTTATTGGAGGGTATCATCAATGGTTGAAGGCTCGGATGCAAGGGATAACTTGAATCTTGAAGCTAAAAAGTCCAAGTAGGGAAGAAACTGAAGTCCCTGAGGAAAGTGAAGAGGTGCAAGCCTTGAAAGCGGAACTTGAAAGAACACAAGTGGTCAAGGAAAAGTTCAAGCCGACAACCATTAGGGTCAGAAAAGAGTGTGACGAGCTGAGGGACGTCAACATGGCCATAGCTGAAGCATTAGAACAAGAAACGAAGAGGGCACGAAAAGAAGAATGGGGCCGAAACAAGTTCTAAGGAGCTTTATGGGACAACAACAACGAACTCAGGCTTTGGAGGGTCGAAAGAGACAAGTCAAGGGTGGAAGGAATGATATTAGAGGACAAGTTGAAGGCTTGTCAAAGGTCGAAGAGGAACTTGACCAAACAGTTGAGTAGGACAGAAGAGAACATGTGGGCAATCATTGACCAATATAAAGAGAAGCAAAATCTAGCTATAACCCGTGAGCAAAGGCTAGAGGACGAGCATGCAAAAGTATCGGTCCTGCAAGTGGAAAGGGAAGCAAGGGAGAGAGTGATAGATTCATTACACAGAGAAGCTATGATGTGGATGGATAGGTTCGCTTTCACCTTAAATGGAAGTCAAGAGCTTCCAAGACTGTTAGCCAAAGCCAAGGTGATGACGAACGTGTACTCAGCTCCTGAGGAAGTTGATGGGCTTTTTGATTATTGTCAACATATGATCAAGTTAATGTCCCACATAATTAGGAACCGTTGAGGTGTTTGTACTTAGGCTTTAACTTTGACAAGATAGACAATTTTGTCTCTTAATGAAAATGAGATTTGATTTAACCCTAAGTCTTTGCTAAAATTTCTGTGTGGGTCCAATACTTAGACAACTTATCATGGTCATGTATTCATGTTTAGTTCATTGTCACATTACTCATTGCATTTTGTTCTTTTAGCAGTTATAGTCAAGTAAAACACCATAACCAAAAAAGACAAACACGCTTTACAACACCCCTATCGAACCCGATCCAAAACTAGAGTCATGGTCGAGATAGAAGAAGTGCAAGAGAAAATGAAGGCCGATATGGAGGCCATGAAGGACCAAATGACCTCCATGATGGAGGCCATGTTAAGCATGAAGCGGATGATGGAGAGCAATGCGGCCACAGTTGCCACCACCAGCGCCGCCGCTAAGGCAGATCCGACCCACCCATCCGCCATAAATCAAGCAAACCAACCAATCCTAGACATGGTAGGTCAGGGAGGGGAGGTGTTAGGCAGCACAGGCGGTCCACACATGGGGCATAATAGGAATGCTTTCTGATATGGCCTACCCCCCAACTATACATCACCCAATGCCATGCACATGCCCAACGAGAATGCTAACCACGTCGTTCTTGTTCCCTTTGAAGGCCAGCAACCCCAGCCTGCAGGGGATGCCCGTGAAGAGCCTCAGGATCATGCTCAGGTTGACTTTGAACTATACCCTATGTTTGCCACTGAGGGACCGGTGTGTAGTGGTATGCCTCAACCCAATGCCATGGGGGCTCCTCAACACCGCCCACTGCAACCTCTGCATTTCTCAGTAGAGAGACTGCCTTCGACAGTGGAAGGAAGGGAGAAATTGGATCTCATCAAGGAGAGGCTACGGGCCATCAAAGGGACTGGTGATTACCCGTTTGCCGACATGGCGGAGTTATGTTTGGTGCCTGACATCGTGATCCCCCCGAAGTACAAGGTGTCAGATTTCAATAAGTACAAGGGGATTACTTGCCCCAAGAACCACCTTAAAATGTACTGTCGAAAGATGGAGGCATACTCCAGGGATGAGAAGCTCTTAATGCATTTTTTCAAATAAAGCTTGGTCGGGGCGGCAGTCACCTGCTATACAAATTTGGAAGCTTCCCAGATTTGCTCTTGGAAGGACTTGATAGCTGCCTTCATCAGGCAGTATCAATATAATACCAACATGGCTCCTGACAGAACCCAGTTGCAAAATATGATCAAAAGGGAGCATAAGTCCTTTAACGAGTATGCCAAAAGGTGGAGGGACCTGGCAGCACAAGTGGTGCCCCCCATGATGGAAAGAGAAATGATAACTATGATAGTGGGCACGCTGCCAGTGTTCTACTATGAGAAGATGGTGAGTTGCATGCCCTCTAGCATTGCAGATTTGGTATTTGCGGGTGAGAGGATCAAGGTAGGCTTGAGAAGGGGAAAGTTCGATTATGCCCCTCCTGCCAGCATGAGCAATTGGAGATTCGGAGCAAGTGGGGCCAAGAAGAAGGAAGGAGATACCCACGCTATGACTTTAGCTACTACTTGGCCTAAATCCTAACAAGCCCCTCACAACACTTACCAATATTCCCCACACCAACCAAGCTTTTTGGCCCATGTCGGAAACCCTTCTAAATCGGTGCCCGTCCAGCAAAAAATGCCCGCTCAACCACAAAGACCTCCCACTCATAACTTGGCTACCACACAATCTCACCCCGTTGGCAACTCCAATCCCAGCACAAGCGCCAATCCAAGGAGGAATTTTCCAGTGAAGAAACTTGTGGAATTCACCCCGATCCCGATGCCATATGTTGACTTGCTACCATCCTTGATCACCAACCAGATGGCAGTGGTAAACCCCGGGAAGATCTACCAATCTCCCTTCCCTCGATGGTACAACCCCAATGCAACCTGTGCCTACATGGGGGTGTCTTGGGGCATTAAATAGAGCAATGCGTGGCTTTCAAACACAAGGTCCAAAGTCTGATTGACGTAGGGTGGCTAACTTTTTCAAAAGGATAGCCCGAATATAAGGACGAATCCTCTTGCTAGTCATAGGGGATCAATGGTTAATATGGTGGAGGAGTGTGGACCTCGAGGGCTGAAGCGGATGGAAGATGTGTTATCTTCTAGGAGGTTTATATTGGAAGCGTTGTGTGAAGCGGGCATGATCAGCCTTGGCGGGGACAAGGGAGATTCTTGTTTGATACATCTGGGGGCATCACATGATGTAGAGACATGCTTGGTGGCAGAGGAGCTGCTACAAGGGGTGATGGACAAAGGCCTATTTGAGGTTTATAGCGCGAGAAAAGAGGGGTGATGTGTGCATGCAATTGGTTGATAAAAGCCCGAGCGAGAGATGTTGCCACACAAAATCCCCGAGGCTTCTTGCCTATCCCAGTTGAGAAGCCTGCCCCTTTTCCCTACAAAAGTGATAAGGCGATGCCCTGGAGGTACACCACACAAGGACCCGACGGAAGGAAGGACGCGCCCGTCATACACACTAAAGATGATCTATCCACTTCCAAGGTCACTAATATCTCTGGCACAAGTGGCATGACCCGTAGCAGGCAGATCTTCACAGCACCCAAGCCACCAGTGCAATCCAAGGACCCCAAGCGGAAGGCAAAAGCGGGAGTGGAAGAGAGCAATAAGGCGGGCCTGGTTCTAGATGAGGAGGTCCCAGCCGGAAGGTTTGCTAAGGAAGAAGACGACTTCAGCAAAAAAGGAATATTCGTTGAAGAGGAAACCGAGTTCCTGCGAATCATCCAACAGAGCGAGTTCAAGCTAATTGAACAACTCAATAAAACCCCAGCTAGGATCTCCCTATTGGGACTACTCATGAACTCTGAGCCTCATCAGGCACTATTGGTCAAGATTCTGAACGAAGCCCATGTAGCCCAAGACATATCTGTGGATGGTTTTGGGGGCATAATCAACAATATCACGGCCAACAATTACCTCACATTCACCGATGAAGAAATACCCGTTGAGGGTCGGGGGCACAACAGAGCCTTGCACGTATCCGTTAAATGTTTGGACCACATTGTGGCCAAAGTACTTATTGACAACAACTCTTCTCTCAATGTCATGCCCAAGGCTACTTTGGACAAGTTGCCTTTTAATGCCTCACACCTAAGGCCAAGCTCCAAAGTAGTGCGGGCTTTCGACGACAGCTGTCGAGATGTAAGGGGGGAGATCGATCTCCCAATCCAAATTGGACCCCACATATGCCAAATTACTTTCCAAGTGATGGACATAAATCCTGCCTATAGTTGCTTATTAGGCCAGCCTTGGATTCATTTGGTGGGGGTGGTCCCTTCAATGCAACACCAAAAGCTGAAATTTATGGTGGAGGGGCAATTAATTATAGTCTCAGGAGAAGAAGACATTCTTGTGAGTTGTCCTTCTTCTACGCCTTACATGGAGTCGTGGAGGATTTGGGCCGAAAATGGCAATGGCATGGAGTGGCAATGGCATGGCAAGTTTGGTAGAGTTCACAGGGAACCGCGGAAGGTTCAGACTAGGATATGGGCCTACGCGCGCTGACATGAGGCAAATTGCCCTAGAAAGGAGGGGAAGAAGCATGGGCCAGCCGTAAGGGCTGCAAGCGAAAAGGGTTCCCTTGTGTCACATCAACAAAAGTTTTGTCAGGGTAGGTTGGATGTGCGAAGGATGGGTCGCCATGATACACGAAGAAACCCCGCAAGAGCAACCAAATTGGGTGTGGTCGTGTCCTCCGGAGTTCGAATTGGGGAACTGGCGAATTGTCAAAAAACTCAGAATTTTCTTGGTGATCTCAATATAATTCGTTAGTCGTAACCCTATTGTTGTGCCTCGGCTTTAGGGTTTTTTCTCCCTGTTTGGGCATGTCTTTTGTTACCACAAAATTATGAATATACAATCCTTCTTCATTTGTTCTTGCACTTTCGTCCATTTTCATTCTTTTGCATATTTATTTTTGTTGTGATTAAATGGTACAGATCGGACAATGACTCCTATGAAGGTAATGATACCGAGGACCCAGACGTTGATTTTAAGCAATTGATAAACCACGCTGTGGATGAGGAAGATGAGAATTGGGGGCTTCCCCCAGAGCTAAAAAGAATGGTCAAACAGGAAGATAGGGAAGTAAAGCCACACCAAGAAGAAACGGAGATCATAAACTTAGGTGTTGGCGAAGAAAGAAAAGAGGTCAAGGTTGGCACAAGCATGTCCACACATATCTGGGATGAATTGGTGGCTCTGCTGTGAGACTACTAAGACATCTTTGCTTGGTCATACCCAGATATGCCCGGCTTGAGTCCAAACATCGTGCAACATAGACTACCTCTAAATCCCAAGTGTTCCTCGATAAAGCAAAAGCTACGGAGGATGAAACCCGAGATGTCCTTAAAGATAAAGGAAGAGGTGAAAAAGCAGTTTGATGCTGGCTTCTTGGCTGTGGCATGATACCCGGAATGGGTCGCCAACATTGTGCCAGTCCCTAAGAAGGATGTGAAGGTACGAATGTGCGTGGACTATCGGAATCTAAACTAAGCTAGCCCAGCGGATAACTTTCCTCTACCGCACATCGATATCCTCGTAGATAACACGACCAATTTTGCCTTATTTTCTTTCATGGACGGGTCCTCGGGCTACAACCAAATAAAGATGGCACCGTAGGACATGGAGAAGATGACCTTCCTCACCCTGTGGGGAACTTTCTGCTACAAAGTGATGTCCTTTGGGCTTAAGAACGTTGGGGCAACTTACCAATAGGCTATGGTAGCATTATTCCACGACATGATGCACAAAGAAATTAAGGTCTACATGGATGATATGATTTCCAAGTCAAAGACCGAGGAGGAACACCTCGTCAACTTACGGATGTTTTCTGAGAGGCTGCATAAGTACCGATTAAGGTTGAATCCCGCGAAGTGCACTTTCGAGATCAAGTCAGGAAAGTTGCTTGGCTTTATCGTAAGCCAGAAAGGGATAGAGGTGGACCCAAACAAGGTGAAAGCCATCCTCGAAATGCCTGAGCCACACATTGAGAACAGGTCTGAGGCTTCCTAAGACGTCTAAACTACATAGCGAGGTTCGTATCACAGTTGACCGCCACTTATGAGCCTCTCTTTAAGCTTTTGCATAAGAACCAGCCTGTCCAATGGGACGACGACTGCCAAGTGGAGCTCGGAAGGATTAAGCGATGCCTCATGAATCCTCCTGTGCTTGTGCCACCGATGCCTGGAAGACTCCTTATCCTATACATGACTGTGTCAGACAAGTCGATGGGGTGTATGTTGGGGCAGCATGACGAGTCTAGAAAGAGGGAACGGGCCGTCTATCATCTAAGCAAGAAGTTCACGGCATGTGAAATGAACTACTCTTTGCTCGAAGGGACATGTTGTGCCCTGGTGTGGGCAGCCCACCGGCTAAGACAACACATGTTGAGCTACACCACTTGGTTGGTGTCCAAGATGGACCCAGTCAAGTACATATTTGAAAAGCCCGCTCTCACCGGACGGATCGCTTGGTGGCAGGTTCTGCTATTAGAATTCGACATTGTTTATGTCACTCAAAAGGCTATAAAGGGAAACGCCTTGGCAGATTACCTGGCTCAGTAGCCCATCAAGAACTACCAACCTATGTATCTAGAATTCCCAAATGAAGACATCATGACCTTGTTTGAGGAAGAGGTGGAAGATGAGGATGGGGACAAATGGATTGTGTGGTTTGACGGCACGTCCAACGCACTAGGCCATGGATTATGGGGACTTCAAGGTCATAAAACTGATAGAGTAATTGACTTCAAGGTCAATGATGGAAGCTTGCTTGTGGGGCTTCTATGGAGGCTGGATCTTTGAGCTTCAATGACGTCCTTCAATGGTGATTTTCCACCATGGAGATGCAGCGGAAGGCAAAGGAGAAGAGGCGCCATCCACTAGGGAATAAGCCATGGAAGAAGGAGCTTCACCACCAAGATGAGCCTTGGATAAGAAGCTTGGAGAGGATGCTTCAATGGAGGAAAAGAAAGAGGGAGAGAAAGATAGAGGGGGGAGCACGAAATTGAAGGAAGAAAAAGGGAGAGAAGTTGAACTTTGAGTTGTGTCTCACAAGACTCTCATTCATCAAAGTTACAACAAGTGTTACACATGCTTCTATTAATAGACTAGGTAGCTTCCTTGAGAAAACTTCCTTGAGAAGCTTCTTTGAGAAAACTTCCTTGAGAAGCTAGAGCTTAGCTACACACACCCCTCTCATAACTAAGCTCACCTCCTTGAGAAGCTTCCTTAAGAAGATTCCTAAAGAAGTTAGAGCTTAGCTACACATACCTCTCTAAAAGCTAAGCTCACCTCCTTGAGATGAGAAGCTAGAACTTAGCTACACACCCCCTATAATAGCTAAGCTCACCCCCATGACAAAAAACATGAAAATACAAAAAAAGTCCTTACTACAAAGACTACTCAAAATGCCCAAAAATACAAGGCTAAAACCCTATACTACTAGAATGGCCAAAATACAAGGCCCAAATGAAGGAAAAACCTATTCTAATATTTACAAAGATAAGCGGACTCATACTTAGCCCATGGGCTCGAAATCTACCCTAAGGCTCATGAGAACCCTAGGGCCTTCCCTTGGATCTCTAGCCCAATCTACTTGGAGTCTTCTACCCAATGCCCTTGTAGGATAGGATTGCATCAGTCAAGTTGCTCAAGGTATATGGGGACTCAGCCTTGGTAATCCATCAATTGAGAGGAGAATGGGAGACCAGGGATCATAAGTTGATACCCTACCAGGCCTACATCAGAAAACTGATAGAGTAGTTTGATGACGTATCCTTTCACCACATCCCTAGAGAGGAAATCAGATGGCCGATGCCCTTGTCACTCTGGTGTCCATGTTCCAATTGACCCCGCACGGGGATTTTTCGTACATCAAATTCAGATGTCGCGGCAAGCCTGCACATTGCTGCTTGATAGAAGAGAAGCAAGGTGGTAAACCTTGGTACTTCGATATCAAGTGATATATCAAAGACAAGGAATACCCACGAGAGGCTTCTGACAATGACAAGAGCATGTTGCGAAGGTTAGCATCCGACTTCTTCCTAAGTGTGAATATCATGTACAAAAGGAACCATGATATGGTTTTGCTCCAATGTGTGGATGCCAGGGAGGCTGAGTAAATGCTAGTGGAAGTGCATGAGGGATCCATTGGAACACATGCCAACGGACATGCCATGGCCCGGAAGATCGTGAAGGCAGGGTATTACTGGCACACTTTGGAAAATGATTGTTGTATCCATGTGACGAAGTGCCACAAGTGCCAGGCCTTCTTCGATAATGTCAATGCTCTGCCCGTGCCTTTGAACGTCTTGGCAGCACCTTGGTCATTCTCTATGTGGGGAATAAACGTGATTGGAGCTATTGAGCCCAAAGCTTCGAATGAACATCGCTTCATTTTGGTCGCCATTGACTACTTCACCAAATGGGTTGAAGCAGCTTCGTATGCCAGTGTGACTAGGAGTGTGGTGGTTAGGTTCATCAAGAAAGAGATAATTTACCGGTATGGTTTGCCTAGGAAGATTATCCCCGACAATGCCACCAATCTGAACAATAAAATGATGAAGGAAATGTGTGAGGATTTCAAGATCCAACACAACAATTCTACGCCTTACAGGCCAAAGATGAATGGGGCAGTTGAGGCTGCTAATAAGAACATTAAGAAAATGGTTCAGAAGATGACCGTGTCATACAAGGATTGGCACGAGATGCTCCCTTTTGCACTGCATGGTTATCGAACCTCAATACGCACATCAACTGGGGCAACCCCATTCTCTTTGGTATACGGGATGGAGGTTGTTCTTCCATTTGAAGTAGAGTTTCCTTCGTTTTGGATTCTAGTCGAGTCAGGGTTGCAGCAATTGGAATGGGCCCAAACTCACTTTGATCAGTTGAATCTCATAGAAGGTAAGAGATTGGCCGCCATGAGCCATGGACGATTGTATCAAAGCCGAGTGAAGAATGCTTTCGATAAGAAGGTATGCCCATGCAAGTTCAGTGAAGGGGATCTCGTCTTGAAGAAAGTATCCCAAGCTCAAAAAGACCATAGGGGAAAGTGGGCTCCAAATTATGAAGAACCTTTTGTTGTGAAAAATGCCTTTTCAGAAGGGGCATTGTTGCTTGCCAGTATGGACGATGAAGAATTGCCTTCGCCTGTGAATTCCGATATTGCCAAACGATATTATGCATAAAGCCTGGGGCAGCTAGAAGGTTCAATACATGGTTGTTCTCCAAGGACTCATTGGGATCTCCAAAGTCTTAAAATCCTTTGTAAACCATGATCGCAACATTAATAAATATTGGATTAGTGATTTGCATCTTAAACTTCATGTGTTGTGTCTTTTACTTCTTAAGAACATACACTCCCAGTCTTACCCACTGAATCCAGGGCCATTTGACTCAATTAATGGGGTGTCGTAATCGTTCAAGTAAAATTGAACACGATAACACCTGTTTAATTGTTGCACTTAAACATCCCAATCATAAGCATGCATGCATTTGCATCTTGTCATCCTGCGAATCAGAGGATGAATAAAGAGTCATTTTGAGTGATGGTCAATACCACACCAAAATTGAGGCAAGGGTGAGTGAAAGGTAATATAGGTATTTTGTGGTGTTGTTTCGCATTTGTTGCATGATGCCATTCCATTTGTTCAAAGCTTAGGGGCAAGTACGAGTAGGTGCTAGGCCCATGATCAATCAATCATCATCCTGTGTTCGGCTCAAGATGTTAAAGAAGCACTCCCAGGGGGCAACCTAATATCTCTAATTCTATTCTTTAAAATTCCTGCTTTTTATTTATTTGTCTGTTTTCTTGAATTGTATTTGAATTCGCCAAGTTTATTTGCAACCATAGGAGTTAAAAAAATATAAACATGACAAGGAATAATCAAAATTTTTGCAAAGGGGTTTAGCAAACAAAAGAAATGGGGGGAGGGGGGGGTTAGCTCGCCTGGGCGAGCATAACTGACATTGATTTTAAAAAGGGAAGGGGTGAAGCCATTTCTTCACCCCATTTCTTCCCCAAAACTCCAAGAACACTAAAGCTTACTGGAATCACGAATCCAGCAGCCCCCAAGTCCCCCATTGCGCGTTTTTGCTTTTGTTCTTTGCATTTTCGTTCATCCCTGCAAGTAAGTATCATCTCCCTTCAAGTTTTTTCTTTCCATGGTGGTATTTTTTGTGCTCGAGTTGCTTAGTTTTTGCAAATTCCGTGGGACAAATTATGTGTGAATCCATGCTTTCTTTGCTTGGTTTGAGGGCTATAGGGGATGGCCATAGGCCTATCTTGAATTCTAGTATGAATGGGCATGTCACATTGCCCCCGTTCCTCATTTTTTTTATGCTTGAACATGCGCCCACCAACTATTCGGTGAAATGCCTCAATGGCCTTTGCATGTGATATTGTGAAGTTTGAATTATGGAATGAATTTGTGCATGTATGGCTGCCATTTAGGGTGTATGGACAACTTAAGATGCTAGAAAAAAATGCCAAGAGTGTGACTTAGGCCTAGGAATCTAAGTTTTGTCTTGGATGCAAAAATGCATGGATTACATGAATATGAGAGCATGTTTGTTTGGATTTTTAGACTAGCATTTGAATTTGGTGCATCATGGTGGGCATCTTGCATATGGGTAGCATAAAATGCCTTTCAATATATATATATATATGTGTGTGTGTGTGTGTGTCATAAGATACTTTTAAAAAAAATGTATATGCATGCATATACATCATAAAATGCCCTTAAAAAAAAATATGTATATGCATGGATATACCTCATAAAATGCCCTTCAAAATATATATACATGGATATATATCATAAAATGCCTTTCGAAAATATATATATATATATATATATGTGTGTGTGTGTGTGTGTGTGTGTGTGTGTGTGCATGTACATAGATATATATCATAAAATAGCACACACACCATCGTGTGATTGCTGTCTAAGTGCATGTTGACACTTGCATTTTGTGGAAAGAAATGTGCACCATTCAAGTTTGTTTGGCTTTTGTTGTGATGATTGGTATTTCATGCAAACTAACTTTGCAAATGTATCCTCGCAGGAAATGGCTCCAAGGAAGCTCCCTGCTAAGAGGGCAAGGAAAGATGCCGTCGGAGAAGGTTCCAATGCTGCCCCACATGTGGATGTGGAGTTCGACGGGCATAGGTTCCGAAGTGAGGAACACCAACACCGATTTGAGTCAATTAAGGGCTGGTTGTTCCTCAAGGAGAGGCGGGTCCAGTTGAGGGACGAGGAGTATGCTGAGTTTCAGGAAAAAATTTCCTGGAGGAAATGGACTCAACTTGCGACACCCATGGCTAAGTACGATCCCAAGATAGTCATGGAGTTCTATGCCAATGCCTGGCCCACGGAGGAGGGAGTCAGAGACAAGCACTCCTGGGTGAGGGGCCAATGGATCCCCTTCGATGAGGATGCCATTAATTAGTTTCTAGGGCATTCATTGGTCTTGGAGGAGGGCCAGCGCTGCGAGTTTAGCCAGAGGAGGAGCCAGGCCTCGGGGTTTGACAAGGAGGCCATCAGCCAGCTCATGTGTGTTCCGGGGCAGGACTTTGCCCACAGCGTGGTGGGGAGATGGGTGCGGATCATGTGCACTAGCATGACCACCCTCACACAGATTTGGATGATGTTGCTACTCAGCAACATCCTCCCCAGCGACCATAATTTCGACCTCCCCCGGCCAAAGTGCCAGCTAGTCTACACCATCCTAACTCAGGTAAGTATCCATGTGGCCCAGTTGGTCCCAGACGCTATATATCAGTTTGCAGGGATCACGCCTCCTAGACACCCAATGGACCCGAAGAAGTCCAACAGGGCACTCGGGTTTCCTGCTTTGGTCATGGGCCTTTGCCAATTCAATGGAGTGTCGGTCACTCCCACCAAGCTTATCCGGCCTCCCATCAACAGGGCCTTCATAGAGAAATATCGCATGCCAAGGCAGGCACAGCAGCAGCAGCAAGAGGGCCAGCTGTAGACGCACCAAGAGGGCCAGCTGCAGACGCACCATCGCCGCCTCTACTTAAAAATGCTCATGTGTTCTATGGTGTCTCCTGAAATGCTAAACCCCGATCCCTCGTGATAGTCTAGCCTAATCCTGATCAAGCATCGTCCTCAGATCCCTCTTGTTGGACTAAACTTGACTAGAACCTCATTAAGACAAACATACAAACAACTAGGTTATCGTACCCCGATCCCTCATGATAATACGATAAACTAGCCCTGTCCTATCAAGTTCTAAGAATCAAACCAGTTCCTAGTATTGAATGATCCTAACAAAGCATGCATCTACGTGATCAAGGCAAAAGCCTACTAAAATGATGTACTGATAGCACAAAGAATATGGTGTACTGAATGCACAAAATAGGAGTACTAAGTACTTATTGCCTATATTTAACAAAAAGTAATTACAACACTACGAAATGACCATAAATGGGAGGAGTTAGATACAATTTTCACAGATTTCTTACACAAAAGTTAGTCGTATTCATTGACTAACAAGGGGTTAGGTGTAGCTGAATGAGACCTTCTACCGGTACACTATGCACCAGCAGAGCCAGGACCCCAGTCCTTTCCGGTGGCCTACCCCCAAGCAGTTCGGGGCCACAGTTGCATGGCTTGGAGATGAGCCTGATTTTGAGACAAGGGCGAGGATGGAGCTCAGGAGGATGATGATATGTCTAATATGCTGGATTTCTTCACTTGAGGAGGCGGAGTTGCATGGCCAGGATCGCCTGAAAAATTGTGATTTCATCTTTATTTTGATGTTATCGCTTTCAGTTTTTATTTTGTTATGTCATTTTGATAAAACTGGACTTTATGTTAGCGCTTTCAGTATTTGTTATCTCATTGTGATAGACCTGAACTTGATGTTATCGTTTTCAATTTTTGCTATCTCATTGTGATTAGCTTTACCGCTTCTAGTGTATTGTCGTACTATTGCATTGTGATGGTTTGTGCGCCTAAAGGGTGAACGCAATGGAAGATTTTCTCGAAGTGCCTAAATGGACTCGAATGTGTGCGTGACTTGATAAAGGAGCATTATTTGGAAACACTGGTTTGATTGAATGGGGAGACAAACCCTAAGCCTTAGTGTTTGCATGGCCACAAAAGCCTTAGTGTTTGCATGGCCACAAAAGCCTTATGTTTGAGTGTCCACATGAATGTGGGCAATGATTTATTTTGCATGAATTTCTAATTGTCATAATATGCGATTCATGGAAATGATTGGGGCATTCCCTTATTCTTGAGCCATTTTCCAAACAGATATTTGACATAAATCATGCCCCACCATTTGTAGGCCTTTTGAGCCAAGCATCGATTTTTGGCCATACCCTTGACCTAGGAAGGAAATTTCCAACCTTACCCTAAAAAAGGGAGAAACTAGATGATTTTCCAAGAAAAGCTTCTTTTACCTTAGGTTAGAGATGTGCATAAAGAAAAAAAGAAAAATAAAAAAAATCAATCAATCAAAGATTGAAGAAAGGAAATAGAAAAGAAGAAAAAGGGGGTTCTTTGGACCAGACAATATTTAAACAATGTGCAGAATTGCCAAAAGAGAAAAATATAAAAGAGAAGCAATGTTAACTTGGTTGGACCCTGAGGGTGTAAAAGCAATCACCTACTTCAGTTACAAATCGAATCTTTGTGTCCTCTCTTGTTCCACACCGAACCAAAAAGAAAAGGAAACAGAAAGGGAAAGGCCAGGACATCCAAAGCCAAATTCTCTACCAAAATCCCACCTCATAAAGCCCTATTGATCCATGATGATTGCCCATATTATCTTTGATTTGATGGGAAATGACTTGCAAAGTCAATCTATGACATATTTATGGTCTAGAATTAGGATGAAGCACTTGTCTGTGTGAAATTTTATACACCTTGAGCAGTTTTCCCTATTCAGTTGGACCCAGTGTTTCTTCTAATGCTCTTTTAGAGATGAAATGCTAATGGCTTAGATCTCATTTTTTGGTTATGAGAAATTCTATCTGTGTGCTTTCATTCCCCAGTAGTCACATTGTTTTTCTTCAAAAATATATGTTGTTTTGATGGTTTGGAGGTTTTTTTTCTTTACTAAGCGTGTTCACGTTTTAGTGAAAGGTTTTCAAGACTATCAAGTCTGTTGTCTTGCGGAGACTATCAATGTCTTCCGCCCTTTACTTTTTCAAGACTATCATAGTCTCCTTTACTTTTCAAAGACTATCAGAGTCTTTTGTCTTACAAAGACAATCAAGGTCATCTTCTCCTTTACTTTTCAAAGACTATCAGAGTCTTTTGTCTTGTAGAAACAATCAAGGTCATCTGCTCCTTTACTTTTCAAAGACTATTAGAGTCTTTTGTCATGCAAAGACAATTATGGTCACCTGCTCCTTTACATTTCAAAGACTATCAGAGTCTTTTGTCATGCAAAGACAATCAAGGTCATCTACCCTTTACTTTTTAAAGACTATCAGAGTCTTTTGTCGTGTAGAGACTATCAATGTCATTTGCCTTTTACCTTTCAAAGACTGTTAGAGTCTTTTTCCTCTGAGACTATTAGGTTTGTTGGCTTGTAGAGACGATCGAGGTCATCTACCCCTTTACAATTTAAAGACTTCAATGTCTTTTGTCAAGACTATCACAGTCTTCTTTACATTTTCGAGGTTATCGAAGTCTTGTGTCTTGCAGAGACAATCAAGGTCATCTATTTCTTTACATTTTAAAGACTTCAATGTCTTTCGTCAAGACTATTACAGACTTCTTTACATTTCCAAGACTATCAGAGTCTTTTGTTTCAAGACTATCACAGTCTTTTTTACTTTTCCAAGACTATCAAAGTCTGTTGTCTTGCGGAGACTTTCAATGTCTTCCGCCCTTTACATTTTCAAAGACCATCAGAGTCTTTTATTTCAAAGACTGTCAGAGTATTTCGTCGAGACTTCAATGTCTCCTTTACTTTGCAAAACTTCAAGGTCTTTCATTGGATATACCTGATGCCTCTTACACTCCTTCTTTTGACAAGTTTCACTGTTTGGGTTCCGCTAATGGCCGGTCAGATGGCGAGATCGCTAGGATGAAATTAGTGTCTTTATCTTTACTTACCCTTTCATTTTCAACGAAAAGATAAGTAAAGAGGGGCAACTGTTAGACCCTAATTTCACCTAGGGATGATCATTTGCTAAAGTTTTGATTCTTGTCAGCCGAATTGAGCTGCTTAACACCATTTGTCGCGCAATCCGTAAGGTTTTTCGACGTCTCGGAAAAGAATGCGAAAAAATACCCAAAAGGGAGGGAAAAATGGTCATTTGGTGACTTTTTCAGGCCCCTGGCTTGCCCAGGCCAGCCTCTAGCTCGCCTGGGCCACTAGAAAACTTAGGGCTGAAGTAACCAGCTTGCCTGGGCGAGCAAAGTTACTTCTGGAGGAAGCAACCAACTCGCTTGGGCAAGCTACTGTTCAACCTCTACCCCTCATTTCCTATAAATAGGTGTGCGAGGGTGAGGTAAAGGGTTCAGCTTCTTATATTAAGAGCATTTTAGTGAAATTAGTGAGAAGGAGAAAGAAGAAGAAAAAATGAGGTTGAGGCACTTCCGAATCGCTTCCATGATCGATTCCTACACTGTTCTTCATCGTTCTTCGTTCGTCGACCCGTTAGTTTTTATTTTGAAGTTTTTGTATTCATTCTATGCACCCTTAGGGCCTATTGCTTTTTGCATCTTCATCTTCATTCTTCTACCATCAGTGAACTCATTTCTTTGTGTAAAGCAACTTTCGACCAATCGTTTGTGGCGTAATCTCATTTTATAATTGTAAAATAAAATTTCAACCAATCATTTGTGCCATAATATCACTTATCAATGTAAAATGAAGTTTCAACTGATTGTTTATGCCATAACCTCGGCTTATCAATGTAAAATAAAGTTTGAACCGGTCATTTACTTTGCAAGTCATCTTTTAATGAGTTTGAAATTAAATAAGTGAAACCAAAGTTAAAATCAACACAAAAACAAGCTTTCATCCACAAAAATTGCTTGAATCTGTTCAAGGTCCAACGCCTTAACGGTCTCTTTTACTTTTATCGGTTAAAATGAACCTTTTGAAAGTTTAAAATCAACCCTACGTGTAAATTTCTTTCTTTTAAGAACTACGTAGGTCTAAGTTCCTCATCGCATTTGAGGATACTTAGGAGCAAGAGCCACGCTCTTGTCGATCCCAAAAGATAAAAAACATAAAAAAGGGAAAAAATAAATAAATATTGAAGTCATGATTTTGCTCATTTTATTAAAGGCTACCATCCTTTGTGATGGACGCGTGAGGTGTTAATACCTTCCCCACACATAAACAACTCTCGAACCTTTATTCTTAAAATTCACAGACCCCTTTTTGGTTTTTCTAACGTTTTCCTCGAATAAACGTTGGTGGTGACTCCTTCGCATTTTCCTTTCTTCGAAGAGGCACCAATGAGTCTCTCTTGCCCTCCCGCTGAAGGCTAGGTTGCGACAATGTTGTTCTCCATTCCTCATTTTTACATGCTTAAACATGCGCTCACCAACTGTTTGATAAAATGCCACAATGACCATTCCATGTGTTGTTTTGGAATTTGAATGTGAAATGAGTTTTATTCATGTCCAGCCATCATTTAGAATGTACGAGCAACTTAGATTGATAGATTAAGATGCCAAGAGTATGAGCTAGGCTTGGAAATCTAGATTTTGTCTTAAATGTGAAATACATGAATTGCATAAACATGTAAAATTGATTGGGTGGAATTAGTCTATTGTTTAGCTTGCTACACTATGATGGGCACATTGCGTCTAAGTAGTTGTAGAATGTTTTTTAAAAATAATAATAATAATAATAATAATAATAATAATAATAATAATAATAATAATAATACACATTGGTGTGTGATTTGTTTTATTAGTTGCACAGTAACACTTGCAATTAGAAAAAAAAAACACACACCACCCAAAATTGGTTGACTTCTTGCTTGCTTAAGATAAATGGAATAATAGTTGTGCGTTTCGTGCAAACTAACTTTTTTTGGATGTGTCTTTGCAGGCAAAGGCTCCAAAAAAGCTTTTCTATAAGAAGGAAAGGAAGGACGCCACGGGAGAAGGATCCAGTATGGCTCCACAAGCGGACATAGAATTTGACGGACACCATTTTTGAAGTGAGGAACATCAATGCTGCTTTGAAGCAATCAAGGGTTGGTCTTTCCTCAAAGAGAGATGGGTCCAACTAAGAGAGGGGGAGTACACTGAGTTCCAGGAGGAAGTTGCCAAGAGGCAATGGACTCAACTCACAGGGCCCATGGCTAAATATGACCTGAAAATAGTCATGGAATTCTATGCAAATGCATGGCCCACCAAGGAAGGAGTCAGGGATAAGCGCTCCTGGGTGCGGGGCCAATGGGTCCCCTATGACGAAGATGCCATCAACCAGTCCTTGGGGTTGGTCCTGGAGGAGGGGCAGTGTTGCGAGTTCAGTAAAAGGAGGAGCCAAGCTTTGAGATTTGATGAGGAAGCCATAGGCTAGCTGCTGTGCATTCCGGGACAGAACTTTGCACGAAGCATGATGGGAAGGCGAGTGCGGATCATGCGCACTAGCATGACCACCTTGACACAGATTTGGATGACATTGCTCCTCAGCAACATCCTTCCCAGCGATCATAATTCTGATCTCTCGCTGCCAAAATGCCAGTTGATCTATGCTATCTTGACCCAGGTCAGTGTTCATGTGGCCCAGCTAATCTCAGATTCCATTTACCAATTTGTAGGGATCATGCCTCCAAGACACCCTGTGGACCCAGAAAAGTCCAACAGAGCACTGGGATTTCCTGCCTTGATCACAGGTCTCTGCCAGTTCTATGGGGTGCCGATTATGCCCACGAAGCTCATCCGGCCTCCCATTAATAGGTCCTTTATTGAAAAGTACTACATGTCAAGGCAGGCACAGTAGCTGAGGCAGGACCAGCAACAACAGCCAGCCGTAGATGCACCACTGTCACCTCTACAGCAGCCATCATCTCTAGAGCCCATCTCAGCTCATATGCAGTGGATGGAACTCTACATGCAGCATTTGGCTGACCAGCAGGTGGCCAACCATAGGGGCCAGGTGCAATTGAATGAGAGCTTTTATCATTATACCCTACATCAGCAGCGCCAGGATCCCAGTCCTTACCCATGGCCTACTCCTGGGCAGTTCGGGGCCACAATTGCATGGCCTAGAGACAGGCCCAGTTTTCAGGCAGTGGCAGGGCCCGCAGAGGCCCCAAGAGATGAAGATGGAACTTAGGAGGATGATGACATGGCCAATGTGATGGACTTTTTCCTTTGAGGAGACTGAGCCGCTTGACCAGGATTTGTTAAAATTATGAACTTGTTTTTATTTTATTTGTCGCTTTCAGTATTTTGTTTGTTATTTCATTGTGATGGAACTTGTCTTTATTTTATCTCTTCCAGTATGTTGTCATGTTATTTCATTGTGATGGTTTGTTTGAAACAAGAAAAAACTAAACAAAAAGGAATTGTGTATGGTTTCTTTTCTTTCATGCACCTTTTTTTGTCCCTTTGATATGTGTAATCTCGGGTTATAACTTTGCCTAGGATTCAAACTTTTTTTTTTAAAAAAAAAGCTAAAACTAACATGCTTTTAAAAAGTAATTTTTGCCCATTTTCTTTGGAAAGTTCGCGGATCAAAACAGAAAAGGTTTTTTTGAAAAAAAAGAAATGTTCGCCTAGAAGGTGAAAACAACGAAAGACTTTCCCGAATGCCAAAATGGACTTGGATGTTTTGTATGACTTGATAAAAGAGCAATCATTGAAACACTGGTTTGGCCTGAATGTGGGAATGAACCCTAAGCCTTAGTGTTTGTGTGGCCACAAAGCCTTATATTTGAGTGCCCACATGGATGTGTGCTATGATTGATTTTGCATGAATTTCTAATTATCATAATGTGCGTTTCATGGAAAGAATCTAGGCATTCCTTTCATTCTGAGCCACTGGCCAAGCAGATGTCCCAATATACATTATGTTCTGCCATTTGCGAGCCTTTTGAGCCAAACATCGACTTTTTGCCATAACCTTGACCTAGGATGGAAGTTTCCAACCTTACCCTAGGATGAGAGAGCAGGGGGATCTTCCAAGTGAAGCTTCTATTATCTTAGGCTAGAGGTGTTCGTCAAAACAAAAAAAAAAGGAAAAGAAAAGCACAAAGAACAAAAACAACAAAGAAAGAAAGAAAAAGAAAAAGAAAGAGAAAGAATCAATCAATTAAAGATAAAAGAAGAGCAAAGGAAAATAGAAAAGAAAAAAAAAACAAGTTCTTTGGACTAGACGGTGTCTGAACAATATGCAGAATTATCGAAAAGAAAAAAGAGGGAGAAGAGCAATAGTAACTTGGTTAAGACATGGGGGGTGTAAAGGGATCGCCCGCTTAGTTACTAACCAAATCTTTGTGTCTGCTCTCCTGTTCCACACTAAACAAAAGAGAAAAGAAAAAGGAAAGGTGAAAGGCCAAAACGACCAAAGCCAAAATTTCCTACAAAATACAACCTTATAAAGTCCTATTGATCCATGATGGTTATGCATATTATCTCTGATTTGATGGAAAATGACTTGCAAAATAAAAAAATCTAGGGTTCGTTATCCCATCAAAAGACTCAAAACCCTCTCCTATTCCATGTATGATCATCATTGAGGAGGGTTTTTGATTTGGATAACATTGGGACTAATTTCAAATTCAATCATTTATTTTTTTACATAATAGTCTATTTTTATTTTATTTAATTGTCTATTTTAAATTAACAATTGCTTAAAATTTAGATTGGTTTCAATCAATGATGAAAATTATTTTAATAAATAATGAGCATTCTAAAAAATTTAAATATTAATATTTAAATACAATATAATTTTTTAAAATTATAAATAAAAATCTATATTTCATTTCAAATTTAATTGCACAATCATTTTTTAATTAGAATATTTCTAAAATCAATGTATAATTGATGTCTATTTGTAAACATTCGTATAATTTAAATGAATTGACCATATAGAATTAATAGTCCATTAAATAATGGGCTATTGGTTTAATTACTTTTTTATTTTAAACCAATGATTCCATAATTCTTGAACTAATTTTAATTAATAATTTAAGGCTTAAATATGTTTTTGACCCAAATAAATATTCAATTTTACATTTGTTCCCTTATAATTTGTTTTTTTGCAATGAATCTCTAATAAACCCTCAATTTTGGTTTAGGTCTTTCACACTTATTTTTAGTCCCTAATAAATTAGCAAATTTTGTGTTTGCTCCATGATAAATATTTTCCATTTGTTATTAATACAGACTAAACAAAATTTGTTAATTTATTAGGAAGCAAATACAATTTTTTTAATTTATTAGGGACTAAAACAAAATATCAAGGATAAAAAATAAAAGTGTTATTTTATTAGGGACTCAACGAAAAACAAAAATTTATTAGGGAAAAAACAGAAAAATTGGATATTTATTAGGGATTAGAAACATATTTAAGCCATAACTTAATAAAAATGCATATCATTAGGAGAACATGACATGTAAGATTTTTAGGCTCAACCACATTGATTTGATGACACATGGCATATAAGAGACTATAGAAAGGAATTGCTTTGTATATAGTATATATAGATAGAGATTTTTTTTTACAAACAAAAAGTTAAGGTTTCTCATTCCTAATTAAAGCATGAATACAATTGGGAAAGATAATTGAATAACTGACTACAAGGATACAATCTTGAATCTCATGCTAAGTTATGAGTCACATGATTCGCTTGCCACCTTACAAAACTCACCCTAGAGCTTGCCATGGAACTAAAAGAAATATTACATTTTTAATGATAGTTTTGATCTTTGGCTGGGAAGAAGATCTTATGTTGAACTCGTAAGCTACTAATTTTGAATCCACTTCAAATATCACATTGTTGAGGTGGAGTTGTAATGTCAACATGATAGCACAGTATTGTTGAGTCCAAAACCCTTTGTGTTTTAATTATGACAAACCTTCTTAGCACAAATCATAAGTCTTTTGAGTTTATGCCTACTGATGAGTTTTCTTAAGTTTATTCAGAAAAGAAAAGTTATGTAGAGAACAACAATGAAGGACACGAAGAATGTTGTAGACATGAAGATCTAGACAATGAACATGACATGAAGAACAATATTGTTGAAACACACTTAAAATGGGATTTCCTCAACAAGATAAGTTCATTATGAACATTCTATCTGAAGTTCTAGAAATGCAATTGAGTTTTTCTTGGTGGCTATGGAAATCTTGAAGAAAGATCTTCAACTTGCACGAATAAGTCGTGGTTTGATACAACTTGGATCTTGGACAAAATTGAGACTGAAGTTACAGACGCTGGTCTACTTGGACAACTTGATATGTGTGCAATAATTTGAAGACTGCTTAAGCTACAAAAAGGAATTTGAGATGATCATAGTGTTTGTGCAAAGCTAAGAAAAAGATCGACATCTTTTATGAATAAGTCGTGATCTAATATGGCTTGGATCTTGGAAGAAATTGATGATAGAGATAGAGATATCATTTTGTCCTCACAATATAAGACAACTGCAATTCTAAATAAATTTTCAGTCCCTCATCTAAGGTGGTTGATCTAATGAATCTTGAGTTTAAATGAGATCTTCATCAGACTGTTTGACTTTATCTACTTTAGATACACCAAACAGACCTATCTGCCTATCTGCAAAATCATCCTCAAGATTTGAAAACTTCCTATCATATGTTAATTCATCATTGAATTTAACATGAATAGATTCTTCCATGATTAAAGTCCTTGAATTTAAAATTTTGTAGGCTTTAGATGTATCAGAATATCCTAAAAAGATTCCTTTATCCACTTTTGAATCAAACTTGCCCAGTTGATCCTTAGTGTTTAGGATAAAACACTCACATCCAAATAGATGAAAGTATGAGATGTTGAATCTTCTTCCTTTCAATAGTTCATAAGGAGTCTTTTCAATAAAAGGTTCGATCAATATCCTATTTTTCATATTTTAACATGTTGTGTTTACTACTTCTGTCCATAAGTGCCTAGGAAGTGAGATCTCACATAGCATGGTTCTAGCCATTTCTTGTAGTTTTATTTTTCCTTTCAATTACCCCATTTTTTTAAGGAGTTCTTTGTGAGGAGAAGTTGTGGAAAAGACCATTCTTTTAAAAAAAATATAAACTTAACATTCTCAAACTCAGATCCATGGTCACTTCTGATAAAAGAAATGCAAAATCCTTTTTCATTTTGAATTCCTTTATAGAATATTTCAAATACCTTAAAAGACTCATGTTTATGTGCAAGGAAGGATACCCATGTGTATCAAGAATAGTCATCAACTATAACAAAGCCATATTTCTTTACTCCTAGACTTAAAGTTCTTCCTGGTCCAAAAAAATCCATATGTAGTAGTTGTAAAAGTTTCGAGGTAGAAACAATATTTTTAGATTTAAAAGAAGTTTTTTAATGTTTCCCTTGCTGACATGCTTCACAAAGAAAACGAGTTTTCTAACAGATCTTGGGCAGCCCTTTTACGAAATCCTTTTTGGAGAGTTTTGAAATGTGTTTCATGTTGCCATGGCCAAGTTTTTTATGCCAAAACCACCTTTCATCTTCTCTAGAAAGTATACACTTTACATGTTGTTTATTGAGACCTATTAGTTCAATCTCATATAGATTGTTATGTCATCTAGCAGTAAAGAAAGACTTGTCATTGTCTGCCTTGACTATACACTGGTCTTTGTCAAAGGATACAATATAACCACTATTGCAAAACTTGCTTATGCTCAATAAATTACATTTTAGACCTTCAACATATAAAATGTTGTCCACAGAATCTAAGGAAGGGATGCCAATTGATGCAATCCTCCCAAGGAGGGGACCCATCACCAGAGCCATGACTAGGAGGCTCTAAGAAGATTGGGCCAGAGATGCAAGAGAAGGCCCTAGGGTTCTCAGGAGCCTTAGGATAGATTTTGGGCCCATGTGCTAAATATGACACTTATCTTTGTACATATTAGATTAGGGTTTCATTATTTTTGGGCCTTCTATTTAGGGCTCCATAGTGTAGGGAGGGTATCCTAGTAATGTAGGATTTTTCAGCCCTTGTATTTTAAGGCACCTAGACTAGTTTGTGTATTAGGGGTAGTTTTGTAATTTCACATGCATTAAGTGCACTATTTGATGTGTGTGTGTTAGGAGAGAAATTTAATCGAATTGGCAGAAGCCCAATCCAATTAAATTTTAGACCATCCTAAGGGGGAGGTGAGAATTTGCTTGCTACACCTCATTGCCACATCATATAGTCACACTTTGTGCATGTACTTCATGCTTTACATGTCTGATGACACCTAAGCACACTTAGTGGAGAATCTTGGACTTGATCTTGGATTAGTGAAATTTTGGCTCCACAAATTCAAATTCAAATTCAAGTGAAATTTGAATAGAAATTCAAATTTCCCTTCAATTTTGTGTGACACTTAGACTATAAATAGAGGCCTTGTGTGTGCATTTTTTCAACTTTGATCATTTGAGAAATTACAATTCAAATTTCAGACCTCATTTGAGGCATAAATTTCGTGCCTCTTCTCTCCCTCTCCCTCCACTTATCTTCTCCTACCTTCAAGCTCTTATCCATGGCTTCCAATGGTGGTGAGCTTGTTCTTGACTCATATTCTCCTTGAAGTGGCATCTCCAATCACCTTTCCTCCTTCTCCATTCCGCTGCCATTGATCTTAAAGAAGCAAAGGACTCCATTGATGAAGAAGATCCAAGGCCTACAAGCTCTACTTGGAGCTACATCATGTGGTATCAATAGCATCTTCATCTAGGTGATGCTCTTTTGCTTCCTCTATCTTTTAGTTCGGTCAATTCACTTTAATTCCTTGTTCTTCATCTTATTCTCCATGTATCTCCTCCATTGTCTTGTGGTTAGGTGTTGTTTAGAGTAGATTCAAAAAAATAAACTGATTGAATCTTAGATCTACACTTGTTCTTGCATTTCTATGCTTCAAATTTTATAGATCTACTCTTGAATCATGTTTTTGTGTTGATTTTAGGTTCTATCATTTTTAGTCATAATCTTATTGTTCTGAAAATTTAGATCTCAATTTTCTTGCAAAATATTGATTAGAAAATAAAACACAAAAATCTAAGTGTAAATCACTTCATTTATGCTGTCTTAGAGTCATGTTTAGTCATAATAATTGTCACATCATGTTCTAAGATTGTGTTCAATTTTGATTTTGTTGATTGAATTATAGATACATTTGTTCATGTATTCTTGCAATTGTTAGCCTATCATTTGAATTTTGAGTCTAATTCATGCATGTTATTTAGTTCATAACATGTTCTAAATCAATTCCTAGAAGTAGTCTTGTTATTGAACTTTTTTTTTGTTTTCTAAGTTTCCTATATGATGCCTATGAAGAAATTGAGTTGTGGTGCTGAGTTGTGGCTGGATTTGTGAATCAAAATAAGTCTTAAGCTCTCTTGAATTTTTTTATTCAAGACAATTGAGCATAAACAAACACAAATTGTAACTATCCAAGCCTTAAGCAACATAAACACTAATCTTGATTTCTAGGTTGAAATTCTGGTTGATGTCAGTTTTGGCACACTGTCTTCTTAACTCCACCATGGCTTTAATACTTTGATTTTTGAGCTGAAATTTTAACTAGGTAAAATAGACATATGGAATAAAACAATGGAAAAAGAATGAACAAAAACGAAAAAGAAATGAGCAAAAAAAGGTGATAAAGATTAACATCAAAATTCACATCCAGAACAACAACAAAAAAAATGTGTATGCTTGATTTGCTTCAATATTGTTCATTATTTTGAGTTGTATTACAAGCCTACTTGACTCCTTGGAGTTTTTCATCTTTTAGATGTGTTGCTAAATTGACATAACTAGAATTTTTCTTTGAGTCTTGTTTTTAATTTGTCAATCTAATCTAGTGTCATTCTAGGACTTCCATTGTGTTCCACGTTGGCTTGTGGTGTTGTCCTTTTGCTTTATTTTTTCTTGAATCTCAGTAAATTAATGTCACATTAAATTTAATTTTGGTCTAGTTTTCATTTCATCTTTTGGTTTCTTGCTTGTCTTCTTTTTTTGTGTTTAAGTGTTGCCTACAATAAGGATTGGAAAAGGAAATTGGTGTGTTGCTTTAAGGAATATTTTTGAGTCTTGGAGGTTAACCATCCTAGGAGAACCATTGGATTTAAAGCAACCAAAGCCTCACCAAATTTTGAGTGAAACACTTGAGAAAAAAAACAAGCATTGAAGACAAAATTGAAAACCTTAATTGCTTTGTTAAATTTGTTGTAATAGAACAATTGAGTGTTGAATTTTTTTTTTCTATTGCAATTTCTTGTATTTGAACATTTTTCAGGGGTGTATTGGGAGTCTCTAAGAGGCCACCCAAACCTTTATTTGTGTGAAATAGCTTAGTGTAAACCATGTAGACTAAGTGAAGAGCTAGTTGGGACCTCCAAAGGGTCATCCAAGCCTTCACATAGGAAACCGTCTAGCTTGTTTCAAATTTCCTTTACCTTCTATTGTCAAACGGCCTAGATAGCTTGCTTTTTACCAATTATTTTTTACCTTATCTTTCACACCTCTTTTACTGTTTATTTTGGCTAGTTTCAACCACAATTTATTTTACCTTTTGTTTTCAAACCCCCAACAAGAAAAAACCACAACTTAGGAATCAGCATGGGTCTTCATTCTTCATCTAGTGTTAATGGTGAGGGTTCTACTCCTAAGGACCCCTTATAAAAGATATTAGATGAGTTGAAATCCCTTAAATTGTGGAAAGAAAAACAAGAGAGAAAAGAAAAAGGAAAAAAAGAGTGGAAGAAATACGTTAAGATGAAAGAGAGAAAATAAGAGAGGAACAAAGAAGAAAAATAATGAAAGAAATGAAAAGAGAAAAACATGCCCCCTATAGTAGTCATGACTCTTGCAAGAGTTTAAGTGAAGAAATTAGCGACTATTATAGAGGGTGCCATAGGTCACATACTAAACATCACTCCCAAAGAAGAGAAAAGGATGGAAGGCCTCAAGAGGTTAACATTAGCCTTCCATACTTCCATGGAAAAGATAATGTTGAGGCCTACCTAGATTGGGAAATGAAGGTTGAACAACTCTTTTCTTCCCATCATATTAGTGAAGAGAGAAAAGTTCCATTGGCTACCCTTAGCATTCAATGGTATGGCTTCCATTGGTGGACTGCCCTTGTTAGGGAACGAAAGATTCATGGGGATCCTCTAATAGAGTATTGGAATGATCTTATGAGTACCCTTAGAAAGAGGCACATTCCCTCCTACTATGAAATGGAGCTTATGGACAAGCTCCAAAGGCTTAGACAAGGGAGTATGAGTGTTGAAGAATATAGACAACAAATGGAACTACTCCTTTTAAAAGTTGGACTTAGGGAGGAGGAAAGAACAAGCATAACTAGGTTCCTTAGTGGGCTTAATAAGGAAGTGAGGGACAAGGTTGAACTTCTTCCATATAGGGACCTAGATGAGCTAGTCTAACTTTGTATAAGAGTGGAGCAACAACTTAAATGAAAGCCTTCTTCAAAATCTTATGGCTTTCACTCTTATCCAAGGAAGGACCAAGCCCAAGGAATTTTGGGGGCTACACCTTCAAAATCCAAGGAAGACAAGGGTAAGACAATAGAGAAATTCACCCCTAAGACTAGTTCCCAAGCAAGTACTAGCAACATTAAATGCTTCAAATGTCTTGAGAGAGGTCACATTTCCTCTCAATGCCCCCACAAAGAAAACCCTGATTATGAGGGGTCAAGACATTTATAGTAGTCAAGAGGAAACTACTTCTTCCCCTTCCTCTAGTGGAAGTGAAGATGAAGTAAGGGGCGAAGGGTCTAGTGAGGAAGTCTACCCCTATGAAGAAGGTGACCTCCTAATGGTTAGAAGGCTCCTTGGAGGTCAATCTTGTGATCTATCCCAATCCCAAAGAGATAACATCTTTCATACAAGATGCAAAATTTTAGATAATACTTGTTCTCTCATTGTGGATAGTGGATCTTGTTGCAATTGTTGTAGCATAAGATTAGTTTCCAAGTTGAATCTTACTATCATTCCCTACCCAAAACCTTATAATGGCTCAATGAGCAATGGGAAATGATAGCTAACCAACAAGTGAAGGTACCTTTCTCCATTGGGACATATAAGGATGAAGTTAATTGTGATATAGTTCCCATAGAGGTATGGCATATTCTTTTAGGAAAGCCATGGAAATTTGATAGGAAGATCATTTTCAATATCCTAACTAATGAGATTACCCTCACCCATCTTGGCATAAATTTGTGTTGCATCCTCAAACACCTTCACAGGTAGCTAAGGATCAACTTACAATGAAGGACAAGAGGGATGAGGAGAAGTTAGAAAAAAAAAAGAAACATAAAATGATAGTAAGGCCTTAGCTCCAAAGGTCAAGGAAAAGGAAAAAGAGAAAAGGTGTTCCTCTAAGAAAGTTGTAAAGAATGAGAGTCATTTTGCAACAAAAGGAGATATTAAAGGAGCTCTTCATCTCAAGCAATCTTTCTACCTTCTCCTCTCAAGGGAGACTTCCCTTAGCACTGCCATAATTCCCCCACTTGAGACCATTCCCCTAAAGGTCCAAGAACTCTTACAGGAATTTGGTGATGTGTTTCCCAAAGAGATACCCCCTGGGTTACCTCCTCTTAGGGGAATAGAACACCAAATAAAATTAGTCCCAGGAACAAGCGTTCCTAATAGGTCAGCTTATAGGACTAATCCTCAAGAGAACAAGGAGATTGAATCATAAGTTAAGGAATTGTTGGAGAAGGGTTGGGTCCAAGAGAGCCTAAGTCCTTGTGTTGTGCCTATGTTGTTGGTGCCCAAGAAGGATGGTAAGTGAAGAATGTGTATAGATTGTAGGGCCATCAACAACATAATTGTGAAGTATAGGCACCCCATTCCTAGGCTTGATGATATGCTTGATGAGTTGCATGGTGCAAATACATTTTCCAAAATTGATCTTAAAAGTGGTTATCACCAAATAAGGATGAAAGAAGGTGATGAGTGGAAAACCGCTTTCAAGACCAAGTTTGGGTTGTATGAGTGGCTAGTGATGTCTTTTGAGCTCACTAATGCACCAAGCACCTTCATGAGGCTAATGAATCATGTCCTAAGGGAGTTCATAGGTAGGTTTGTAGTTGTTTATTTCAATGATACCTTAGTCTATAGTAGGGACCTCAATAATTACTTAGGACATCTAAGGCAAGTTCTTTTAATTCTTAGGAAACACACTCTTTGCTAATATAGATCAATGCACCTTTTGTATTGATAGTGTAGTCTTCTTAGGTTTTGTGGTTAGCAAAAATGGGGTTCATGTGGACCCTGAGAAAATAAAGGCCATCCAAGAGTGGCCCACCCCAAAAAGTGTAGGAGATATTAGGAGCTTCCATAGGTAGGCAAGTTTCTATAGAAGGTTTGTTCCTAATTTCTCTACACTTGCTTCGCCACTCAATGAGTTGGTGAAGAAGAATGTGGCATTCACATGGGGAGAGAGACAAGAGCAAGCCTTTTCTTTGCTCAAAGAAAAACTCACTAAGGCACCCATTCTAGCTCTCCCTGACTTTTCTAAAACTTTTGAACTAGAGTGTGATGCCTCTGGTGTAGGTGTAGGAGTTGTGTCGTTGCAAGGTGGGCACCCTACTACTTACATTAGTGAGAAAATTCATAGTGCCCCTCTCAACTACCCCACATATGATAAGGATCTTTATTCCTTAGTTAGATCCCTCCAAACTTGGGAACATTACCTTGTTTCCAAGGAGTTTGTTATTTATAGTGATCATGAATCACTTAAGTACATTAGAGGGCAATGCAAGTTAAACAAGAGGCATACAAAATGGGTAGAATTCCTAGAGCAAATTTCATATGTTATCAAATACAAAAAGGGAAAGACCAATGTGGGTGTACATGCTTTTTCTAGGAGACACACATTGCTTTCTTCCCTTAGAGCTCAAATTTTAGGATTTGATAACATAAGGGTATTGTATGTTTCTGATGAGTAATTCTCTCCCATTTATGCTAGTTTTGGGCACAAGGCCCAAGATGGATTCTACATTTCTAAGGGGTATTTGTTCAAGGAAGGAAGGCTTTGTACACCCCAAGGATCCATTAGAAATTTGTTGGTCAAAGAGAGCCATGAGGGTGGGCTAATGGGGCATTTTGGAATCAATAAGACTCTTGTCTTCCTCAAGAAAAAATTCTTTTGGCCCCATATGAAAAAAGATATCCATAGGTATTGCACTAGGTGTGTGGCTTGTTTACAAGCCAAGACTAGGGTGATGCCTTATGGGTTATACACACCCTTACCCATTCCATCTGCACCCTGGGTAGATATAAGTATGGACTTTGTCCTTGTGCTTCCTAGGACCCAGAGGGGTGTAGACAGACTCTATCTTTGTGGTGGTGGGTAGGTTTAGCAAGATGGCACATTTCATACCATGCCACAAGGTAGATGATGCTAGTCACATCTCAAGACTTTTTTTAGAGAAGTTGTCAGGCTTCATGGTTTGCCTAAGACTATTGTGTCTAATAGAGATGCTAAGTTCCTTAACTATTTTTGGAAAAATTTATGGGCTAAGCTAGGAACTAAGCTCCTTTTCTCCACCACTTGTCACCCATAGACTGATGGGCAGATAGAGGCAGTGAATAAGATCTCTATCCACATTGTTAAAGGCTCTCCTAAAAAGAAATCACAAGTCTTGGGATTTGTACCTTCCTCATGTGGAGTTTTTCTATAATAGGGGGGTTCATAGAACTACCAGGCAATCACCTTTTGAGGTTGTCTATGGGTTCAATCCTTTCACACCTTTGGACCTAATTCCTCTTCCACTTGTGTCATACCCTAATTTCGTCCGGGGACCATTGTTTCATGGCATGTAACCTTTGTTTGACCGCTTCGAGGTACTTGGCACCCTTTGTTGCACAATACGTGAAGTTCCGTGACATGCCGGAGATCAAAAGGAAGAATTGTTACACAATCCGTGAGATTCCGTAACATGCCGAAAATCAAAAGGAAGCATTGTTACGCAATCCGTGAGGTTCTGTAACATTCTGAAAGCCAAAAAAGAGTAATTATGTGACCCGTAAGGTTCCGTAACCTTACGGAAAGAAAACAAGTATCGTTACAAAATTCGTAAAGTTTCGTAACGTTACGGAAAAAGAATCACCAAAAAAGCAAGGGGTGTATTTAGTAAAAAAAGGGGTGCAAATAGAAACCAGGTCCACTTAGGACTTCCAGGATGTTCCTCCAGAAGGCGGTTGCTTCTGGAGGAAGCAACCTGGCTCGCCTGGGCGAGCTGGGTGGCAAGCTCCTCCCCTATTTTCCTATAAATAGAGGGAGGAGTGAAGGTGAAAGGGGTTCAGCCCTTCTGGTATTTCGGAATCACTTAAAATTAGTGAGCAAAATTCTTTCCGTGAAGCAAATCCAAGTCGAGGCGCTTCCATAACGTTTCCATGGGTGATTTCGCGAAGATTTTCAACCGTTCTTCGTCGTTCGTCATTCGCTCTTCGTCGTTCTTCGGTCTTCAACCGGTAAGTTCCTGAAATCAAACTTTTCAATTCATTCTATGTACCCTTGGTGGTCCCCATTTTTTTCGCGTACTTTTATTTTTGTTTCATTTACTTTCCGTACCCCTTTTTGACGTGCTTTAGTCATTTTCTCGCCTAATCAAAAAATAAAATAAATTTCCACCGATCATTTGAATTGTAATATCCGTTAATTTCTGTTAAAATGAAATCCGACCATTCGGTCATGCCGTAACCACGTTGGAAACCAAAAAGAGGTAAAAATAATAATATAATAATAAAAAAATATCTTTTAGTAAAATAAACCAAAAAAATCAATCGGACGTTTCTCTTTGGGATTTCTCTTTCTTAATTGAATTGACTAATAACTAAAGTGAAACTAAGGCTAAAATCAACTCGCAAAGTCAAGCTCGTCCACAAAAAATCACTAAAAAAGGATTTTAAGGTTTGATACCTCGTTTTTTCTCACCAAGTAAAAATGGATCATTTTAAGTTCCAACGCCTTAAAAGGACCACCTTCCAAGTAAAAGAAAAATCACTTGATTCGCCCTTTAGAAAGAACTACGTAGGTCTGATTTCCTCTTCGATGGAGGGTACGTAGGAGCAAGAGCCCCGCTCTTGTCGACCTCAAAAATTAAAAAAAAAAGAAAAAAAAGTTTAGATACATAATTTCACACAATTCTAATTTAAGGTTGTTGTCCTTTGGGACAAACATGAGAGGTGCTAATACCTTCCTTAAACGTAAATACAACTCCCGAATCTGGAATATTCTTCATGACCGGTTTCCTTCGGTTTTTCCGACGTTTTCCACAAATAAACGTTGGTGTCGACTCTGTGCATTTTCCTCTTATGGAAGACGCACCTGTGAGCCTCGCCTCGCTCGCCCGCAAAAGGGTACATTGGCGACTACACTAGGGATCATTTTTGTGAGTTAGGCCTATTTTAGGAAAGTGTGAAACTTTGTGTGTGCATTTTTTGTTGAACTGTGTAAATATAATAAATGTTGTCTTTTCCACATTTTTTACACTGCATTCTAAGCACCCACGAGTTTGAGTAAAAAAGGGGGCCTTATACCCGGGTCCATGGGAATATAAGGAGTGGAGGTGAATCTATGGTCATGCTAGGTCTCTGACTTGCTTGATAATAGTGAAACCTCGTCTAGAGCTTTCTCTCTTTATAATATGTTGTCGCAGGTATTCCATACCGCCGCAATATTATTATCTTGAGTGATGATACCTCTAGAAAACAGCCATGTGAGATATGGATCGTTGGGAGTAGTTATTAGAGACCCCTAGATATTATCCTATAGGTCCCCAAATAGGGGCATGGAGCAAGCACGCTCCGTGCCATTTGTTCTCATGCATTCTTCTGCAAATAGCACATAAATTATAGTTTTGCTGTATAGCTAGTGATATCTTGTCTTTTTAGAGTAATGCATCACTTTTTAATGCATACGTTGGGGCGCCGCAATGCCTAGAACATAGTATTAAAAAGATGGATCTTTTTCGGTCTCGTATATGTAAATTACCACTTGTTTTTCTTTTTGTTTCATGCATACGCATTGCATCATTCATATCGGAGCCTTGATTCACCCCTTTTTAGGTAAATAATGGGGACAAATCAAATCAGAAAAAGATTCTATCAAGTCAAGATTAAGGGCCTAGATGTCACCATCCTTAAGGAGTTGGGACGGTTGATGGGACCCCTCCAGAGGCAAGCCTTCCGCAAAGTGTACGGAAAGATTTTAGATTTGACCATAGCGGAGGTATTTACGGAAGCCGTTGTATCCCTCGCCCAATACTATGACTAGCCGTTGAGATGCTTCACGTTTGGGGACTTCCAAATAGTATCGACTGTTGAAGAATTTGAGGAGATTCTAGGATGCCCTCTTGGGGGAAGAAAACCGTATCTTTTCTCCGGGTTTCTTCCCTCCTTGAGCAAGATTGCTGCTGTGGTCGGAGATTCGACGAGAGAGTTGGATCGTATGAAGCAAACTCGAAACGGCGTAGTGGGCCTACTGCGGAAATACTTGGAAGGCAAGCCAAGGGATATGGCGAATCAAGAGGAGTGGGTCATGTTTGCGGATATACTAGCTTTGCTAATCTTTGGGATTGTCCTCTTTCCAAACGTGGATGGTTTGGTGGACCTAGCTGCAATTGATGCTTTCCTTGCATATCACCATAGCAAGGAGAGCCCGATGGTAGCTATCTTGGCGGACTTATTTGATACATTTGACCGAAGGTGCAAGAAGAACAGCGAACGAATTGTCTGCTGCTTACCCGCTCTTTGTGTATGGTTGGTTTCGCACCTATTCCAACAAGACATAAGGCACCCGTGTCCGCTTCAAAGTTATCACTCATGTGTCGAAAAGAGAAGAGTATATTGGGACCAATACTTGGCTGGGATAGGAGGCAGCACAATCAACTGGTTTCCTCGATGGAAGGAAGGAAAGGAGGGAGTTCTCTTCTCATGTGGGGACTACCCAAACGTTTCGTTGATAGGGACGAGGGGTTGTATTAACTATAATCCCGCACTTGCTATAAGACAGTTAGGGTACCCCATGAGGGGAGCACCGATGAAAGAGAGCCTCTCGCCTTTCCTTCTGAGAGATTTCGGCGCACAAAGTTTCAAGATTGTACAAAAAGTCCACAAGGCGTGGGAAAGCTCGTTAAGGAAAGATAAAGAACTTAGGGGCATCCATAATGGCATCATCGGTGGTTATCATGAATGGCTAAGAGTTCATACAGGAGGGTTAGATTGGCTCTCCAAATTGAAAATTATCAACGAGGAGAACTTCGAAGCTCCGGAAGAGGATGAAGAAGTCCAAGCTCTAAAATCAGAGCTAGGAAAGGCAAGACTCGCCAAAGAAAAATTCAAGTTAGTCGCTACAGACATCCGGAAAGAGTGTGCCGAATTACGAGAGGAAAATGCGGCTACCGCAAGAGCCCTCGAATGAGAAACCAAGAGGGCTCGCAAGGAAGAGCATGGCCGAGATAAATTCTGAGGAGCTTTGTGGGGCAACAACAATGAGCTCAAGCTCCGGAGAGAGGAAAGAGACCAGTCACGAGTACATGGCATGATCTTAAAGGAGGAGTTAGCCGCTTGCTCAAGATCCAAGAGGAGTTTGGCCCAAAACTTAGAAGCCACGGAACAAAGCATGCTAGCAATAATAGGGCAGTACAAAGAAGAGTTAAGCCAGTCTTTGACCCATGAACAAAAACTAGTAGAGGACTTCGCACAAGCGTACGCTGAGGAGGAAGCAAGAGGGAGGGTGATTGATGCATTGCATCAAGAAGCGACCATGTGGATGGATAGGTTCGCCTTGACCTTAAATGGAAGTCAAGACCTCCCGCGACTACTAGCCAAAGCAAAAGCCATCGCCGAAGTGTGTTCAGCCCCAGAGGAAATTCATGGGCTAATCAATTACTGTCAACACATGATAGATTTAATGGCCCATATAATTAGAAGCCGTTAGGTTCTGTTGTAACACTTTTGTATGATCTAGGATAGATAAAAGCTTTTGTTCCTTTTTTATAAAAAAGATGTTCTGAAACTCATCACGTTGTCTAAAAAGGCCTTGAGGTGGATCCAAGTGCTCTGATCAATCATTAGCATATTCATGTTTTGGTGGCATGCTCACCACTGCTTGTTTCTTTAGGGAACTCACCATAACTTAAAAAGCGCAAAGGCATCCCTATAACACCCGATCTAAAAGTAAGATGGATAACGAAGAGGGAGTGCAAGAACAGATGAAGGCCGACCTATCGGCCTTAAAAGATCAGATGGCTTCTATCACGGAGGCCATGCTAAAGATCCAAAAAACTATAGAAGATAATGCTACGGTGGTCGCTTCCAATACAGCTAGGGAAGCGGAACCGGTGCTACAGCCCGCAATAAACTTGGGCCGAGACAGAAACGCGACGGTTTTTAATCGGAGGTATAGTCCTCAAGCCTACCCTTATGGTTTGCCTCCAGACTTCACTCCTTGTGCCACTCCAGACGATTTGAGCCAAGCCCCTACTTTCGAGGGGCAGCTCCCTCCTCATGCCGACTATCCTCTGCAAGAAGATGATGAAGGAGATGCCCATTTAGGCCCTCTACTTCCCCTCAAGGAACCAGCCCCCCATGAGTTTCCCCAACCACACATAGTCCGCCACGTCCCGTCTCCATCGGCACCCATTAAGGAACTCGTTCCCATTGCAAAAGACAAGGGAAAGATTGATCTACTTGAAGAGAGGCTGAGAGCGGTAGAAGGCCTCGGCAACTATCCGTTCTCGGATTTAGCGGATCTGTGTCTGGTACCTGACATCATCATTCCTCCCAAGTTTAAAGTACCAGATTTTGATAAATACAAAGGGACGACGTGTCCAAAAGGTCATCTTCGGATGTATTGCCGAAGGATGGGGGCATATTCTACAGACGAAAAGCTGTTAATGCACTTCTTTCAAGACATCTTAGCCGAAGCAGTAGTGGCGTGGTACACCAATCTGGAAGCTTCTCAGATCCGGTCATGGAATGACTTGGCAACTGTCTTCATTAGGCAGTACCAATACAACACAGATATGGCTCCTGATCGAAACCAACTTCAGAGTATGACCAAGCGGGAACATGAGTCCATTAAAGAATATGCTCAAAGGTGGAGAGACCTAGCGGCCCAAGTCGTCCCACCTATGACTGAAAGGGAAATGATCACAATTATGGTAGATACGTTGCCTACGTTCTACTACGAGAAGCTGATAGGATATATGTCGGCTAACTTTGCAGACCTCGTCTTCGCCAGAGAAAGAATCGAGTCCAGACTGAGGAAAGGCAAGTTTGAATATGCCTCCAACGTTGCTCCCAACAACAATAGAAGAGCCCCAGTGGTGGGCACACGGAAAAAGGAAGGAGATACCCACGCGGTCACCACCGCCCCAACATGGATGAAAACCCCCCAAAGTGCCCAAAACTCATACCAACACAACCACCCGAACTTTTCGATCTGAGCCGGAAGTTCCCTCCCAACTCAAGTGGAAGGGCCTCCCGCAACAGAAAAAACGTCTTCCCAACACACAGCTCCAGCCATTCCCCGGCCAGCCAATAATACAACTCCTGGCTCGAGCTATAACAATGCATGACGCCCCCCGAGAGATGAGTTCTCTCCTGTTCCCATGGCGTATTCCGAGTTGTGGCCCTCATTATTGGAAAATCATTTGGTGGTGGCCATACCTGGGAAGGTCTTCCAGCCACCGTACCCCAAGTGGTACAACTCAAATGCCACATGCGCATACCATAGTGGAGCCCCCGGACACAACATTGACTCTTGCCTGCCATTCAAGTATAAGGTGCAACACCTAATAAATGTCGGTTGGCTATCATTTCAAGAAGAAGGCCCCAACATTAAAACCAATCCACTAGCCAGTCATGGAGGAGCTAGCGTAAACGCCATCGAAAAGGATAGGCCGTCAGGGTCAAAGAGATTAGAAGATGTGGCTACGTCTAGATGATTCATCTACCAATCGCTGCAGGCAGCATGCATGGTCTCTCGTGGCGGATGCGAAAGTGACGAATGTCTGTTTCATCTCGGGGAATCACACGACATGGAAACCTGTCCCGCGGTGGAAGAGTTACTTCAACGGCTCATAGACTGGGGGCAGCTCGAAGTGTCCGAGGGAGATAGGGAAGAACCGCAGATTTGCATGCAGTCGGCAGAAAAGGAAGGTTCCCCCAACCCCCAAAGCCATAGTAATATGTTTCACTAGGAATGTGACCGGCTCCAAGTCCAAGTACCCCCCGACAGTGCCCAAGCCAACGCCGTTCTCCTATCAAAGCAATAAGGTCGTTCCATGGAAGTATACCCCTCCTCCCGCTTTAGGAGAAAGGGCTGCAACCGAGGTTGACTCCTTGTCAGCCAAGGTGACCAACATTACCGGCCTTATTGGCGTAACCCGCAGTGGTCGGGTGTTCGCTCCCCCTCACTCGGTGGAATTACCCTCCAAGGGGAAAGCACCCATGATCCAAGAGCCCGCAAACGCGGCCACCCCCTCAAAAGAAATGGATCCCCCGGTGGTAAAAGGAGCTGAAAAGAAAGAAGGTGTTCAAGGAAAGGCGGTGACCTTGGAAGAGGCTCATGAGTTCCTTCATCTCATCCAACAAAGTGAGTTTAAAGTAGTTGAGCAACTGAATAAAACTCCGGCAAGGATCTCTTTGCTCGAACTGCTTATAAACTCCGAGCCTTTTCGTGCACTATTGGTAAAGGTCCTCAACGAAGCCCACGTAGCACACGACATCTCAGTCGAGGGTTTTGAAGGCATTGTTAATCATATAACAACCAATAACTATATCGCGTTCGCGGAAGAAGAGATTCCCATCGAGGGGAGAGGACACAACAAAGCTCTACATGTGTTTGTCAGATGCATGGACCATGTCGTCGCTAAGGTGCTCATCGACAATGGTTCAAGTTTAAATGTGATGCCAAAGACCACCTTGGAGAAACTTCCTTTTAATGCGTCACGTCCAAAACCAAGTTCAATGGTAGTACGAGCCTTTGACGGTAGTCGGCGGGAGGTGATGGGGGAAATCGACATCCCCATTCAGATAGGCCCTCACACTTGCAATGTGGTTTTTCAAGTGATGGACATAAATCCCGCCTACAGCTGCCTTTTGGGGAGACCCTGGATTCACGCGCTAGGAGTGGTCCCTTCGACGCTTCACCAGAAATTGAAATTCGCGGTTGGTGGACTCTTGGTGATAGTGTCAGGCGAAGAAGATATGTTGGTGAGCTGCCCCTCCTATGCACCATATGTAGAAGCAGCGGAGGAATCATTGGAAACAGCTTTCTAGTCCTTCGAGGTGGTGAGTTGTGCCTCTGTGGAAACGAGTCCGTTGCTACCTTGTCTCTCTAATGCGGCCCTAATGGTGGCATGGGTAATGCTCAGGCACGGTTATGAGCCCGGAATGGGTCTAGGCAAGGACAGCCACGGGAATGCCGATGTGGTCGACATTAAGGGGAACCCTTACAAATATGGGTTGGGGTATGAACCCGGGAAACCGGGAAGAAGGATTGCATCGTCAAGACTCCGGGCAGATAGGGCATGGCCTGGCCATGTTAGCCAGTGTTTCACAAGTGTCGGGATAATGCTCGAGGAAGAGGTGGCGACAATAGGAGAGGAGTCTCTACAAGATCCGCCAACTTTCGTACGACCGTGCCATCCCAATTCCCAAGTGGGGAACTGGCGCGTGATGAGCCAGTCGGAAGTCTATACTACTGATTCAATGTAATTAGAGGCTATAGATTCCTTTCTCTTTTGTTTTGTGAAATCTACCTTATTAAATAACAAAGAGATCTTGTTTCATCTGTTGTTGCGATTCCACCTTTTCTTATATCATTTTGCATGTTTTTTTTGTCTTGAATGGTATAGATGTGAGGGTCGATTCTTTGAGGATCCTAACAACGAGGGTTTGATAATCGATTTTGACCGAGAAGTAAGTCAAACAATAAACGAAGAAGAGGAAGAGGACGTCCTTTCACCAGAGTTGGAGAGGTTGATCGCTCAGGAAGAACGTGAAATGAAGCCTCACCAAGAGGAAACCGAACTGATAAACTTAGAGACCGAAGAGGGAACGAAAGAAGTGAAAGTAGGAACAAGTATGACCGCACCTATCCGCCAAGGTTTGTTAACCCTTCTTGAAGAATATCAAGACATCTTCGCATGGTCGTACCAAGACATGCCAGGTCTGGACCTCGACATTCTGCAGCATAAGTTGCCATTGAATCCTGGGTCTTCCCCGGTTAAGCAAAAACTATGAAGGATGAGACCCGAAATGTCTTTGAAAATTAAAGAAGAAGTGAGAAAGCAGTTCGATGCGGGTTTCTTGGCTGTAGCTCGATACCCGGAGTGGGTAGCTAACATTGTCCCGGTCCCAAAAAAGGACTGCAAAGTGCGAATGTGCGTAGACTATCGGGACTTAAACCGAGCCAGTCCTAAAGACAATTTTCCCTTACCACACATTGATATACTGGTAGATAATACAGCCAAGTTTGCCCTTTTCTTTTCGTCACCCTATGGGGAACATTCTGCTACAAAGTGATGGCCTTCGGGCTAAAAAATTCTGGGGCAACCTATCAACGTGCCATGGTAGCTTTATTCCACGACATGATGCATAAAGAGATAGAAGTCTACGTAGATGACATGATCGCCAAATCTTGGACCGAGGACGAACACCTTGTCAATCTGCGTAAGCTGTTTGGAAGGCTGCGAAAATACCAACTGAAACTAAACCCCGCCATGTGCACCTTCGGGATAAAATCGGGGAAGTTATTGTGATTTATCGTGAGTCAGAAAGGGATAAAGATAGATCCCGAGAAAGTGAAGGCCATTCTTGAAATACCAGAGCCACGCACGGAGAAGCAGGTTCGAGGTTTCCTGGGTAGGTTGAACTATTGCGTAAGAACCAGGCGGTCCTGTGGAACAGCGACTACCAAGAGGCCTTCGAAAAAATCAAACAAAGCCTCACGAATCCCCCGGTGATCATGCCACCTGTAACAGGAAGACCTCTTTTCCTGTACATGACTGTGTTAGACGAGTCTATGGGGTGCGTGTTAGGTCAGCACGATGACTCTGGGAAAAAGGAACAAGCCATTTACTATTTAAGCAAGAAGTTTACCGCTTGAGAGATGAATTACTCAATGTTGGAAAGGACGTGCTCTGCCTTGGTATGGGTGTCACATCGCCTTAGGAAGTACATGCTCAGTCATACCACGTGGCTTATTTCCAAAATGGATCCCGTGAAATACATCTTTGAGAAATCGGCCCTCACGGGACAAATCGCTAGGTGGCAGGTACTACTATCCGAATTCGATATTGTGTACGTCACCCAAAAGGCGATAAAGGGGAGCGCCTTGGCAGATTATTTGGCCCAACAACCCCTCCAAGATTATCGACCGATGCACCCTGAATTCCCGGATGAAGACATCATGGCCCTATTCGAAGAGAAGCGGACGCACGAGGATATAGACAAATGGATTGTTTGTTTCGATGGGGCATCTAATGCTTTGGGCCATGGAGTAGGGGCAGTCCTTGTATCCCCAGATGATCAATGTATTCCTTTCACAGCCAGGCTAGGTTTCGATTGTACCAACAATATGGCCAAATATGAAGCGTGCGCCCTTGGGATTCAAGCGGCCATTGATTTTGACGTAAAGCTACTCAAAGTGTGTGGAGACTCGGCTTTGGTAATACACCAGTTGAGAGGAGAATGGGAAACTAGGGATCAAAAGTTGATACTCTATCAAACTCATATCTTGAAGTTAGCTGAATTCTTTGACGACATTTCTTTCCACCACATACCTCGGGAAGAGAACCAAATGGTCGATGCATTGGCCACCTTGGCATCCATGTTTCAACTTGCCCCACACGGGGATCTGCCGTACATTGAATTCAGATCTCGGGGCAAGTCGGCTCATTGTTGTGCGATAGAGGAAGAGCGAGATGGGAAACCGTGGTATTTCGACATCAAACAGTATGTCGAGAACAAAGAATATCCACCAGGGATTTCCAACAATGACAAATGAATGTTAAGGAGATTGGCTACTGGTTTCTTTGTGAGTGGTACCATCTTGTACAAACGAAACCATGACATGACCCTCCTGCGATGCGTAGATGCCAAAGAGGCGAATTACATGATTGAGGAAGTCCACGGGGGTTCATTTGGGACACATGCCAATGGGCATGCTATGGTCAGGATGATCCTTAGAGCAGGTTATTACTGGCTCACTATGGAAAGCGATTGTTGCACCCATGTAAGGAAATGCCATAAATGTCAAGCATACGCGGACAATGTCAATGTTCCGCCACATCCTCTGAATGTCATGTCCGCCCCTTGGCCTTTTTCCATGTGGGGGATAGATGTCATTGGGGCCATCGAACCCAAAGCTTCGAACGGTCATCGCTTCATTCTCATGGCAATAGATTATTTCACCAAATGGGTCGGAGCGGCTTCTTATACCAATGTCACGAGGAGTGTGGTGGTCAGATTCATAAAGAGGGAATTGATTTGTCGATACGGACTCCCTAGGAAGATCATTATTGACAATGGCACCAATCTGAATAACAAAATGATGC
Organism: Glycine soja; assembly: GCF_004193775.1. Taxonomy (NCBI): domain Eukaryota; kingdom Viridiplantae; phylum Streptophyta; class Magnoliopsida; order Fabales; family Fabaceae; genus Glycine; species Glycine soja. The sequence continues at coordinate 36,394,281 of NC_041015.1, read as the reverse complement.
AGGAAATGTGCGGGGATTTCAAGATCCAGCATCATACAAAGATATTAAGAACATTATTCAGAACATTATTCAGAAGATGATGGTGTCAGAAGATGATGGTGTCATACAAAGATTGGCATGAGATGTTGCCTTTTTCCCTACATGGATATTGAACCTCGGTACGAACTTCTACTGGGGCAACGCAGTATTCCTTGGTTTATGGGATGGAAGCGGTACTCCCATTTGAGGTAGAGGTCCCTTCCCAAAAGATACTAGCAGAATCGGGCCTAGAAGAATCAGAGTGGGCTCAAACATGCTACGACCAACTCAACATTATTGAAGGTAAGCGTTTGACGGCCATGAGTCATGGGCGCCTATATCAACAAAGGATAAAGAACGCGTTTGACAAGAAGGTACACCCACGCAAGTTCAATCAGGGGGACCTTGTCCCGAAAAAGATATCCCACGCTGTTAAAGATAATCGAGGGAAGTGGGCCCCGAATTACGAAGGACCTTTCGTTGTGAAAAAGGCTTTTTCTGGGGGGGCTCTGGTGCTCACCAACATGGATGGCGAGGAGCTACCCTCGCCTGTGAACTCCGATGTCGTTAAGTGATATTACGCTTGAAATCTGGGGCAATTGAGGAAACCGCTGCATGTTCTTTTTATTTTTGTGTTTGTGTGTTCTTCTTGGTTTCCTCCAGGGATTCCTGTCCACTGTAATTGTCTCGTCACAGTTCTTTAAAAGAAGAGAACATGGGTCTGAGGCTTCAGTCCTCACTTTGGTTTTAAACCATGTGCAGTTTGTGATAACCTGAGCCCTTTCGCTCAGTTCATGGGGTGCCCCAAGCACTTAATTAAAACTGAACCTAACTAGCTTTCACTAAGAAGATTATTGCATTTGAAAACATTCATGCATACGCATACACATGCATATTTTGTGATAAACAGGGGCAGAATCGTCTTAGGCAACAGTCAGAGGTCGAGACAAGGTTAAAGGCAGAAACCGATCAAGGTAAGACGACGACGCGGTCACGATTTGCCACGCATTGTTGTTTCCTACTTTCAGGTACTCAGGGACAGACGCAAGGAGAGGCTAGGGTCACGACCAATAGGTCGTCATCCTTTGCCTAGCCCAGGACAAACGGAAAGTGCCGCTGCAAAGCAGCCTAGTATCCTTTAAAAATCTCCAGTAATTATTGTTGTTGTGTCTATAAAGTAAGTATTAGATGCCTAATCTACCCTGAGGGGTTTCGAGTAAGCAAACACTGACCCTTAGGAGTCTTACTTATTTCCTCCCAAAAAAAAAGAAATTGCAGGTTAGCTCGCCTGGGCGAGCAACCCCTGCACGAAATGGGTTAAAAAGGGGGAAGGGGGAAGGTTTCTGCACCAAAAACTCTTCCCCCCCCCCCCCCTCATTCAAAAAGAAAGCTACGGGAATCACCAATTTTGCAGCCCCTAGGTCACCATTTTTCGCGTTTTTTATTCCATTTTGCTCTATTATTCATCTCCAACAAGTAAGTACCTCATTCTTGGGCTCTTTGGCTTTCCATTGATATGTTTTGGTGCTCTAAGTTGCATGTATTTGCTCAAAACGTGAGGGATTTATCTTTGAATTATTGCTTGTTTTTGTTGAATTGAGGGGTTGTAGGGGATGGCCTTAGGCCTAGGGTGCGTTCTGAGATAATGGGGCATGCCACATTGCCCCCATTCCCTTGATTTTCATGCTTAAACATGTGCCCACCAAGTGTTCGGTGAAATGCCTCAATGGCATTTGCGCATGATTTTGTGGAACTTAGCTTGAGAAACAAATTGTGCACATTGTGAGTGTGTGGGTAGTTTGTAGAAGCTAGACTAAAGTGCCAAAAGGATGACTCATGCCTAGGAATCTAAGTTGCCGGTTGTGAATGTAAAAGATGCATGAGTATTAGAACATGTTTGAGGAGTTTTTTTTACTAGAATTCAAAGCTTGCTGCCTTGTGAGGAATGTCTTGCGCTTAGATAGCATGAAAAAACCCTTCGATAATATGTATGTATGTAAATATGTAGCATGAAATGCCTTGCAAAATGTTGAATAAAATACCTTGCAAAATATGAATATATGTAGCATGAAATGCCTTGCAAAATGTTGAATAAAATTCCTTGCAAAATATGAATACATATAGCATGAAAATGCCTTGCATAAATATATATATAGCATGAAAATGCCTTGCATGAAGTGCCTTACAAAGTGTTTGGATGGGTAGCGTAAAAGTGTTTTTCAAAATATGTGTATTTGTGAGTAGGTAGCAAAAGAAGCCTTCCAAAAAATGTGTATATGTATAGGATGTAGCATGAAAAGGTTTGTCAAAAAATATGTACATGGATATGAGTTGTAAAATGCTTCTCACAAAATTTTTATGTGTGCAAATGCATGTGCCATAAAATAGCATGGCCCCAATATGATTATTTTATAAAGTGCATGTTGACACTCGCACCATATGAAGTGTTGTTTGGCTCTTGTTTGTAATGATTGGTATATTTCTTGTAAACTAACTTTCCAAATGTTGTCCTCGCAGGAAATGCCTCCGAGGAAGCTTTCTGCAAAGAGATCTAGGAGGGACACCGCGGCCGAAGGAACCAGCGTCGCTCCCGAGTTTGACAGCCATCGTTTCAGGAGCGCAGAGCGCCGACAGCGTTTCGAGGCCATCAAAGGATGGTCGTTCCACCGAGAGAGACGCGTCCAACTCAGGGACGATGAGTCGACAGATTTTCAGGAAGAGATAGCTCGCCGGCGTTGGACGTCGCTGGTCACTCCCATGGCTAAGTTTGACCCAAATATAGTCCTAGAGTTTTATGCTAATGCTTGGCCCACGGAGGAGGGTGTGCAGGACATGCGGTCATGGGTAAGGGGCCAGTGGATTCCTTTTGATGCAGACGCCCTCAGCCAGTTCCTGGGTGACCCGCTAGTGTTAGAGGAGGGCCAGGAGTGCGAGTTTAGTCAAAGAAGGAACCAGACCGATGGGTTTGACGAGGAGGCCATTGCCCAGCTGTTATGCATACCAGGTCAAGATTTTGCCCAGACCGCTGCCTGGAGGCGGGTGCGGATCATGCACACCAGCATGACCACCTTGACCCAGATGTGGATGACGTTGCTGCTCAGCAACGTCCTGCCCAGCGATCATAACTCCGACCTCCCTCTGCCGAAGTGTCAGCTGGTGTATGCAATCCTGACACGGATGAGCTTCCATGTGGCTTAGTTGATCGCAGACGCCATTTATTTATTTGCATGTATGCCACCTCCCAGGCACCCTTTAGACCCAGATAAGTCTAACAAGGCCCTGGGGTTTCCAGCATTGATCACGGGTCTCTGCCAGTCATTCGGGGTTCCCGTCACACCTAGTAAGGTGATTCGACCACCGATCACCCGGGCCTTCATTGAGAAATATTGCACGCCTAGACAGGCGCAGGGTGATGCACCGCAGGCCGCAGACGCACCACCACCACCTCATCAGGCTGATCTAGTTGGGTCATTTGGCATGGAGCGGTATTTACAGCACTCGGTTTGCCAGCAGGCGGCCAACCACAGGGGGCAGGTACAGATACATGAGTGTCTCTACCAGCTCAGCCTCAGTCAGTAGAGCCAGAGTTTCGCTCCTTTTGTGTGCCCTACTCCAGATCAGTTCAGGGCTGAGGTTGCATGGCCCGGAGATTGGCCTGAGGCCCAGGCAAGGGAGGCACCCGCAGGGCTCCCGGCGATGCAGAGGAGGCCCGCATGGATGAGGAGATGACAGATTTACTCGGTTTCTTGGGAGGGAGTGGAGCCACGTGACCGGGAGTTCCCCAGATTCATATTCTCTTTTATGTTTCCTCTTTTATCTGTTAATATCATTTTATTTTTATAACTTGAGGGACTAACGTTTGTTTTGTTTTTTCGATTGTCTCTTGTTTTGTGCATACATGTTGTTTGGACTATTGCGTTAGTGCTTACTTCGTTATTGTCGACAATGTTTGTTGAAATTCCGGAACCTTTTAGAGTTTTCCTTTAGGAACGTCGTCCTAAAAATAAAACGAACAAAAATCATGATAACGCCAAGAATAGAAAAAAAAAAGAGGCGTTGTGAACAAATGTCGTGTCTATATATAAAGAAAAGAAAAGAGTTTTTTATATGTAAAAAGTGTATGGAAAGATTTTGTGTGTGTAAATAAGGTGTGAAAAGAAATTCTTGTGTGTGAGTAATGAGTGTATATAAAGAAATTTTTGTATAAACCACGAGTGTATGTTGAAAAACGAAAAAGAAATCTTTGAACAGGAATAGAGTTTTTATATAGACCATGTTGATATAAAGAGAAAGAGTTTTTAATGTGGGTGTATACAGAAAAAGTTTGTCGTATATAGGAATGTAGGTGTACAAAGAAAAGCTTTTCTCATAGATGGCGATGGATGTATAGTTTTTGCAAACATAAAAAAAATGAAACAAAAAGAAAAAGAAAGAAAGACCTCGAAGGTCGGCATGTTATGGTCATAGGAAGCATAAATCATTCTTAGAGAGCAAACATATCTTTTGGAAACAAGAGACTGACGCTAAGAGTTTGTTTTCTAGAATAACCGAGATGAGAATGGATGGATTCATTGAACCGATGAAAGAACATAATTTGGAAATATTGGGTCTACTTGTGTAAATCCCAAGCCTTAGTATCACAATGCCATAAACTGGATGTTTGAGTACCCACCTAGTTGTAGCCATGACTAATTTTGCACGTTGTTTCCAAATCATCATTGTTACGCGTGCCTCGTGGAAATAATATGGAAATTCAACCCGAGACCGACACCTTGACACACGAATTTGTTTTGCCCCAGATATCAAAATCGGGCTCGCACGATGAAAAGACTATGTTGAGACAAAACCTTAAGCTACTTTGAACCTTGGCCCATGAAAAGAATCCTCATCCTTTCCCCCGAAGAAAAGGACACAAAATCTCCTCAAGGGAGAGCGAATAACGAATGCTAAAACCCAAATTCCCAATCAAAGATCGGAAAGGAAGAAATGAAAAGAAAGAAAAGAAAAGGAAAAGAAGGATTCCCGATCGAAGATCGGAAGAAAGTAAAAATAAAAAGATCGAAGGAAAAACAGAATAATTCCCGATCAATACAGGAAACCAGGAAAGAGGACAGAAAATCTTCTGACCAGAAAAATTTTCGACAGGGTAAATGACTGCCGGCAAAGGAAAACCCATTTTTGAAGTAGTTCTTCCATTGGGATTGCCATTCAAAGTCGCTCCCGACTGGCGATATCCTGCCCCACATAAACAAAGAGGAAAAGACCGAAACACCCAGTTTCCTCTCCAAAAACACTACCCTCGAGAAAATCCTATTGATCTGTGATCGTGCGTGTGATCTTTTGGTTCGATAGGAAATCATGTGCAAAATAAAGTCATGGTGCAGCTATGGTTTGGGATTAGGGTAAAACACTTGCCTGTGTGAGTTTTTATACACTATGAGTGATTTTATTCCCAGTTTTAGTTTGACCCGACGTTTCCCCTAAATGTTCATTTAAAAGCTAAATGTTGACATCCTGTCCCTCATTTTCGGTTACAAGGAAAATTACTTTTGGCATAGGTATATTGTTTCTCTAAAATATGGTGCTCTCGTGAATGATTTATTTTTCCATGCTAAAGCATGTTCGCCTTTTAGGTGAAAGAACCCGGTGGACCATTCGGTCCTGCCAACGAATCTTGTCCGGAGCCCCATGAATTGATTGTCATTCAGGCATCCTCCACCATCGAGTCTGGAGCCCCACGAATTGATTGCCTAGCGCTGTTCGTCTATCCTCCACCCTCAAATCTTATCCGGAGCCCCATGAATTGATTGTCATTCACGCATCCTCCACCATCGAGTCTGGAGCCCCACAAATTGATTGCCTAGTGCTTTTCGTCTATCCTCCACCATCAAGTCCGGAGCCCCACGAATTGATTGCCTGGCATTGCTCGTGTATCCTCCACCGTCCTATTCAGAGCCCCATGAATTGATTGCCTAGCGCTGTTCATGCGTCCTCCGTTATCAAGCGTGGAGCCTCCGGTGACTGGAAAATATGGTTTTTGTTATTTTTCCGATCGGTTCCTTCGCCGAACATGTGTATACGTATATATTATGTTATTGGTGTTTTTTGTTTGTGTTTGTTTTGTGTTGTGCAGAGAAAGAAGAAGGAGAGACAGGAGTCGTCATAGACTAATCACGGAGAGAGCGAAGACGGACGAAATCAGTGTTTTATCTTTGCTTTCCTCTTATCTCCGATAAAAGGTAAGTAAAGATGGGCAACTCTCATACCCTAATTTCGTTCGGGGACCATTGTTTCATGGCATGTAACCTTTGTTTGACCGCTTCGAGGTACTTGGCACCCTTTGTTGCACAATACGTGAAGTTCCGTGACATGTCAGAGATCAAAAGGAAGCATTGTTACACAATCTGTGATATTCTGTAACATGCCGGAAATCAAAAGGAAGCATTGTTACGTAATCCGTGAGGTTCCGTAACATTCCAAAAGCCAAAAAAGGAGTAATTACGTGACCCATAAGGTTCCGTAACCTTACAGAAAGAAAACAAGTATCGTTACGAAATTCGTAAAGTTTCGTAACATTACGGAAAAAGAATCACCAAAAAAGTAAGGGGGTGTATTTAGTAAAAAAAAGGGGTGCAAATAGAAACCAAGCCCACTTGGGCCTTCCAGGATGTTCCTCCAGAAGGCAGTTGCTTCTGGAGGAAGAAACCTGGCTCGCCTGGGCGAGCTGGGTGGCAAGTTCCTCCCCTATTTTCCTATAAATAGAGGGAAGAGTGAAGGTGAAAGGGGTTCAGCCCTTCTGGTATTTCGGGATCACTTAAAATTAGTGAGAAAAATTCTTTCCCTGAAGAAAATCCAAGCTGAGGCGCTTCCGTAACATTTCCGTGGGTGATTTCGTGAAGATTTTCAACCGTTCTTCGTCGTTCGTCGTTCGTCGTTCTTCATTCTATGTACCCTTGGTGGTCCCCATTTGTTTCGCGTACTTTCATTTTCGTTTCATTTACTTTTCGTACCCCCTTTTGAAGTGCTTTAGTAATTTACTTAAGTCATTTTCTCGCCTAATCAAAAAATAAAATAAATTTCCACCGATCATTTGAATTGTCATATCCGTTAATTTTGGTTAAAATGAAATCCGACCGTTCGGTCATGCCGTAACCACGTTGGAAACCAAAAAGAGATAAAAATAATAATATAATAATCAAAAAATATATTTTATTAAAATAAACCAAAAAAATCAATCGGACGTTTCTCTTTGGGATTTCTCTTTCTTAATTGAATTGACTAATAACTAAAGTGAAAATAAGGCTAAAATCAACTCGCAAAGTCAAGCTCGTCCGCAAAAAATCACTAAAAAGGATTTTAAGGTTCAATACCTCGGTTTTTCTCACCAAGTAAAAATGGATCATTTTAAGGTCCAACGCCTTAAAAGGACCATCTTCCGAGTAAAAAAAAATCGCTTGATTCGCCCTTTAGAAAGAACTACGTAGGTCTGATTTCCTCTTCGATGGAGGGTACGTAGGAGCAAGAGCCCCGCTCTTGTCGACCTCAAAAATTAAAAAAAAAATAAAAGTTTAGATACACAATTTCACACACTTCTACTTTAAGGCTGTTGTCCTTTGGGACAAACGTGAGAGGTGCTAATACCTTCCTCAAACGTAAATACAACTCCAGAATCTAGAATATTCTTCATGACCGGTTTCCTTCGGTTTTTCTGACATTTTCCACAAATAAACGTTGGTGGCGACTTCGCGCATTTTCCTCTTATGGAAGACGCACCCGTGAGCCTCGCCTCGCTCACCCGCAAAAGGGTTCGTTGCGACAACTTGCCACTTTTTTTATACATAAAGAAGAGGTATCTAGGTCAGAGTTTGTGAAGAAATTACATGAAAGGTTTAGTAACCAAATAGAGAACCAAATAAAGGTGTATGCAGCTAAAGGCAATAGAGGAAGGAAGGAGTTGGTGCTTAGTAAAGGGGATTGGGTTTGGCTCAATCTTAGGAAAGATAGATTTCCTACTAAGAGAAAGTCCAAACTTGGCCCCAGAGGTGATAACCCATTTCAAGTCTTGGAGAGATCAACAACAATGCTTATAAGCTAGACCTCCCAGAGGAGTATGGAGTTAGCAACACCTTTAACATTACTGATTTGGTTCCTTTTGCAGGTGTAACTAATTTAAATGATGAGGGGTCTACAGATTTGAGGACAATTCCTCTTCAAGAGGAAGGGGATGATGCAATCCTCCCAAGGAAGGGACCCATCACTAGAGCCATGGCTAGGAGACTTCAAGAAGATTGGGCCAGAGATACAATAGAAGGCCCTAGGCTTCTCATGAGCCTTAAGGTAGATTTTGGGCCCATGGGCTATGTATGAGCTCACTTATCTTTGTGCATATTAGATTAGGGTTTCATTATTTTTGGGTCTTATATTTAGGGCTCCATAGTGTAGGGAGGTTACCCTAGTAATGTAGGATTTTTCAATCCTTGTATTTTAGGGCACCTAGACTAGTTTTGTATTAGGGGTAGTTTTGTAATTTCACATGCATTAAGTGCACTATTTGATGTGTGTGTGTTGGGAGATAAATTTAATTGAATTGCGAGAAGCCCAATCCAATTAAATTTTGGACCATCTTAAGGGAGAGGTGAGTGTTGGATTTCCCCTGTAGTTACTTTTTGGTCCACTTTTTCTTTACGCAAATATGTTCAAGGGAAATCCAGTTTGCCGAAAAGCGCACCGGATCGTCAAGTATTTAAAATTAAAACAGATGAATTCGAGTATGGAACTCAGGGAACTAGTCTAAAATAGGGTTAAATTCATAAATAAGGCATTGTTGAAAGAAACATTGATAATTGATGATTTGGAACAGAATTAAACTAAGTCTAGGCTAAAAATAGTAAAAATGCAAGTAAATAAAATTGACAGTAGTAGGTAGAAATGTTGGGTCTTTCTAACATACCAGCTGATGCATATAAAGATGTTTCTCTAATCAATCATGCTTTTGTGTTCTATGTTGTAGCCTAAATTACAAAACCTCAATCCCTAGTTAGACTGAATCAATTCAAGCTTCATCCTCATATCCCTCTTGTTGGACTAGGCTCAATTTAGACAGCCCTCCTAGGTTTAGACTAACTTAAACTAAGCTTCATTCTCAGATCCCTCTTGTTGGAATAGACTTAGCTTAAACAGCTTACCAAAGTTTAGACTAATTTAGCCTAAGCTTGGTCCTCAAATCCCTCTTGTTGGACTAGACTTAGACCAAACAGCATTATTGTAACAGCATATCTAAAACCAAAACTTAATCCGCAGATCCCTCTTGTAAGACTAAGTTTCAATTCTGCTTCATTCAAGTTCTAAGGTAACAATACATTTCCCAACGCTAAAGTCACCTAACTATGCACACAAATGGATGATCAGACCAAGAGCATACGGAATTTAAGCATTGAAAGAAGCATTGAACACAAGAAACACAATCAATTAGATATTAAAGTAATTACATCAGTTGTTCTTTAGAAATCCCCAACAAGGGTGTTTAGCCAACCATTATAGAAGAAACCCTAACAATAATAAGCTTACAAAACCTAGGTATCTCTGCAAAAGCTGCTCTTCTTGCTGCCTCTAGAGCTCTTTTCCTGAAATAGGCATTGTGGTGTGCTCGGGAATCTGTGCAAATCATCTACCTAAAAATTTTGTACCCTAATTTTGCACAAGACAGGCTTTAAATAGGCTCTGAATTTGTGACATTGCGCTTAGCACGAGTAAGTGGATTTGAGCTTAGCGCCAGTCGTGCGCTAAGCCTGGCTGAAGACAACTGCTACACTTAGCGCACTGATCTCGTGCTTAGCGCGTGGCCTTGATATTGATGCTCTGCCAGATTCTTCCGTTGTGCTAAGCACGCTGAAGCTGTGCTTAGCGTTGGATGCGTGCTTAGCCCACTGATGAGCTAAGCTCAACTATCACTTTTAGCACTTCATGACTTAGCCTCTTTTTCACCTGAAATTGTACATATTTCATCATTAAATCCAATGGAAAAATTCTAGAGATAGCTTTAACAATAAAACAAGATTTATTTACAAAAATCACTACAAAATAACCATAAATTGGGGAACTATACAAGTTTTGAAAAATGTTTTCTATACAAAAGTTAGTCGTATAAGACGACTAACAAACTCCCCCAAATTTATAGTTTTGCTTATCCTCAAGCAAAGAAAGAACAGTTCACTTGTCCTCAAGTGACAACCTACAGTGATCACTCAAAATGGTGTTTGCTTCACAGAGAAATTCAACCATATGAACTTAATATCATGGGCTGCTTCAATCAATTGATTTTCACAAACATGCAGTTTTTCAAAGTTAGGAACATGCACATTAGAGTCACAACTGAAATAAGCTAGTAAGGATGGCAGAAATCAAGGAAGGATCATCAACCACAACCTCACAGTCATTGTTTCACTCAAGCTCAAGTGTTTAGGCTCATTCCATCATAAACAACTAACACCAGTCCCAACCTTTGCATTTCATCTCATATCATATAGCAATGAACACACAAAATGAATCCGAAGGACTTTCTAGGCTTGTAATGGGGTTAGGCTTCCTACAAATCATGGTTTTTCTAGGATTCAAAAGCTTAGGTTCTAGGGGAGCATTCATCCATAGATAAACCTTCACTTTTTCATTCATTCACACCCCATACTTGCCTTTTATTTAGGCACTCAGCTTCATTTCATTATTTTGCAGCATACACACTTATTAATTTCATTTGTATTTACAGTTTTTTTAACATTAAAATAGATACATTATACAAAAATAGTGTGTGTATGCTATTTACTTTGACCATTTCAATTCTTACCCAGTGCCTCCCCCAAATTTGAAACAAATTTACCTTGATAATTACTCCCCCAAATTTGAAACAAATTTACCTTGATAATTACTCCCCCAAATTTGGGACAAATTTGCTTTGAACCATGCTTCCTGTAGATGATGCTCTCCTACAACCTAAGTCAAGGTAGTAGGAGAATAACGCTGTATAGGCTCAGGGTTCAATCAATCAATAATTCATTCAGCTTAAATTGGGTACAAGGGATAATTCATTCAAGCACATGGTCAGCTTTTTGGCTAAGTGGCTATCACAATCAAACATGGCCTTCATCATCCTCAATTTCATGCATTCAGTCCATACTTCAGAGATTCACACAAAAATCAGTACTAAATGATAGTCGTTTCTCTCAAAATTTAAGGATCACACTCTCACCAGGATACGGTCAACGCATTCCTTCACAATCAATCTGACACACTGACTAACATTTTCAGTCATACTTCCAATCACATGCTCATTCTCTTCTAATGGCTACAAGCTTGATCAAAACAATTATCTAATCATTCTAATCCACTCAAATCATACAATTGCTCATTCAAATCATTCTCAAACACTCATTTCATGCAAAACAATCCACTGCATATCATTTTCAATCAATTCACTATTCAAACAAGCTTTTGGTACAAGCAAACAACTCAAAGTGCTGAAATTTAAAACAACTGAAATATAAAAATTGAAATTAAAATGACTGAACATAAATCATAAAATAACTGAAAATAAACTTAAATGTTCAAGATGCATAAATTTAAATGTCCTGCTCCTATGGTTGCTCCTGTGCATGCTCATTAAGGCCCAACACCTGAGCAACTGGTGAATCCTGAGAGATAAGTTGTTCTAACTCAGATGCTGGTGCAGATGGTATGGCATCATTAGGTATGGGTGTTGGGGATGGCTCTGGGATCTGATTTGTAGAAGTCTCCTCCTCCTGAGCCATATGCATAACTACATCAAAATAAAAAGGCTTAGGAGGGGTGAGCTCATCCTCCCCCTCTGCTGCTACTGCTGTTGGCTCCTTAGGAATAGGCTCCTAGGCTACGGAGGCCCCACCCCCTCCAGAAGGAGAAGGTTGGGCTCCTGGCCAGTCATAATGGATGGCAAGCCCAAGCCCTAAAGGCTCTGCATGATGATGGACTGCCCCTTGTGGATGCTCTAGAGCATGGAGTGCAGCATCTGTGGTGTAAATATAAAATCTGATGGTCCTGCAGATATAGGAGCTGGAAGTGGTATCTGTGTGGATGTAGGAGGAAGAACTGGAGTCTGAGTGGGAGGTAATGGAGCTGTGGGAGAAGAAGGAGTTGATGTCTCTGGTGCTACTGAAGTAGTGGGGACCTCAAATCTCTTACCCCTGGCCTTCCTTGGCCCTCTAAATGTCACTGTTGGATCATCAAGATTCCAACAGTTCTTCTTAATATATTCCAAGTTAATTGTAGGGCTCAAGTTCTCCAAGGATCTAGAGTCTGACTGGACTCCTCTAGCCTTGCATAGAGTTGTGATCAAGGCAGGGAATCCAAGTCTGGATGTATCATGTTGTGCAATTAGAGAGATCTGGTGGGAGAAGTTCATATCCATCTTCATAATTATACCATAAATCAATTTGGCTCTGTCCAAGGTGACATCAAATGTGTGGGAGGTAGGAATGAGGTTAGAAAAAGAAAGAACGCTCCATGTCTAAGCTAGAGTGGTCATGTTCTTCCTCAGAATCTTCAATGGCTGCCTATCAGCATTAAGCTTGAATCCCCTCCCTGGGATACAAAGCTTAGCGGCCAACTCCTGAGGATCAGGCCTCAGGAGTGCAAATCTGGAATATGTACACAAGTTCTCTCCCTCCTCCAAAATTATTGGGGTCTTCAGAAATGTATTAAGAGTATCTTCATCAAACTTCACTAAGTGACCTCTCACCCTCACCTGCTTAGGTGATTTATCCTCGGGGTCATAGAGGTTCGCATAAAACTCATTCATAATAGCAATGTCTATGCTACTGTCAGAAAAATCAGTCAACTTCTCATCCCAATGGCATCTCTCGAGTTCCTCCTTGAACTCGTCAAACTATGTGTAATAGACTACCATATTCCTCTCTGGTAGTAGCTTTTGAGGCACCACAATGTCAGTGTATCTCTCACAAGCCTCTTGGGATGTGAACCTGGATCTATCAAATCTGGCTTGGGTAGGTGTAGAGGGAGCTTTTCTCTTCTTGGATGCCATCTGCAAAATATAAGACAAAACACAAGAGATTAGTACAGGTTATTTTCACAAAAATAGAAAAATAAAACTGAAATTTTGACTGGGCGCTTAGCGCAGCATGCTGAGCTTAGCGCGCCTTATGAAATTTTACTCAGGCGCTAAGCGTAGCAAGCTGGCGCATAGCTTAAAGACACAAAAAAACATTTTTTTTCTGCAGAATAGGCTTAGCGCTCAGCTGAGCTTAGTCTAAGTCTACAATATTCAAAACCGAAGAGAGTTGGAGCTTAGCGCAGCATTCTGGCACTTAGCTCAGCCTCAACTGTATGACACTACAGCTTAGCGCACAGGGTGCACTTAGTCGTACTACAAAAACTTAAAAGATAATGAGGGAGTTGAGCTTAGTGCAGCAGGGCGCTTAGCTCAACACACAACTAGGGCTTAGCTCACAGGCGTGCTTAGCCTTATTCAAAGGAAAACTTACAGAAGCAAAGAGGCGCTTAGCCGTACAGGTCAAGCTTAGCGCTGAACAAAAATTTCAAAACCTTAATGTCTAAACACTACTCCTGCTTAGCGTACAGGCACGCTTAGCAGGCTCATCAGTTACGTTCATCAGCAGGGATGAACGCGCTTAGCGCGACATGGTCCGCTTAGCGCGTTCATCTGGAAATCCAAAAATTTGACAACTGCGATGAATAGGCTAAGCGCACAGGCGCACTTAGCGCATTCATCATGATTTCCAGATAGAACCACAAGGGTCTTCACCCCTTTCAGCCACATTTCCCCTAATGGGATTCTAGGTTACCTAAAATCCTACATTGACTAACCCTAAAACTAATAACCTTAACCTAACAGCAGACAACTAAGAAAACAAAAAGTCATCTATCCTAAAGTTTGAAGAATGGAAGATAAAAATAGAAATGTGCTAACTTACTTGGATTATTCTGAAATGAAATGTAGATGCAGAGAAACAGTACACACGCAGCCGAAAGTTCACAAGTGCTCAAGGGTAAGAAGGTGCAGAGGTTTGGGTGCAAAGGTAACACCCAAAATGCCTATGCCTTTAATTTTTAAAAACTGAAATTCGTATGGCTCGCTTAGCGCACAGCTGCGCTTAGTATGCCAACGTGATGTTTGAGTTTAAAACCCAAGCGCTTAGCATAGCCTCGCGCTAAGCCCAACTTGAAGTTGTAAAATCCCGTAAGCATCTGGGGCTTAGCGAGGCAGGCTACACTTAGCGCTTTCTGCAACACCAATTTTTTCTGCAATATGCGCTTAGCCTGAGATGTGAGGCTTAGTATCCATCAAGCTTCAACTTACAGAGATTAGTTTAGGCTTAGCACAATAGGCGCGCTAAGCACACTTCCAAGAATTCAAAAACCGCAAGAGATTGGCGCTTAGCGCCTCCTGCCTCGCTAAGCCCAGCTTAAAAACTCAAGTTATAGAATGGATCTGGGGCTTAGCACTGCTACAATAAAAATTTTCCTGAGAAGATGTGGCGCTTAGCGCATCATACACGCTAAGCCCACTTGTTAAAGTTCAATTACCGCAAAGATGTGGGGCTTCCCGCAGTGATGTGCGCTTAGCTGAACTATTCATCCAACCAATCAGGGGTCTATGCGCTTAGCGTGAGGAAGCTCGGCTTAGCGCATGAAGACTGAGCGCTTAGCGTAAGGTCTGCGCTTAGTGGATAGACAATTGCAAAAAAATTCTAAGTCTTTTTCTGTCTATCTCTTCACACAAGCTTAAAACCCCTTGTTCATTACTAAACAAGCTGAAATTAATCACAATCACAAGCAAGGTATCCTAATTACATGCAAGAAATAAGAATGAAAAATAGAAAAGGGAAAGAAAAGCTGGGTTGCCTCCCAGTAAGCGTTCTCTTAACGTCACTAGCTTGACGCATCGTCCTATTATCCAGGATCCAAGAGAGTTCTTACTTCAAGGACCTTCTCCTTAGGTCTTTCTTCCTCCATCACATGCAATTTAAGACAGACATTTTGGCTAGGTGGATCTTTGTCCTCCTGGAACAAATCAAAGCTGATCTTCTGATCTTTTATGCCCATCTGCAGTATCTTCTTTCCCGTGTCCACCACGCAGCTTGTAGTAGACATGAATGGGCTGCCAAGAATGAGAAGAATGTCAACATCCTCTTCTATGTCTATGACAACAAAATCAGCTGGAAATATAAGGTGTTTAACCTTCACCAGAACATCTTTAATGACTCCATATGGCCTTGTAATAGAGCGGTCAGCTAACTGGAGGGTCATGCGTGTAGGCATTATCTCTATCTCTCCAAGTCGTCAGCACATGGAAAAAGGCATTAAATTGATACTAGCTCCCAAGTCTATGAGAGCTTTGCCTACCGCAACCTCAATAATAAAACACAGTATTGTGACAACTCCAGGATTTTTGTGCTTAGGTGGAAGAATGCGTTGAATCACAGCACTACAGTTACCTTCCACAACAATTTTGTCACTATGGATGTACCGGTTCTTCTTGGTTAACATATCCTTCAAAAATTTGGCATAGAGGGGTGTCGCAACCTACTCTTCGGCGGGAGAGCGACGCGAGGCTCACGGGTGCATCTTCCAAGAAAGGAAAATGCGCGGAGTCGCCACCAACATTTATTTGAGGAAAACGTCGGAAAAACCGGAAAGGTGTGGTCTACGAACTTTAAGTGTGAAAGGTTCGGGAGTTCTATTTACGCACGGGAAAGGTATTAGCACCCCACACGTCCGTCACAAAGGACGACAACCTTTAATCAAGTGTGCAAAGATGTCTTCAAATTGTTTTATTTTCCCTTTTTTACGTTTTTATGTCTTTTTATGCTTTTTTGTATTTTTTATCTTTTTGTGGTCGACAAGGGTGTTTCCTTTGCTCCTACGTATTCCTCAATTGTGATTAGGAAATCAGACCTACGTAGTTCTTTCAGAAGGGGCGAATCAAGTGATCCTTTTTACTTGGAAGGTGCTCATTTAAGGCGTTGGACCTTAAAATGATCCATTTTACTTGGTGAGAAAGCTAAGGTGTTGGACCTCTAACCATCTCACGAGGTCGACAAAAGCGGGGCTTTTGCTCCTACGTATCCTCCATCGAAGAGAAAATCATACCTATGTAGTTCTCGCAAAAGCGGTAAAGTTACATGTTGATTTTATGCTTTTGAACAGTCCATGTTAACCGATAAAAGCAAAGAGGATCATTTAAGGCGTTGGACCTTAAAACGGTTTTTAGTGATTTTTTGCGGACAAAGCTTGATTTGTGAGTTGATTTTAGCCTTAGTTTCACTTTGGTTATTAGTCAATTGATCCAAGGAAACTTCCAAAGAAAAATGTCCGATTGATTTTTTTGATTATTTTATTCAAAGATATTTTGATTATTTTATTATTATTTTGCTTTTTTGGTTTAACCAAGATTACAGCGTGAATGATCGGTTAGATTTTGTTTTAACAGTGAATAAACGATATTACAACGCAAATGATCGGTTGAAATTCATTTTATCATTTATTAGGTGAGAAAACGGCTTAAATAAATGGCTAAAGCACGTTAAAAATGGAATAAAAGAAAACTGAAAGTAAGCGAAATTAAAGTGAAAGTACACAAAACAAGTAGGGACCACTAAGGGTGCATAGAATGAATTGAAAGATTCGATTTCGGGAACTTACCAGTGGAAGACCGAAGAACGATGAAGAACGAACGAAGAACGGTGAAGAACAATGAAGAATTTCCATAGAATCGCTTACGGAAGCGTTACGGAAGCACTTCGACTCGATTTTTCTTCACGAAAACGTGTTTTTTGCCCAAAATAGCCGAAATGCATAGCTAAGGGGTGATGAGTATTTTTTGAAACATCCCCCCTCTCCTATTTATAGGGAAAAAGAGAGGTGCTTGCCGCCCAGAGACTTAATGAAGAAGATTTCTAAGCGCACCCGAATTACTAAGTTCACCCCCCTTTTCGTATTTTATGGAAAAGTTACGGAAGCCTTACGGAAGTGTTTCAGATTTGATTTTCATCTTTTTTTCTCTTCCCTTTCATCAATGTTAAGTGAAATATGCTTACCCAAGGTTTTCAGAAATTTTACGGAAGCATTACGGAAGCCACGAAAACCCCGGAAACCATTTTTCAAAAACATGGAGGAGCTTGCCGCCCAGTCGCTTCCTCCTTAAGCAACCCAACTCGAACTTCTATTTACACCCCTATCTTGATAAGTTTACCCGCCCCCCAATTTTTGTGTTTTTGGCTGTTTTCTTTCCGAAATCTCACGAAACTTTACGGATTCCGTAATGACATCCATTTTCTTTCCGAAATGTTGCGAAACTTTACAGATTACGCAACAATGCTCTTTTTGACTTCCAGAATGTTGCGAAACTTTACGGATTGCGCAACAATGTTTCTTTTTTACTTCCGAAATGTTGTGGAACTTTACGAATTACCTAACGATGGGGGTTAAGTACCTCGAGGCGGTCAAGCGAAGGTTGCATGCCACGAAACAATGGTCCCCGGACGAAATTAGGGTATGACAAGAGGCATTTGTTGAAGTGCTTCTCCAAATGGCAAAGTAATTTTCAGTTTCTTGATGATATCAAGAAATCTGGCCAAATGTTGCTCTTTATCTTTCCGGGAGGGTACCAATGGATAAGGTACCTCCTTGCATTCAGTAGGAGTAGCCTCTTTCTTCTTTTATAAGTTAGCCTCACTCTTGCCCTTCTTTTTATCAATCTCAATAACCTTCTCTTTTTGTTTTTCATTTTTCAACTTTTTTTCTTTTTCTTCTTTTTCTTTTGTTTCTTCTTCTCTTTGTTTTTCTTTTTCTTCCTCCTTCTTTATTTTCTCTTGACAGTCTCTTATTGGCATCTCTCCTTCTTCATCACCTTCTGCTTCCTCAAAAATTTCTTCAAGTTCAACTAAATCATCAACCGATTCCAGCACCAGTTCATCAGCCAGCTATTGTTTAAATCCCTCCACCTTCTGACCAGCTCTACTTTCCTCTGCTTAGTCATCACAGCTTTGCACTCTTCTTTAGGATTTTTCTCCGTGTTTGTTGTAAATTCGTTTGATGATCTTTCAGCTAATTGCTTTGCAAGTTGGCCCACCTGGACTTCCAAATTCTTAATTGCAGACTCAGTGCTCTTTTGGTTAGACTTGACACTTGCATGAATTGAGCTAGAGTCTCTTCCAGCTTCGTGGTTCGGTCATAGAGACTTGGCATCTGCCATTGTGGTCTTGTAGATGAACCACCCTGGTCTCTGTTGAATTGGTTACCAAGGTGATTTTGCCACTGTCTTTGCTGTTGATACTGTTGGTTGTTCTGAAATCCTAGAAATCCACCTATATTGAAATTGCCTCTAGGTTGATTCCCCATATAACTGACTTCATGTGCAATTTTCTCTTCATTAGGGATACATCATCCAGGTTCATGAGCTCCACCACAAATTGTACATCTTGTAACCTGCAAAATAGAAGAATGTGAAGTTTGTGCAAAATGAAGTTGAGATGGCAACTTACTGAGTGTTTCTGTTAGTGTCTCTAGTTGCTTGGATAGCAACTTGTTTTGTGCCAACAGAGCATCCTATGAGGTTAGCTCCAATAAACTCTTCTTGGTGGGAATATGGGCTCGATCTCTCAAAATGGCTATGTCACTAGCAGCCATGCTTTCAATTAAGTCAATTTCTTCGATTGTGGTCTCAACCCATCTATGAATATTTTGAGTTGTACTAGTTCTGAAAAACCGTGAGTGGGAGTCTTCCGCAATAAACCTCTGAATCTTTCAAGTGCCTCACTCAGCGATTCATCTGGACACTGGTGGAAGGAAGAGATGGCAGTTTTGCCTTCTACAGTCTTTGATTTAGGGAAGTACTTCTTCAAGAACTTTTCTACCACTTCATCCTATGACTTCAGACTGTTTCCTTTAAAAGAATGAAGCCATCTCTTAGCTTCTCCAGATAAAGAAAATGAGAACAGACTCAACCGAATTGCATCCGCAGGTACACCCGCCAACCTAATAGTATTGCATATCTCTATATAGGTGGCTAGGTAAGCATAAGGGTCTTCATTGGGCAGACCATGAAACAGATTATTTTGAATCAGTTGTACCAAAGAAGGAGGATATGTAATTGTCTGAGCTTGAACTTCTGGTTGTGCAATACTAGTGAAAAATTGTGGCACAGTAGAACTTGAATAATCCTCCAGGGTTACTCTTCTTGGCTCTTCAGCCATGATTGGTTCTTCAATAGGTTCTATATGAGAATGCCCTACAATAGGAAAACTAGAAGATGCCTCGGAAGATCGAGGTTCTTCTTCTGGAGTTGCTGCTGCTTCTAAATCCTACAAAAATTTTCTAATTCTCTCTGAATTACGCCTTCTACAGGTGGCGTTAATCTCCAAATCAATGGGAATCAAATCACCTGCAGTAGATCTTCTTTGCATACAAGAAAACAAAACAGCAATTATCCAGTTCAAAAGAACAATGAATGTACGGTAACTAAAGTATGAACAAAAAGAAAAAATGAATTAAAGAGAAAAATATAAAGCAATACCGTAAAAATGAACTAAACTCTTCTTAAATCTAGCTCCCCAGCAACGGCGCCAAATATACTTTGTTGGATTTCCCCTGCAGTTACTTTTTGGTCCACTTTTTCTTTATGCAAATATGTTCAAGGAAAATCCGATTTGCTGAAAAGCACACAGGATCGTCAAGTATTTAAAATTAAAACAGATGAATCTGAGTATCGAACTCAGGGAACTAGTCCAAAACAGGGTTAAATTCAGAAATAAGGCATTGTTGAAAGAAACATTGATAATTGATGATTTGGAACAAAATTAAACTAAGTCAAGGCTAAAAACAATAAAAATGCAAGTAAATAAAATTGACAGCAGTAGGTAGAAATGTTGGGTCTTTCTAACAGACCAGCTGATGCATATAAAGATGTTTCTCTAATCAATCATGCTTTTGTGTTCTATGTTGTAGCCTAAATTACTAAACCTAGATCCCTAGTTAGACTGAATCAATCCAAGCTTCATCCTCAGATCCATCTTGTTGAACTAGGCTCAATTTAGACAGCCCTCCTTGGTTTAGACAAACTTAAACTAAGCTTCATCCTTAGATCCCTCTTGTTGGAATAGACTTAGCTTAAATAGCTTACCAAAGTTTAGACTAATTTAGCCTAAGCTTGGTCCTCAGATCCCTCTTGTTGGACTAGACTTAGACCAAACAGCATTATTGTAACAGCATATCTAAAACCAAAACTTAATCCACAAATCCCTCTTGTAAGACTAAGTTTCAATTCTGCTTCATTCAAGTTCTAAGGTAACAATACATTTCCCAATGCTAAAGTCACCTAACTATGCACACAAATGGATGATCAGACCAAGAGCATACGGAATTTAAGCACTGAAAGAAGCATTGAACACAAGAAACACAATCAATTAGATATTAAAGTAATTACATCAGTTGTTCTTTAGAAATCCCCAACAAGGGTGTTTAGCCAGCCATTACAGAAGAAACTCTAACAATAATGAGCTTACAAAACCTAGGTATCTCTACAAAAGCTACTCCTCTTGCTGCCTGCAAAGCTCTTTTCCAAAAATAGGCACTATGGTGTACTCTGGAATCTGTGCAAATCATCTACCTAAAATTTCTGTACCCTAATTTTTCACAATACAGGCTTTAAATAGGCTATGAATTCGCGATGTTGCGCTTAGCATGAGTAAATGGATTTGAGCTTAGCGCCAATTGTGCCCTGAGCCTGGCTTAAGACAACTGATGCGCTTAGCGCACTGATCTCGCACTTAGCGCGTGGCCTTGATATTGATGCTCTACCAGATTCTTCCCTTGCACTAAGCGCGCTGAAGCTACGCTTAACGTTGGATGCGCGTTTAGCCCACTGATGAGCTAAGCTCAACTGTCACTTTTAGCACTTCATGACTTAGCCTCTTTTTCACCTGAAATTGTACAGATTTCATCATTAAATCCAATGGACATATTCTAGAGACAGCTTTAACAATAAAACAAGATTTATTTACAAAAATCACTACAAAATAACCATAAATTGGGAACTATACAATTTTGGAAAATGTTTTGTATACAAAAGTTAGTCGTATAAGACGACTAACAGTGAGCATTTGCTTGCTACACCCCCATTGCCACCTTATATAGTCACACTTTGTGCATGTACTTCATGCTTTACATGTCTGATGACACCTAAGCACACTTAGTGGAGAGTCTTGGACTTGATCTTGGATTAGTGGGCTGAACCATAGCTAAAATTCACTAATCATAATTGTCGCAACCTACCCTATGACGGGAGGGTGAGGCAAAAAGAGAAAGGGGCGTCTTCTAAAAAAGAAAAATGTGCGGGAGTCGCCACCAACGTTTATTCGAGGAAAACATTAGAAAAACCAAAAAGAGGTCTGCGAATATTGAAAAGAAGAGTTCGGGACTTGTTTATGCATGGGAAAGGTACTAGCACCCCACGCGCCCACACAATGGATGGTAGCCTTTAATCGAGTGTGCAAAAACGTGACTTCAATATTATTTATTTTCCCTTTTATATATTTTTAATTTTTTGGGGTCAACAAGGGGGCTGCCCTTGCTCTTATGTATCCTCAGGTGCGATGAGGAATTCAGACCTACGTAGTTCTTTAAGTCTGAATGTTTGTGTGTTAAATTGATTTTAAGTTTTGAAAAACGGAGAGAATCGTTAAGGCATTGGACCTTGAAATGATCTTTTAAATTTTGAAAAGCCGAGAGAATCGTTAAAGATTTGGACATTGAAATGATCTCAAGTGATATTTGATAAAAAGAAGTTAGTTATGAGTTGGTTTTATCTTGGTTTTGTTTATTAACTTTCAATCTTTTTAAAGACAACTTTACAACACTAGTGATCGGTTAAGATTGAACTTTACAAAGAAAAATGAGATCGCCGATGTGCATATAGTAACAAGGGGGAACCCCTAAGGGTACATAGATCACATTCAATCCTCAAAAATAAAAACTAACCGATAGTCATACGAAGAACACCGAACAAGGAACAACATAGAGATTGATCACAGTTAGGATTTGGCAGTGCCTCGGCTTCATTTACTCTTCTTTCTTCCTCTTCTCTCTTAATTCTCGCAATTCCCTCAAGTACTAAACCTTCCCTCCTCCCCTCAGCCTCCCTAGCACGCCTATTTATAGGAAAATGGGCACTTGGGGTAATGGCAGCTCGCCCAGGCGAGCTGGAGTTTGCCAACTCGAGCTGATGCTTACTCCTGAAGTAATTAGTTTGCCTAGGCAATCTGGTTCCTTCACCTTGAAGTAATTTGGGGGCCCAAGTGAGCCAAAGGCTAGCCTGGGCGAGCTAGGGTCCAAGAAACTCAATG
This sequence comes from Glycine soja, assembly GCF_004193775.1. Classification (NCBI taxonomy): domain Eukaryota; kingdom Viridiplantae; phylum Streptophyta; class Magnoliopsida; order Fabales; family Fabaceae; genus Glycine; species Glycine soja. The sequence goes on along the minus strand of NC_041015.1, from coordinate 36,371,854 downwards.
GAAAGACCCTTTTGCCCCTCTTTTTTGATATATTTTGCATTCCTGATCGAAACAGTAAATGGTTCCTTACTTTGCACTGTAACTAGCGTTCAATACCGTAAGTCGACTAGCAATGATCAAAAGATCAATGAATGATAGTCCCCGGACGAAATTAGCTTATGACAATAATTAATGAAATTTTGGCTCTTCAAATTCAAATTCAAGTGAAATTTGAATAGAAATTCAAATTTCCCTCCAATTTTGTGTGACACTTTGGCTATAAATAGAGGCCTTGTGTGTGCACTTTTTCAATTTTGATCATTTGAGAAACTACAATTCAAATTCCATACCTCATTTGAGGCATAAATTTCGTGCCCCTTCTCTCCCTCTACCTCCACTCATCTTCTCCTACCTTCAAGCTCTTATCCATGACTTCCTATGGTTTTGAGCTTGTTCTTGACTCATCTTCTCCTTGAAGTGGCATCTCCAATCACCTTTTCTCCTCCATTCCACTGCCATTGATCTTCAAGAAGCAAAGGACTCCATTGATGAACAAGATCCAAGGCATACAAGCTCTACTTGGAGCTACATCACCAATTTTACCTATACCCGTAATCTTTCCTTTACCCATGCCGCCAAAAGCAACTATTCCTCCTTTAATGGGTTTTAGGTAGGAGAACATAAACTTTTCCCCATCATCTTTTGTGAGCATCCACTGTCCAAGTACCAACTTAAACCCTGGCCTTTTCCTACCAAGGATATCTGCAATGGGAACAATTTGAGATTTTGGTACCCATGTATTTTAGGGTCCATGAGCATTAGTACCCTTAGGCATCTATTTCTTCTTATGGATACATCTGAACTTCGAGTGTCCAGACTTACCATAGAAGTCACATTTGTCTCTTACAGACTATGACTTAGAAGATGATGCACTCTTTTCTAATCCTTGGCCAAACTTATCATGAAGATGTTGATGGAATTTTAGAAGCATGGTTAAAGTGTTCAAACTTTCCAAAGTATTTTGTAAGAAATTTAATCTCCTCCCTTAGTTTTTTTATTGTAGTAGATTCATCAGTCTTATAGGCCAGACTCAGACTCTTTTCCAAAGTCTAGATTTTCTCTTTCAGAACGTTATTTGATTTCTTCAATTTAATATTTTCACAAACAAAAATTTTGTAATTTTCTTTACATTTTTTGTACCAAAGAGAAATCATATGACCTTTTAAAGAAGAAAATCATATGGCATATCTTCTTCTTCATCTAACGAAGAGTAAGAAGAAGAATTAGATTCAGAGCATGTTTTTACCTCTATTTTTTCATTTGTGTTGGCCATTAGACAAATGTTAGCTTGCTCGTTGTCTAAGTTGTTGCTCTTTTCACTGTTTGAATCATCCTAGGTTACCATCAAACTTTTCATTTTCTTGTCTTCCAAGTATCTTTTTCTCTTTAACCGAGGACATTCTACCTTTATATGACCAGGTTTCTTACACTCAAAATAGATGACCTCATTGTTCTCCTCCTTGTGCTTGGTGTACTTTTGTCTAGAGGAGTGCTAAAACTTTCCTTTCATCTTCATCATTTGTTTCAATTTTCTTGATATAATGGCCACTTCATCATCTATGGATACTTTAGAGATGTTATCGGAGGCATCAAACTCATTCATTTGTACCTTCAAAGCCCTAGATGAGCTCTTTCTTTCTTCACGTTTGGAGTTGGTTTCTCCAGTTCTGAGCTTTGGTAAAGGTATGTCATAGAGCTTTGAGTCCATTTAGAAGGACTTGCAATCTTTCGAACATATCATCCACAGATTCTCCTTCCTCCATATGAAAACTTTTGTAATGACATGTTAGAGTGGAAGCTTTTCTGAGTTAACCATCTTCTATTCCTTCATAATTGATGTTGAGAGTCCCATATTAAGGTATATCTCCATTATACCCAAATATTCATTTGTCCATTCTGCTTCAAGCCTAATAATAGGTGATAAGTGTCATATTTCAGTTATTTTTGGGATTAAAATATTAGCACTTATCTTTTGATTGTAATAGTTTTCTTATAAACTTCCCTTAAACCTAGTTGTTTTATATATTGTACATTTATTAATGTTTTTGTTTAAATATGGAAGATTCATTCATACATTTCTTATGTTTTGATGGTTGTTTGTTAGACCCAGAAACCAAGCCAAGACTGAAGGGCAAAAAGTCATTTCTGCAATATTTCATAGTGTCATTCGCCCAGGCCAGCAACCAGCTCATTAAGGCTAGTGAAGTTTCTTCAAACCTAAGCAAGGAACTCGCCTGTGTGAGTGCAGCTTGCCTGGGTGAGTAAGTACCTTCAACATTAAGCAAGCAACTCACCTAAGTGAGTTTAGCTCACCTGGGCGAGTTTCTCTGCACCTCTTGGCTCAAATTCTATATAAACCATGCAAACCAGAGATGGAACAGAGAACCAGAAGATGAAATGAGAGGAAACATGCAGCAAGGAAGGAGTGAGAAAGTGGATGGCATCCTTCGTCATTTCTCCTATTGATCTTGTGCTCTATGCAATGACCAGCTAGTTTCTTCAAAGGATTGGATATAATCTTCATACCCTTATGTATCTCTTTTGATATTTTATATATGTATGAATCTTTTTTACTTATTACGGGTAATTTCATTTTGTTCGTAATGCTTGATTCTATTTTATCACTAGTTTCATGAAAATGGATTTTAAGTTAAACTAAAAAGTACTCTTAGAATTTAAACTGAATGAATTTACTCTTTACGTTACGTTACTAGAAATAGAGCATAACATTTTGATTGCAAATAGCACGAGATTATGATTATAATGCTGGAATATTTATTTCATATGCAAGGGATCAATATTCGGTAAATATTCTTAAGATTCTCGTGTGGGAGGAATCGATTTGGGGTAACTTAATGTGTGCATCAGCAATGTCAGAAAATGATTTATATGTTTTATTCTTATTAAGGGTACTAAGGGTATGAATGATGAAATCCAATCCTACATTTTTCTTGAATTAATTAAATTTGTTATTATTTTTTTCGTAATTTTATGATTTTCGATGCACTAAATTCCATTATTTCCATTATTTCTGCTATTCCGTTACTTTAGTTATTTTTCGTTAGTTAGACAAACCCATAATATTTCGATTGAATTTGTACATAACTATTAAACTGATAACTTTTATCCGAAGGAATTGAGTAACTCAAGTCCCTGAGGAGACGATCTATTTTTATAAATTTGTAACCTGCGACGATATTGGTACGCTTGTCAATAGTCTAACAATAGGCATATCTCCCTTTTTGCATCAATAAAATTGCCCTTTTCATTTCTAAGACAAATGCTAATCTCAAAACTATTGATATCGTTGAAGATAGTTGCATCCATGTTTCATTTTATGTGACCTTGTGGATGAGAAGTCCATGTGGTTACTGAAAAGATCGTTTGATGTGAGTGGGGTAGAGGTGTTACGCAAGCTGTGAGCCACTCCGAATGATTAACATGGTAGTAGATACTGAGATGGCTTGAGACTTCTCAACATTGTCCCATAATTTTTCACTTCTTCGATTCCAAATGCACCACAAAGCTATAGCAAAATGACATTTAAGATTTGGTTAATGATGCTACAAAATTTTTGAAGGCAAGCTCTTAGGAACCTTTAGATTTATTCATATAATTTTTTATGACTTCCCATATTCCAGCAACTGCCAGACATGCTTGGCTTTATAACAACTAACAAAAATGTGCCAAGAATTTTCAACATCATAAGAACAAAAATCACAACGAGTTAGGCATTGGATACCTTTTTTATTTAACCTTTCTTTCTTGGGTATGGAAACAACATCTAAGAACTCTCCATACAAAATGTTTGATCTTTGGTTGAACTTGAAGCTTCCATATAGGGTTTTTCGTCTGTATAGACAACCTTGTAAGAAAGTATGACAACCTTTATCACAAGAACTCTTTAGACAATGAGAAGAACAAATTTCCAAAAATGCAATTTATCTTAAAACCGTTGAAACACAATTCAGACCCAACATAAGTTAACAAATAGAAAGGAAGAAAAAATAAACCAACACTGAGATTTATATTGCTTCATCTCTAACATTGAGACTACATGCAGTTCTTGGTAAACCAACTAGTTCCACTAACTTTTCACGAGTTATAAGTATTATGTCATGATCACTTTTGGCTCTTACAAATCAAACTCTATCCCAAGTTAGATCAACACTCAATATTCTTTCTTTTACCAAGCCATTGTTGGCTCTAAACAAATTAGACAAGATTTGTGATGAATGATAGCTTAGAGACTAACACAAAATCGCCCTACAGACGCATAAAAAGTCTAAGCACTTAGTCTTTTTCTCTTAGGATGTTCATGTTGTTTTGAAAGCTTTTTCTAATCTTACAAGAATAATGAAAAAGACTGGTTGAAGAAGAAGAGTAAGAAATATTTGCACAAAAACTATATCGTCTTCAAAAGCTTTCTGGTTTGTATAGACCACATCTTCAAGTATTTGTTGTCTCATAATGGGTAGATCTTCATTTTATCTTCGTTTGATAAAAAGAGTCGTTGGGTGCATTTAATGCATGTCCTTTCCTCATGCAAAGAGCTCTTCCTTTATGGCCTGCGTGTATGAGAAATTGCAGTAAGTGATCACATCTGTTTCAAAGTAGGTCCTGCATAGCAAAGCTCGTCTTTTGATGGCATATCAAATCTTGACTTTATTTATTCTTCACAGGATTCGACAAATCCTAGGAGAATGTTTTTGCAAACATAATCCCAGACACAGAGTAATAAGTGAAGTATTAAATATTATACCATATGCAGTCACAGATCATGACCTTATCTGCATATTGTCTTAAAACATCATATGCAAATATTGAAAGGATATCAGACATATATGACATAGCATTTTCCCTTTGTATTTGTTTGCATCTAATCAAAATAATTAAGGATCTTGATTCATCTTTCAAACATAAACGTCCTTTGACTCAACATCTTCAAATGGTCAATGTCGAGAATGTCCTCCATGATACTATGGTATGCAGTTTTGACAATGTAAGTACCTTCAATGTTATGCCTCTTGAGGATACAGCCAACATCGTCCGTGAACAACAATGGAATTTTTAGAATGTTTTCAGCATCTTCATTATTGAATAAATCCTTTATTGATGGCTTGTTCCATTCGAGATTCGCTTGGTTGATAAGATTTGCATCTGTTAGGTTTTCAAGACCTGCAATAGGAGAAGTAACAATAAATGGATTTGGTGTGTAGTGAAGCCAAGGTTGTGTCCAGACATTGATTGACTTACCATTTCCAACTCTCTACTTCATATTTTGTCTTACTACCACCCGTGAAGCGTGGATACTACGTCAAACAAAGCTAGGTTATGCCTTAGTGGAGCATCCAAGAAATTCCCATTTGAAAAATATTTTGCTTTGAACACCTTTGAAAAAGTAGTATCATAGTTAGTAATCAATATCTAACCTTGCTTTCCTGCATAGCAAAATTAAAAACTTGCATGTGTGTGAAACCTATGTCTCTATGTTCTTTCTTCATTGAAATTTTTTCCCACCAGAAGGATGAGTAGTTGTTCGAACCCCACCAAAACGAACTCATCATTTTTCCAACCCATCTTGAAGAGTAATAAAAGGTAAAAGAAACACACTCATACAATAAGGTATTGATTGAGCAGTTGATTTAATAAGAATTTCCTTACCCTTATAAATGCGAATTAATTCATGTTAAGCTATGAATTAACAAACTTTTTCTTTGACGGTAGCTACAAGCATAAATGCATAAAATACATGGGTGTGGCTTAAACACTAGCTTTAGAGTTTAGATCCCCGGCAAAGCATCTTAATTACCTCCTAAGAAAAGTTGAATGAAAAATATAATGTTATCATCACTTCCTGAAACTTGACCCACTTCACCCACAAAATATCTGCTAAAGATTACACTTAAAGCTCAATTCATAAAAATTTATTAGAGCCAAAATATCGAATAATAAGTATTGATCGAGGTCAACACTTGAAGTTGCAGCCTTAATATATATTCATGAATAGTAGATCACATCTGAATTAGAAGTAAAGTCGATCTATTGCTACACCAAAATAGGAAAGTATGACCCGTGGGAAGTCTTGGACCCGTCTTAGGGAATTCAATTTACAACTAAATGCAAATGCTCTTAGGCCTTAATCCACTAATCATAAGTCAGACTTGTTAAAAACAATTGTTCATTTCAAACACGTAAGTAAGCCGCATCAATATTATTCATCCCATACAGATAAGTATCTTAATCTTTATCTTTAATTAAATTTTGTTATCATTTAGATGTTACTTATCCTTCTTACTTTCAATATCTTAGTATTTTCTAAATTAACACAATACTCTATTGCCTTCTTTCTAAGGTCGTCTTTTTCCGACAATATAAACTCTTCCTCATTATCACTCTAATTTACAATTCTCCCCTTCTCACTTCAACTGATTTTACTTCTCCATCTTTGATATATGCATTTGTGTGGTGTGAGGTATTGATGTGAAGTTTTGTTAAAAAAATTTACAATCAAAAGATATGTGTATTGATGTGGTTGTAAAGCAACTAAAAGACCTTTTTGATTATATTGAAAATACATGAAATACGGATTTAAAAAGAGTATGTATGAAAATCACCAAAGGAGTCACAATTGAAATTGATATCAGTCACCTCAAAATGTTTGCCACATGATATATGTCTCTACCTATAAGATAACAAATCTACTTTGTGGGGGGTTAGGTCATAGGATTCCCTTGATATTTGTTTTATGTGGTAATTTCTATTTGAACGTAACCCAATTTAGTTACAATATATACTTTTTTTTTTATAAGTACTTAAAATAGACTTTTCAATAAGTTTTGAATTCCACTACTCCAGCGCAAGTATTATTCGTCCAAAGCTCATTTTGCGCACTCGAGTAGACATGGCAATAGGACGGGGCGGAGACGGGTATTGTCTCCCCAATTCCCGATCCCGACTCTCTAACATGTTCCCAAACCCGTACCCGATATCCGACGGGTTAAAATTTATTATCTCATCCCCGTACTCATTGGGTATCGAGTATCCCCAACCCTGTCCCGTACCTGATTGAAATTAGAAAAATAATTTTTTTTGTAAAGAAAATATTAAAAATTTGATTTTAGAAAAAATAAATTGATTGTTAAACATTTATTTTTAACTACTTATATATCAATAAATTTATTATAGCGCATGTGTCTACAAAAATCGTGAAGAAAAAAATGTTAAATTATGTAAAAATTCTAAAATAAAATTAACTAGTAATAAAAATTCTAGGCCTTTTGATTAAATTATGCAAAAATTCTAAAAATTAAGTGGTGGGGCGGGTCCAGGTTCGGGGTCGGGGCGGATGTAGTAATCTCATACCCGTACCCGACTTTTGGTTATTAGGGAAAACCCGAACCCATACCCGGTCAACTCGGGTATTACCCGTCAAAGTCGAGATGGATTTGGACGGATACCCACGGGTACGGATTTTCTTGCCATGTCTACACTCGAGTCAGAGACACATAGTCCACTGTGGTTTAGTGCGTAAGTGTGTAACATGTTTTTCTCACACTACTAGAAAATATGTCTTTTACATTGTTTATTTATGACTTTCAGCATCAGTTATTAGCCGGTGTTAAAAGTACCGATGTTGAAAGTATTATCGTTAACATCGGTCTTTTAAAACCGATGTTAACTTAAAATTGACAACATCGGTTATTTAAATAATCGATGTTATATAATAAGAATTACACCCAAAAAAGTATTAATGTTCATAACAAGGTTCGCCGTTAACATCGGTTTTAGTTTAAAACCGATGTTAACTGTCAATGTTAACATCGGTTTTATGTAAAACCGTTGTTAAGTTTTACATTAACATCAGTTTTTTAAAAAAAACCGATGTTAACTTCCAAACGTTAATATTGATGTTAATATACAGAAACAACATCGGTTTTTCCAAAAACCGATGTTAACGTTGTTAGTTAACATCGGTTTTGAGAAATCGATGTTGTTTCTATATATTAAGATCGGTTTTTTAAAAAACCGATGTTGTTATTAGGATTTTTTTTAATAGACTGTCTGTTTTTTCAATAAACCCAAAAATTAACCTACAAATTTTTCAAATCAGACCACACAGCACAACATATATCATTTGCATTCTGCTTTGAAACAGTTTTTAGCATAAAGCTAACTAGTAAACTATCAATTGGTTTTTTACAATTGATAACTACCAATGAATAATTTATTAATAACTATCTCCATAAAGAATATTCAATGTTAAAAGAAAACATCAATTGTAAAAAATGTAAAGGAAGCTAGTAAACTAATTAAGTAAACTAAAATTACAAAGTTCCCTAACATCCTAAGTTTGATTTCTAACTTTGAGATAATATTGTGCCCACTGGATGCGGAGCGCCTTCAATCTCTCTACTTCCAATGGTCTAACATCATTAAAATACTGCATGATAAAATAAAACATAAGTTAATAATGTAATACCAATCATAAGAAAACCAAATTTGTTTGAAATAAGCAATTACCGTTTCCAAATTATTCCTGAAACTTCCAAAGATTATAGTGAACATCTAGTGCATCACGTAATAGCCACACTCTGTGCTTCCTTTTTGTCTATTACACTAAATACATAATGAAATTTAGATATTAAACGTTAACTACAAATTAGTGTACACATACATAAAATATATATATATATATATATATATATAAGTAGAAGTTTTCTTTAAATCACTTACTTTAACAACAATCCACCTAGCACCAGCCTTGGATTTAGGTTGTGGAGTATCGTCATGTCCTTTCAAAGCACTGTTGAATACAAGGAACATTAAAATATTGATGTTGCTGAGTAATGGTAATGCAAATGTATTGGAAAACAACACTGACCTGTTAATGATTCCTTTAAGTTAGTTGTCTGGCCTATTATGCAAGGAACAAAACCAGACAAGGTTTTCCTTAGGCAAAATGACTACCATTTGCCAGTATGCACTGCAGTGGAGACCAATACAGTTCATTGTAGTATTATATATTATTTAAATTGATTTGTTCAGTTATACTTACCCATTCAGATATGCACACGACCAGGGTGTTCTAGTCGCCCAATGGCAACAGTCAGGACATCCTGACGTCCATGGGGGACAAAGGAACCCTATGACGCCTGCTCCTCCAACAAATCCTGTACAGAACACATATATTTGTTTAGTCATTAACAGAATTAACATAAATAATTACAATTATTAATTGAAAGTGACTTAAAATGGGCCCAAGAAGGGTCTCTACAGCTCTGAAAAAATTGGTCCATTTCTCCTTGCTAATGTCGTATTTTTCACAAACAGCGTCATCCATGCAGTGCACTATAATAACAAAAGAATCTCTTTTGTAGTGCACTAGCACTATAAAACCAAAACTGAGAAAACAACGGAAAGAATATATAGTTCATAGTAAAAGAGTATGCATGTAGTTGTACCTATATAGTTCACAGCATTTATGGCACAAGAAAAAAATAGAGGAAGAAATGGAATAAAACAAATATATACCAGAAGAACATAGATATTAAGATCATATCAAAGCATATCAGCAATGTTATTCTTCTGCCAATATAATTCTTTAAAATGGTCATCCTACTTTTATCAAATAGCTATGGCAAAAAAATTATTATCAAACTGTCAAAAGCCAAGTGATAATCAATACATAAGGAAACATTAGTTAAACAAATCTAAAAATGAGAAACATGGCAGCAAATCACTTCACAACATTAAACATACTGTCCAAATTAGTTCAACCAAGTTCATCATGTACCTATATCAAACTTCTTGTTGTCAATATCTATGCCAATAACCTGGGATGCACCAACAGTTTTTGCTCCCTCTGCAACCTGTCAAGTGTAAATTACAAATCATTATAGAAGCCCAAAACATAAACACCTACAATTGTAACTGCAGAAACTTACAGCAAGCCCAACAGTTCCAAGGCCAAAAATAGCAACAATTGACCCTGACTCCAATTTTGCAGTGTTCCAGACAACTCCAAGTCCTAAAAAGTTGGGGGGGAATACATATCACAACTTCATAATAAGTGAACTTGGTATTGGAAGGACACAAGATCACACATTTCATAGCATTAGGAAGGGAAGAAGGGAAAAAAGGTTTGTAAAGTAAAATTTTCCTTTTTCACAAAGCATGTTAATTGCTAAATTATCAAAATAAAAAGTGCAAGATCACTAATAGGCCAAAACTGTATCAAATTTAAAATAATACTAAACAATAACCATGAGCTATCATTACATCAAACTCAAAAGTCCAAACACAGGATTATTCTAACTAAAAAATGGGTTATAGATGGAATTTGTAACCCTGATCAGAAACATTCGACTCTAAAGCTACTATGATATATGTCTAATAATATAATCTATATAGGCAAATGCAACATCATTGTCAAAACACATTTCATGAATTCACTAGAATAGGAGAGTATACACATTGTCGATACACATTTCAAAATATGAAGAAGAAATTAATTTATCATATACTTTATATGTCATAATTGCATAAATATGGTAGACACTATAGACAAAAGCTCTTAATGATATGATATATTACTTCTTTTTCCTCTCAACAATAGTTTTTGAAGTAGAAAATTAGGTTAATGTTTGTGGCTGTATTCGAATTTTGCCTACAGGGACAGTTAGCGGTGTTTCAGCTGCAGAGGCATTTTGAATTGGAGCTGCTATTTGGTACTTTAAGAAAGTGAGAGCTAAAGCACCAGTAACATGTGGAGTTCAAAGCAATGAGAATACACTTTTTTGAAGAGGACCAAAGAACATGAACTACATAATTACGGAGTACATCTTAATTGTCCAACACATGAACCTGCAGCAATAGCTTCTTTTTATCTTAGGTGGCTTTGAATGCATCACAAGAAAAGTGCGATGAGGAATACCCTTATCATCAGATTTTGCAATTTTTTGAGGCACCAATGGTCTATGTGTAGAGATGACTACTTGGGCATGAGTGTATAATTTACGTTGCCCTTGGCCATTGAATTAAGTCTGCCACATCCTAGGGGAAATGAGTTTGGTGCCATTAGTATATGATACTTGCCCATAGACCAAGGTGTTGAAAGCAAAATTTGCCTAATTGCCAAGGCTTATGTTGTTTTCAATGACCCCTTCTATCATCAACTTATGAGCCACTACTATATATAAACAGGTTAAGGGAGGGACCTATTATCCCATTACTCTCAAGAAGCACCTCAAGAGGGCACAGGAGATTGCAGCTCAGTGCAAATAGCCCTAGATATACCTTGCTGATTATGTGCTAGAGTTTTTTCTGCCTCTTGGGAACATAGACTTTAATGAACAAAAATGAAGCAAAAATGAAGCCACATTTTTAGAGTCTTAAGATTGCTTCTGCCATTGAACTTGAGGACAATGTTTCAATTGAAAGCATAGAAGCAAGAAATGAAAGACATATTTTTAGTTCCAGGTTTGAGTCCATTGCAATTACTCAATCTTCTAAGTCACCACCTAGACATGCCTCGGAAAATGTGGGGGAGAGGCTGCCACTGGAGCCATCATAACAGAAAACAATGGCATACTTTGATGGCATAAATGATGGAGGGAGTATTGGTAATAATGTGGTAAACAACCTTGGTGGTATGTTATGTGTCATTCTCTGATTTAACCCTTAGTGACCAATGTGTTGTGTTAAGAGGAACATATCAGATGGAAATTAACCCATGTACCTTTCAACAACCAAATTCATGCCATAAGTTACTATCTCATGTAATCTCCTGAAGCTATCATTAGTTCATTACCAAACTATTTAATTTCATTGACATATTTCCTGCTTCTAGATTTCATGTAACAAAGATTTTAAAATAAAAGCCTTATAATATAAAAAAGCCAATCAAAAGAGGGTACAATTCAATAGTTTTGTAAAACTATAGTTGTAACAAGTACAACACCATAATACTTCAATTTTCAAACATGAAACCATACATATGACTTAAAACAACACTAACATTTTTTCATTATAATATGTAGAACCTGAATGAGGCATAACGTAATCTTACAGTAAGAAATAATTAAAAAGAAATTACTTTTATATGTTGCTAGAAAACCAAAATCATGATTCCTCTAAACCCAAGCTTTCAAACCATTTTATATCCTATTTAATTCAAATCATTAAAACGTATCTTTGTTATCCATTTTATTAAAGTGAAAAGCATCTTTCAAATATGAATTCATTAGGCTAAGACAAATCACACATTTCTACTCTAAAATAAGTTTTCAAAGTCAGTATACCTTTGTTGTTGCCTCTCCTAGATTTCCTGAAATTGCAAAGTGGTTTTGAATCACACGAAAAGAAGGATCTTTTAGTCCTCTTGCTACACCCTGTTCGAATGCCAAACACAAAAGGAGGCGATATGGGAAGCAATAAAGAGAGGTCTCTATATCATTGACTAAGACTATTTAGGTGGACTAAACTACTCACACAGAAACCTAACTGAACAACATTCCCAACCAAGTACCTCAAAGGAATGTATCTTTGAGTAAGTGATGAAGAGGATGCTCATAAGAGTTTTCAGAAGTCCAAGATGCTCATAATCTAAAAAGAATCAACCATCAGGGAATGCTCAACGGAATGTACCTAAACGGATGCTCACAAGACATGAAAGAAGTAGAGGGAATGCTCAGAATCAGAAAAGATTAAGCAACCATGAGGGAAGCAGCCATGAGGGAATGCTCAAAGGATTGTACCTCAATCTCAATGGATGCTCACTAGACCAGTTGCAGGTTCACTGGCACTGATGGTGACACAAAACGACCTGGGGTGACGAGGAGACGGCAGTGACAGATCGCAAAATGCAGTGTCGTGAAGGAGGAAGATGGCAAGGAGGGAGAAAGGGTTTGCGAAACTGAGTGTGCGGAGGGAAAAGAATTTGGTGTTTTAATTTATGAATAACACAACATCGGTTTTTTAAAAAAACCGATGTTAACATTACAAACTTAACATCGGTTTTTATGAAACCGATGTTAACAAATTAATGTTAACATCGGGTTTTAAAAAAACCGATGTTAACATCAACTAGTTAACATCAATTTTTTCAAAACCGATGTGAATTAACTGAATTTATTACCACCATGCTCTTGTTAACGTTGGATTTTTGAAAAACCTATGTTAACCTATTGTGTTAACATCGATTTTTCAAAAAACTGATGTTAATAAAGTCTTGGTATTTACCATTTTGCCATCGCATTGTTGTTAATACCAATTTTATCAAAAATCTATGTTAACTTAGCCATGTTAAAAGTATTTTTTCTAGTAGTGTCACAAGTGAACAGTAAGTTAGTCACTCAGTAACCTTCAAACTTTTCCACAAACTTTATACAAGTGTCTCTATTTAAAAATCCTTTTAGGTTCTCGAAGTATTAATTAAGCGTTGTGCTGAGTAAAAAAAATTCAGAAAGATCTTAAATTTAAATCTTGTAGATAGAAAAAAATGTTAGAATGAAAGTTCTGATTAAAAATGATTAATTAAGTTTTCTTATAAAAATGAATTATTAATAAAATTGGTGAATATTTTACTCCAATGTCATGTGAAAAAAAAATATTACATAACATATTTTTAAAATAAATATTAATTAAAATTATAAAAAACGTAAAATAATCTTTTTAAGGAAATCAAGGTTTGTGTATATTTGATGAAAATACTAATCGTACCAAATAGAATTTTTCTTATTAGTATGTCAATCACGTTAGTTTTCAAGTTGGTGACATTTGAGAACTAAGCTATTTATTTACCCCATCTTTTTTTTTCTTTTAGAATATTTACCCTATTTTTTTATTAGTCATGTGATATTCACTCTATGAAATGTTTTTTCATATAATAATTTTAATTGAGTTTAATAGATATTTATTATTAGTGTAAAAATTTATATAATCAAATAACTAAAAATTATTTATGATAATTATTATAAAAAATTAACAATTTTTTAGGAAATCAACGATTTTTTAATTATATAAAATTCAACACATTTATTTGCATATGACCGTTTATGATTAACTTTTATATTGTTAATACTTATACTATTCATTTTAAGTTGAGATATCATTTATTATTTTTTATTCTCTTCATCACATAATAAGTGTCATATAAAAAGAAAAAAAAAATCTAAAATAAGTATTATTTTATCTGTTTTATGTAATATTAATTTCTTTTTCATTTATATTTCTAATAATATGAATGTTGGGTAGAAGAAAATTAATGACAAAAAATAATTTTGTAAAAATATTTTTTTATACTATCCAATTAACAACTTTTTACTATTTTATAAAATAAATACTAAAATAATTTTTATTGATTAGTTTATAGTGTAAACTTTGTTTATACCGATAGGTAATATTAAAGTTTTATGACTCGGATTGACCAAGTCGATCTGATCAGTTGAATTGCGACTTGGTGGCTGGATCGGACTGGGTCTTACATTCGATCAGGTGTGCTTTCAACCCGGAATGACCCAAATTGATCCGATCGGGTTTGCGGTCAAATTAGTAACCTATCGACTCGGACCGGGTCACTTATCTTCTTTTTGTTCTGGTTGTAGTCATTTTTTTAACTTGTTCTTTATATCTTGTTTATGTTTTTTAAGGCTTGTGAATTTCAACGCACCACGAGAAAGATTTTTGGAACATGGGTGGCTATTTTTGTGATGGTTGTAGGGTTTCATACAAGGAGAAAGTTATTCCATTGTGCTTTTGTTGGTTTCTATTATTGTGAACTAGTTTAGTCTTATTTTGCTCAATGGGAGGCAGTTTTGCTTGTGATTATAAGTCGAATTTCTTTTCATATCAGGGTTTAGTTGACTTTTGGTTTGTCTAATTTGCTGTGAGCAAGATAAGTATCATTGTTGAACTAGATGTTGTACTGAAAAAATGTGACTTGATTGGAGAACTTGTTGCAACACCAAAATATTAGACAGTAGTAAATACAGTTAGATATTATATTAGATATTGGGCAGAAAGAACATATGTTGAACTTGAAATTATCTAGTTATTTATTTATATTTGTTATCTTTGTTACTTGTTTGTTTGAATTTGGACAATGATTTTTTTTAACATTTTGGTGTATAATTATTTGTATTATGGAATTATATTAATATGTGATGTTATTTTTAAACATTTTAAGACAGATATAAAAAAATTTATATTTTTTAAATATAAATTAGGTCATATGAGTCAACTAATGACCCACCAGTTTGACCACTGATTCAATAATCCAGTGCCATGACCGAATCTATCATGGGTTGGTTTTTGAAACTATGGGTAATATGTTAAAAATTAATTTATTTTTGTTATATGTATCACCTTTCAAATTTGAGACATTCATAGTTTGACTTTAAGAATTTTGTACCCCACAATGGCTTGTGACACAATCAATGCAATTTCCACCCACTAACACCCAATTAGTGCAAACAACCAACTTGTTTCAACTACAATTCCAAACAGTGCCGAATTCCTCGAATCTAGATTATGGGACAACGTTTGCCATGTGTCCCTTTGTACGGAATCCGTGTGAGTCACAATCCATGAGGACCCACAAAATCAGAACTTAGGTTTTCTACTAGGAAATAGTAATATCCTACTATACCCTCATCACATGACATGCTAACATGAATTGAAATGAAAAATGTCCTCCTCATTTAATGGTATACAACAGGTCCGGTCGATCAGGTTTGGACAAAAAATCTCATTCTGACTTAATCTTATGGGTTAATGCTTGCATCCCAAGCCCAATCCAAGAATCCTTTCAATTTGAGTGAGTTTTGGATTTTCGATTTTGTTTGAGTCAAATCCGTGAATTATGAAAACTTCTTAAATAAAAAAAAAAAAAAAGAGATTTAGACTTCAAAGAATAAAAAAAAGCCTTGAGGAGATTCTGAAATAGAAGGAGAGAATAACAAGATGTGAAGGGTGAGAGTGATGGGAGGTGCAAGAGCAGTAAGAGGTGTGTGGGATCGAGAGCACTAGAGAGGGTTAAAGCAGCAAGAGCATCCTACAGTGAAGAAAACTAGGGTAAAATTTAGTAGAAGACACATTTGCACTAACCAATGACCACACACTATATTGGGCTTGGCCTTGGGCCAAATACATGCTTGCATATTACTTTGTTAGCACTTCGACAGTCGGGTTTGGATTCTGACAGATGCGAAGTCCAACACTGAACCCGCCTAAGAAAACCTGTTTGAACCCGCTTTCTACACCTGCCTTAACTCATTAATTACCTGTCTGAACCCACTTGAAAACCACTTTTCTTACTTGATTTTTTTGGGGTGTAATTCGGGTGTTGAATTCCTGCACACCCCTAAATCACCCTCTATTTTTCTTCCTTTTGAGAATCTATTTAATTTTTTGTTTTAAAAAATAATATATTGTTAATAAATAAAACATCATTCTATAAGTAAATATATTATTTGTTACAAATATGTTAACGGATCAAGTGAAACTGAATTTTGTTTCTATAAGTAGGAATTTAAATTTAAATTTTGTATAAAAAAAACATGGTTATGAGGAAATATTCAACTATAGTTAGATGTTAATGAGTACTATAGATGATTAATAAGATTTTTCACCAAAAATTAATTATTAATAAAACTTGATAAATATTTTTTGTGTGTGTGCTACAAGGAACGGACAGCAGAAACATCTGCCAACATTTGGAATCTGAAATCAAGCAGGGGAAGAATGAAAACTTGGTAAATATTTCGTATATGTTTTGGTTACCCAATAAAAAACTATACTAATTATCTTTTTTTTTCTTTTATGATTTTGGGCGTTATGCTTTGGCAAAGTGCAAAAGGCAAAGGTAAAGGCCAGAAAGAGTAAAGAAGGACAAGGAGGTGGGGGAAGCACGTGAAATGCATATGGCAAGCCTGCAATCCCAATTTAAATTGTCTCAAATTTATTAATTAACCATTAATCATAAAACAAAAAGAGATGTCTACGTGGGCGATAACGAGAGCATGTCATCATGCTGATGAGGAAACACGTGGCATTGTGGGGGTACATGAATACATGATGGCATTAATGGAAGTCATGTGTTGTTGCTCAGAGCAAGGATGACAAGGTCAAAAGGGTCCACCCATAATGCTTCTCCTGTTCTGAGTTACCTAGCGGCAGGAGACAAGGTAGGGGGGAAGGTGATTGTGTTGCCAAGAGCGTGGACTCCAAAGACTCATGAATCAAGGGAAGGATGTATGTGAATAATTATTTATTAATGAATAAAAAAATATCAAGTATTGGAATTCTTTTCTTAATAATATTGTATCGTAAAGAGTTCATAAAATATGTGTTATGTTAAGTAATATTTATATTGAGACACAAATTTTTCATGTCAATCCTGACAATAGAAATATGGACATCTGATCTTTAATAGTCTGATCTTTGTCAGGTTCTTAATGGATAGATTATCTTTAATCATTTAATTATTTGAATATATCATCATTTTTTATCTCTTCACAAGTTATATATAAGATTACACATTATATGCAATTATCTCTAAACTATACATTATTGGTAAGGTTATTTATCTACAAATCAAATCACTGGTTATTATATATAAGCCAATAGTTATATATGTAAAATCTTTTATTTTACAGTCCACTTAACAAATGTTAATCTCCACCTGCGAAATTCGAAATTCAAGAATTCACATTAACTACACCCACTTTAACGCATGTCAGCTACAAATTTTGATAAATACAAATAAATAAATATATATATATATATATATATATATATATAATAACTTTTATTAAATAACACATTGGAATTCTTATTCATCAGAATTTATTTGTAAGGAGAGAGTCGACTCACACTTAAGGATCTTGGAGTTCAATAGCTAATGATCCATTGATCATCCAACAGACCCGGGGAAAGCTCGTTCCACCCACAGGTTGTGGCAAATTTTCCCATCTGGGGTAGTTTTAGAAACTATTTCCCCAGATGGGGTCGTTTCTAAAATATTTGCAACATGGGGCACTTTTTTACGTGGGAATGATTGCATGCAAGACCCAAACCGCCGTTGCCAATGGCGAGTTTGGTGTCAGTGAGCAACTCGCCACAACCAGTGGCGATATGTCCATGCAGACCCTAAATCGCCAGTTCTAATGGCGATATGTAGAAGCCATAGGGAACCGCCAGTCAAACTGGCGAGTTCCAATAGCTGAGGGTGCAGCAGGTCTAGTCTGCCATGGCAGTGCAGTGCAGCATGCAGGAGCGCGTCAGTCAAGGCCAAATCGCCATTACCATTGGCGATTTGCCTTGCCCACGGATCGCCAACATGGCTGGCGGGTTGCTTCAAAATATTGGTTCTTCCATTATAAAAGCTGAGCTCCGAGAGTGCACAGCTACACTTCCTTCGTTCCTTTGCTTCCATTGCTTTGCTATTGTTCTTCATAAGTTTCTCAGTGCGTTCTTGTTATTTTGTTGTTGTCTTTTGTTTTTGGTAAGTATTTTTGAATGATAAATAATTAATTATGGATATATATATATATATATATATATATATATATATATGAATAGTAAATTTTTTGTTAATGATTGTAGGGCTGTGATTTGTTTCACTCCTTATACGTGGTTTGTCTCGTCTTCTCGTCTTCATATTACGTGACTTCTCTGTACTTGATAAGTGATTCTTAACTTGATAACTCTAGTTGATAGGTCAATATTATTTAAGTTAGGTTTTAAAAATAATATATTATTAGTTGTGTTATATATATATAGATATATGTTAGGTTAGTTATAGTTAAATTGATATATATTATTTTCTTTAATTGTAGTGGTATATTATGATTTAAGTTAGGTTCTTATGATTTGCACGTCATATATATAGATATATGTTAGGTTAGTTATGTTACAAATTTGAGTTGGTATATTATGATTTGTAGGTTAGTTGTATTGGATTTATTAATATGATTTTGTTAACATTTTTAAAATTTGTATGTTATTATTTGTGATAAAATAATTTTTAGGTTAATTTTAGTTGTTATGTTATTATTATTTGGTTTAGATTTATTAGGTTTGTATGATATTATTTGTATTTTATATATGATATTTTAGGTTTAGTTAGAATGTGAATATTATTTAATTGACTTACTTATAGTTTTTATTGAAATATATGATATTTTATTAATTATATATATATATATATATATATATATATATATATATATATATATATATATACACGTTCTTTAAATTATTTATTCCATGAAATTTTTTTGATTTAATATCATTTTTTTTGTATAATATTTATTATTTAATTTAAATTTTAATAATTAGAAAAAAAATATGATCATTTAATTAAATTTATGTACGTATTTTAATATTTAATTTTTTTATGTATAGAGTATTTTACTTAGTAAATTAAGTTTTTTTATGTAAAATTTATGTACGTGTAACAATTTTTAATTTTATTATGTATTTTAATTTGGTCATTTATTTAAATTTTTGTAGCTATTTAATTTTTAATTTTGTTATGTATTTGAATTTGGTAATTTATTTAAATTTGTGTAGGTATGTAATTTTTAATTTTTTTATTTGTAGACTATTTTAGGTAGTATTTTATGTTTTTTTGTGTTAAATTTTTGTACGTGTAACAAATCTATGTATTTTAATTTGGTCATTTATTTTAATTTGTGTAGCTATTAAATTTGTAATTTTGTTATATGTAGAGTATTTTAGAACATTTATTTAAATTTGTGTATCTATTAAATTTGTTAATTTTTTTAATGTAAAATTTTTGTTGTCAATTTTTTGTATTATATTTAACTTTACAGCATCAATGGCATCTTCGTCATCATCTTCATCTAGTATACACATTAAGTCTAGTCCAATAGAAGGAGACGTCTTATGGCTGCAACCTAAACATGTTTCCGAACATGTTTGGAATAGAGAAGCAGACAGAAAACTACATATCAGACGAGTCGTACCCATCTATCAAGGACAAGAAAAAATACCAGAGGAAATTATTCCTCTGCTTCGCCAATCAGGATTCTATTGGATAATGAAAATGAGGTACCTGAAAATTAATTCTTCATTAATTACAGCCTTGATTGAAAGATGGAGGCCCGAGACACACACGTTTCACTTGAGATGCGGAGAGGCTACGATTACTCTTCAAGATGTGTCAATCTTGTTAGGTCTTCATACTGAGGGGGCACCATTAATTGGTCAGACTAATCTTGATTGGGCTTAATTGTGTGAAGAATTATTGGGAGTCAGACCACAGGAAGGTGAACTTCAAGGTAGTGTGGTCAAATTAAGTTGGCTGGCTCACCATTTTTCAGAAATAAATATCCATGACGGTAACGTAGAACAATTACAAAGGTTTACCCGTGCATGGATCCTCAGATTTATAGGAGGAGTTCTATTTGTTGACAAAAGCAGCAGTAAAGTTTCCCTAAGGTACCTCCAATTTTTACGGGACTTTGAACAGTGCAGCACGTATGCATGGGGACCTGCCGTGCTTGCTTATTTATACAGAGAGATGTGCAGCGCCACCGATTACAAAATAAAATCAATCGGAGGTATGTGCATCTTAATCCAATTGTGGGCATGGGAACGCTGCACGACTTTGGCTCCAAAGAGAACTCATCCTATAATAGAAAACAAACCACTCGGACACAGGTTAGTTGTTTTGAAAAAAAATTCATTTGAAAATAATCAATAATGTAACGCGTCAGCACTAATTATTTCATATTTTTTTTGTAGGTGGCTGCGACGTGGAAACCAACATATTGGCAATGATGATCTAATAGTTTTCCGTCGCAAATTGGATATCATGAAACGACATGAGGTAACAAGATCATCATGTATTCGTTAAATAATAAATAAAATGTCATGGTTTAAGATAAATTAACAATTGTGTTATTGTATGCAGTTTCTGTGGGAGCCTTACACAGCAATTGTTATGTCGATGTTGCCTCCCATTTGTTTGGTTGACAGTATGTCGTGGTGCGCAGTGGTGCCACTCATTTGTTTCCATGTTGTAGAGTGGCACCAACCGGATAGAGTGTTGCGACAATTTGGAATGCAACAACCTATTCCAGAGTCTCCTTCGCAACCATGGAATGTCCACGGGCTAACACTGAAAGGCAAAATGGATGAAAATTGGTTCCAGCTGTTGGCCCCATTTATCAGTCAGTGGAATAATCGAGCTGAGTTTAGGGTCGACGTTTATGCTCGACAAGAGGGCCTATTGAGTTTTAACTCGGATTACATGGTGTGGTATAGGCGCAAAACAAAAATGTTTATCGACCTAAACAATGCAAACACGGCTACATTGGTATTTATTTATTTTTAATTATTTAACTTCAATTTACTTTTTAAAGCATCGACATTAATTTCCTTACCCTAATAATTGCAGGGTGAAGTTACCGAGACATTGCAGTATATGGTGTCACCACAAGGGCGAAACACATGGACAGTTGATGATCTCGTGCTATACGTGGAAAAGTTAGCGATTTTATCCCAAGAGCAAGAGAGGATCACTGAGCCTGTGGCACATGGTCCAGCATCAGAGCGTCGATTTCCCCCGCAACAGTTTCACATGCTTCAGTCAAGTGTTGAAACTCGAGGTTTTGACAGACGAAGGGAGATTGTTCAAGCGGAAGATTTTTCCCAACATATGGAGCAGCGTGGCCATGGAATGTATTACACGCCACCAACATTTGCTCAGTATCCTTCGCAGATGTATCAGTATCCTTTCGAAGGCCATGACACTGATATGTCTGCAAGCGAACATTCGTTTGGTGGTGTTGTGGAAACACAGCCTCATTTTTCATGGCCGACCATGACCCCTTCGCAGCAACATGATGCCCCAATGGCAACACCTAATGCCCCATTAGGTCAGCAATGGGATGTACCCGGAGCAATCCCTGCTATGGGTGACTTATTAGGTGTTGATTTGCGTCACGAGTTTTCTGCAGAGGCTGAGGAACAAGGGCGGAGACAGCGCGCAAGAAGAAATCCGGATCGTCAAGCCCGAAGGTGGGATCGACCATGTGGCACATCCTCGCGCCATCACGGACACCATGATGACTGATTTTGATGTCTCTATTTCAAATTTGTTTTGTATCTTTGTAATTTGAATTTCAGACTTAATTTATGGTATGTCATTGTACTTGTTATGGAATTTGTTATGGAATTGCGTTTTTTATCACCATTTGTTATTGAATCACCATCACGAACACCATAATGACTATTTTTATGTCGCGCATCAAACTACAATAATAAATATGAGTCATATAGCAAAATTAAAGTTGACAAATATAGAGTTAGGGTTAGGGTTTATGAGTTAGTTTTAGGACTTAGGGGTTATGAGGTAGTGTTAGGGTTATGAGGTAGGACCAGGGTTATTAGTTGGGGCTAGGGTTTAGGGTTAGGTTTAAGGTTTTGAGTTAGGGTTAGGGTTATCAATTTGGGCTAGGGTTTATAAGTTAGTTGTAGGATGAGTTATGTTTATGACTTAGTGTTTATGAGTTAGGTTTTAGGGTTATGGGGTTGTCTTATGAGTTAGGGTTAGGGTTATGGGTTAGGGTTAGGTTTATGAGTTAAGTTTAGGGTTTATTACTTAGTTTTATGAGTTACAGTTAGGTTTATGAGTTAATTTTAGGGTTTATTAGTTAGGGTTAGAGTTTATGAGTTAATTTTAGGACGTAGGGTTTATGAGTTAGGTTTAGGGGTTATGGGGTAGTGTTATTAGTTAGGGTTCAGGTTATGAGTTAGGGTTAGGTTTATGTGTTACGGTTAGCGTTATGGGTTAGTAATCATAATGACTATTTTTATGTCGCGCATCAAACTAGAATAATAAATAAAGTCATAAAGAAAAAGTAAAGTACACAAATCAAATAAGTAACGGTAGTAATCATAATGACAATTTTTATGTCGCGCATCAAACTAAGTATATGGTTTAGGTTTAGGGTTAATGAATAGGGTTTATGGTTAGTGGTTATGGTTTAGGGTTAGTGGTTAGGGTTTAGGGTTTAGGGTTTAGGGTTAGTTGTTTATTTTAAGGGTTAGTGGTTAGGGTTTAGGGTTAGTTGTTTATTTTTAGGGTTAGTGGTTAGGGTTTAGGGTTAGTTGTTTATTTTTAGGGTTAGTGATTAGGGTTTAGGGTTAGTGGTTTATTTTTAGGGTTAGTGGTTAGGGTTTAGGGTTAGTGGTTTATTTTTAGGGTTAGTGGTTAGGGTTTAGGGTTAGTTGTTTAGTTTTAGGGTTAGTGGTTAGGGTTTAGGGTTAGTTGTTTAGTTTTAGGGTTAGTGGTTTATTTTAAGGGTTAGTGGTTAGGGTTTAGGGTTAGTTGTTTATTTTCAGGGTTAATGGTTAGGGTTTAGGGTTAGTTGTTTAGTTTTAGGGTTAGTGGTTTATTTTAAGGGTTAGTGGTTAGGGTTTAGGGTCTATTTAAATTTGTGTTGTATCTTTGTAATTTGAATTTCAGACTTAATTTATTAGGGTCTCTATTTAGGATGTTGGGTTTATTAGTCAGGTTTAGGGTTATGAGTGAGGTTAGGGTTTACTAGTTAGGTTTAGGGGTTATGGGTTAGTTTTATGAGTTATGGTTAGGGTTATGAGTTTGGGTTAGGGGTTATGGGTTAGTAATCATAATGACTATTTTTATGTCGCGCATCAAACTAGAATAATAAATAAAGTCATAAAGAAAAATTGAAGTAGATAAATCAAAATAAGTAATGGAAGTAATCAAAAATTAGGGTTTAGGGTTAGAGGTTAGGGGTTATGGGTAGGGGTTTGGGTTTAGGGTTAGAGATTAGGGTTTAGTGGGATGGGTTAGGGTTAAGGGGTAGTGGTTGAGGGTTAAGGGCTAGTGGTTAGGGTATAGGGGAGGGGTTAGGGTTTAGGTTTAGTGGTTGAGGTGAAGGCTTTTTGGTTAGGGTTTAGGGTTTAGGGTTAGTGGTTATGGTTTAGGATTAGTGGTTGAGGGTTAGTGGTTTAGGTTTACGGTTTATGTTTATGGTTGTAACTAACGAATTGATTGAACCCCACAAATACGTCATGTACAAAAGGCAAAATGTTTTTAACTACCGAATTCATTGAACCCCAGAAATTCAATACATTGAACAAAACGTAAACAAATACAAGTCACTCAACTAACATACATAAATCAAGGATTTGAACATCTCCCACGCTCAGATTGCATTGGACAGCGACGCCTGTTATGCCCTTCGGCTCCACATCTACTGCATTTTGTTCGGTGCTCAGATGGTTCGACCCAATCCATCTCATTTCTTATCCTTGTTGATTTTGGCCGACCTTTCGCACGAATTCTAGTTGGGTCAGGGATAAGTGTCCATGTGTCATCAGAAGGAGGAATAGCCGCTTCATTCCCAAGAGGCCACCATTGTGCGGAGTAAGCTTTTAAGATGTGCTCGTTTGTATAAACAACATCTATATATTGGTAGTAGTTCATGCTCACGTAACCACAAGCTACAATAATGTGTGAACATGGATAGTGAAGCGCAGAATACCTTTCGCATTGACAATGACGACCATTCAAGTTTACTGCCCACTTTTGTCCGCCACGTTGCGTTATAGGGTTGAAGCTCTCCTCTACTTCAAACCTTGTGGAGTGGATATCATACACGCGAACGATGTGCATGCAAGCTTGTTCTTGATTTTTCCTCAGTTCTTTAACAAGCTTTGAACAATATACTTGGCCTTCATTTAACTGTCTTTGGGCTTGGCGGCCACGCTCAACAAAGTACTTTCGACACCTACTGTACGTTGATTTCACCAATGCTGTTATGGGAATGTTGCGACAATCCTTTAAAACCTTATTGATACATTCTGAGAGGTTCGTTGTCATGTGGCCATATCGACGTCCTTCTCTATCGTAAGCCATCGTCCATTTTTCTTTTGAGATGCGATCAATCCATGTTGCTATGGCTGGACTCAGTTCACGAAATTTTTCTAAATTTTGATCAAAAATGTGCTTGCAAGGAGTGTAGGCTGCATAAAATTAGTTATGAATAACAATTTAAAGTATAAATGAAAGTAAAATAAACGTGGCCATCAAATATGAAATTTTACCCAATTTCTTCAACATTTCTTTTTGTTTGGCATTATTGAATTTTCGATTGAAGTTGCTTGCTATGTGTCGCACGCAGTAGACATGATAACCGTGGGGAGGTTGCCAGCCAAGTGCTTCGTTAGCGACAACGGACTTTATACTCGCGTGTTGATCAGATATCAGACAAATACCATTTTTATCTGTGACATGTTCACGCAAGTGTGCCAAAAACCATGACCACACTGTCAACGTCTCACCTTCCACCACCGCGAATGCTAGAGGAAGGACACCACCATTTCCATCTTGGGATGTGGCCATTAAGAGGGTCCCACGGTATTTGCCGTACAAATGTGTGCCGTCAACTTGTATGATTGGCTTACAGTACTTGAAAGCCTCTTTACATTGGCCAAATGTCCAGAAAACTCTATGAAATTGGCGGTGTTCGCGACTAACCGTATTTCCAACGATAAAATCGTCATGTAGTATTTGAAAATACGATCCAGGAGAATGATTTTGCATGTGTGTTAGCCACGACGAAAGTTTCGCATATGACTCATCCCAATCGCCATATTCAATAGCAATGGCTTTCTGTTTCGCCAACCAAGCTTTTTTGTACGACACCTTGTACGCAAATTGACTGTTAATCCTCTCTTGAATCAATGAAATTTTTATCGATGGATCTTCTCTGATCATGCCTGTCAATAGAATAACAAAATTTAAATGACAATTAAGGCTAAACAATAACATAATATGAACATAAAATACGTACCTACTACACAAGTCGCAATTAAATCTGAATCAAGTTTCTCGTGATCTTGGGTCATGGTCATATTGAGACATGTGTGTGGTCCACCCCATTGAGTGACTTTCCATGAATCAGTCTTTTTAGATAGAATTGACCTCATGTAGAAAGGGCAAGGACAACCTGCATTTCTATTCAAGCAACAAACCACATACTTGTCCCATTTGCTTTCAACCACTTTGAAACTTTGATGCACCCTCATAACATATTGTTTGACCGCATTCTTGACCGCATCTTTACTATCAAATTCCATGCCAACATATAATTCTTGGCCAACATTAAAAGTGGATGGCATCTCCAAACCACAAATGTCCTCCTCATCAGGATGACTCCAGATGATATTATTATAATGCAAAGCATCATTCCAAAATGGATTCTGAATTCCTTGTACACCTTATAGTCCAAAAAAAATTCAAATCATACTTATTTGGCATTTAATACAATTGTCGTGAAATAATAAATGTATTGAGTGAAGTATTTTTTAAGAGGAAATCATACCTTCTGCTGGGTGAACAATTCTTACTGGTGGAATCATCTCGGGGACTTCATTGTCTGTATCTGATATATCGTCAACACTGTCATCTTCGTCTAACGACTCTTCAACGTATGAGTTAGACACAAGATAATCATCATCATCATGATCATCATCTTCGTCAAGATTTAAATTGCTCATATTTGTTGGCGGTTGTGTGTAATCATTAGATACATAATTTCCACATGATGTAAGGGAATTTGCAGAATGAAACATTGAACCACCAGCCACATCCTTTTCTATGTACAATTCTAGAACTGACATTTCTTGTTGTTGTTTAAAACTTTCCAACATCGTTTCAACGTCTTCGTCATCGCAAATTTGCAAGGCAATATATTTTCCTGACACTAAAAATCTACAACTGATAGCAGAAATAATTTCATTATTTTATAACTTTACCTTGTCTCCAATTTTTTTCTTCAAAGCATTGAAACTAATTCCACGTTTAATCTGAATCGCTTTTTTACTGCCTTCAAATATTACACCATCATTATCTTCATATACCCTTCCATTGAAATACAACACTGTTATAACCGAATTCATCGTGTACCTACAAAAACAATATTTTAATTAATTATTCATAATAAATTCAAAATAGTAAAATGTAGCAAATAAAAAAATTTATAATACAAAATATTTTAGTGCAAACTAAGAAATAAAAAAAATTACTTAAAAAAATTACTTGAAAGCTGAAAGCTAGTTTAAATTAAAAATTACTTTCAAAAAATTATAATACAAATTATTTTAGTGCAAACTAAGAAATAAAAAAAATTACTTAAAAGCTGAAAGCTAGTTTAAATTAAAAATTACTTTCAAAAAATTATAATACAAATTATTTTAGTGCAAACTAAGAAATAAAAAAAATTACTTAAAAAAAATTACTTCAAAGCTGAAATCTACTTTTA
Source organism: Glycine soja (assembly GCF_004193775.1). NCBI lineage: Eukaryota > Viridiplantae > Streptophyta > Magnoliopsida > Fabales > Fabaceae > Glycine > Glycine soja. The sequence goes on along the minus strand of NC_041015.1, from coordinate 36,344,489 downwards.
ATTATAAATTACTTAAAAAAATTACAATACAAATTAGTTTACTGGAAACTAAGAAATAAAAATAATTACTTAAAAAAAATTTTGAAAGCTGAAATCTAGTTTTAGTTAAAAATTACTTACAAAAATTATCATACAAATTATTTTACTGCAAAATAAGAACTAAAAAAATACTTAAAAAAATTACTTGAAAGTTGAAATCTACTTTTAATTAAAAATTACTTAAAAAATTATCATACAAATTATTTTATCGGAAACTAAAAAATAAAAAAAAAATTACTTAAAAAAATTACTTGAAAGCTGAAATTTGCTTTTAATAAAAAATTGCTTAAAAAAATTAGCATACAAATTATTTTACTGGAAACTAAGAAATAAAAAAATTATAGCCTCATTCAAATATTTAAAACTGAACAAGCAAATACAAAACTTTAGTTTGTACCGAGATTACTTTAAAAAAATTACTTAAAAAAATTACTTATATTTGCTTGTCCGAGTACCTTTATTTTTACCCCAATTTATATCATTTTGCAAAAGTTTTGTTCGCCCATGGAGGCACCCATCATTTTCTAAAACTTTCATACTTATTACACTCCTATCAAATGCTTCACCTTACCACTTTCATCTCATTTCAGCTGAAATCAATTTCAAGTTTAATTCATCGCCTTAAATCAAGCACACACTAAAAGGTTCTCTTACAATCATCTATAATTAGAGTGTTAAGGAGCTTCTTTATGATATGATCAATAGACAAAAATATAATGGATAAAAAATGAAAGATAATCCTCTTAAAAAAGAACATTTTTCAATAACAATAAGACATATTTATAGGAATGCATTCTCTGTTAAAATATAACCTAATTTTCTATGTATAATATAATTAATTATTCATAATAAAAAAAATTACTTTCGCAAAATTATAACACAAATTATAGTCTCATTCAAATATTTAAAACTGAACAAGCAAATACAAAATTTTATGCGGAATTCCTAGATACTCACAATTTTAAAAACTGAAATCTCAGTACACAGCAACGTTAAGATGAATTTGACGCCCTTAAATCTGAGTACAACAACGTTGAAGAAGCAAATAAGCGGAATTCCTAAACAATCACAAATTTAAAAACTGAAATTTGAGCATGCAGCGTTGAGATAAAAACTGAGATTTTGAGTTTATATAACCCTTAAATCGCTACCAGTACTGGCTAATTCTTCTTCCCTAACTTGCTGGTGGGAGTTGCAACTTGCCCTCAAGTTGCCAATGGCAGTTGCAACTCCCCTACCTGAAAAAACGTAACTACCTTTTATTTTCATCTGAAAAAGCTGGAACCTCCCTCTGAAAAAGCAAGCTAGTCCTGCAAAAGCAAAACCGCCAGTTTGACTGGCGGTTTGCTCACCTGTGCTCAGACTCGCCAGAAGGGGTGGCGATTTGCAGGTGGTATGAACTCGCCATCACCACTGGCGTTTTCCTTGCCACGTGGGAGATGGTTAGCAAACTCGCCATTGACAATGGCGGTTTGCTATGTTTCCATGCAGTTTACGTAACAAAACAACCCCCTTCGTTAAATTTTTAAAAACAACCCCATATGGAAAAATAGTTTTTAAAAAAATTCCAGATGGGGAAATTTGCCATAGGTTGTCTCATGACTCCATCAACTGACACAATCGAATGAGTTCCATATCCAAGTATCTTAGAATTGTAATATCAAGTACAAACTTAATATCGTTGCGATGTGGCGACAATGGATGCACAACGATGCACCGGTACCTTGTACGGAACTGGCAAGATTGCGTGCACATAAATGTACATGTGATATACAAGATCCAATGAGTGAGAGAGAGAAAGAGGGGGCGGAGAGAGATGGGTACAAAGTTGTTAGGGAACACCACGTATAAACAGAGGAGGCATTGTATGGGCTCTCCTCGGGTTCATAGAAAAACTAATGGAGGTTTGAACTTAGGGTACTACTCTACCCGTTTTCTCTGACTGGAGTACACATATGCTGATTTAAACAGTTATTTAATTATAAAGCGTAACACTTGTATGTATAAATGTTTAAGACTACATGTTTCCTTGTACCTCCACTCTTCCTTCTCTCCTTTATATCTTATACTTTTGATATCAAGTTCTTATATTTTTCCATCATCATTTTTAATATCTTTATTTCTGACTTGAATTTAAATATTTTAAAAAGAAATTATCGATAATTAAAAATAATAATACATCACAATATAATAATTTATTTATTACAAATTTCAATTATAATATAATAATATAAATAATACATTATAAATATTTATTTATTAAAAATTATAAATTTTAGTTGTATAAAATAAATATTCATTCTATTCTATGTATTAAAATACTCGTAATGATGTTTTTTTTTTATAATTTTTTTAATTTGTTAAGGGCGCTACGTACTTAACATTTGCATAGCTTTATATATATATATATATATATATATATATATATATATATATATATATATATATATATATATAATATTTTAAAAATAATTTTTTTTCTTTTTTTGAAAAAGTAGAATTAAATTAATTAAACTTATATTGTTTAGAATTAATTTTTATTAACAATATTATTTTAAAAAAAATTGTTTTTTCTTTATAATTTTGAATTTTTATCTACTTTTGTTTAGTGACCAAATATTTTAAATATAAAAAAACGTATTAATCCATTACAATAAAATATTTAACATTAAACAAAATAAGAAAAAAAATGTGGAATTCCATGTTTCATAATAACTAAGAAAATGAATATATCATTTAGTTTTTGTTAAGAATGTTAAAATAGGTAAAATGATTTTTAAATTGAATAAAAAGGTAACAAGGAATTTAAAATAAATCAGTTAGGATAAAATTGAGAAAATGAAAAAAGTTAATACCTAAGTTAGCTTATTTTCCATAAGCTATTATAATAAACTTGTTTATCAAACAAATTTTTTGGTCAAAATAGCTTATAAGTTAGTCAAAACAGTTTATAAACTTCTCAAAAGTTTGACAAAACACACTTTGTTCAACTTTATTTCATAAATATTATCTGTTTTTGAAAAAATATATCATAAAAAACAGCTACAAAGAAAGATATTGTTTTATCAAATTAAGGTAATCCCAAACACATCCTTAATCAATAGAATAAGCAACATAAGCAAACCTAGATTTTATTTGAATAAAATTTTCAATGAACACTTATAAAAAAGAAAATAAGAAAGTAAGTAAATTTTATTTATTTTCTTCCATAAGTTAAAATTAATTATACACTTAACCTTTGTAAAAGTTAAAATGCATGAATTGATTTTAACGTATGAAAAAAGATTTAATTGTTTGACCTTCTTATCTTCTTTTTTATAAATGCTTGTAGACAAATTTATGCAAAGGAAACCTTTAGTAGTACCAATTTTGTGTTTGTTTTGTAGAAAGTGAAAATTGGGCTTAACTTGTTTCGAGCCTTTCCTTTCTTTTTTGACTAATCTGCCTAGTTTTGATGGAGCATATAGTTTTTGTGAGTAGTAATACATAAATACACATTAAGTTTAAACACTCTATTAACACCTCCAATTTTTTTTTTTAATCAATGGGGCTAAAAGCCCAAGAGAAGAAACACTACACAGAGACTATACGAGGAGTCGCAGCTCCAACAAAATCAAAAACAACAATCGATCCCAAAAAGCAGACAACCTCTAATTTCTTTTTATTTCTCTGTTTCTAACACATCAAATGACCTATCGTATAAGTATTTTTCTCTTTTTTTTTTTTCTTATTCTTAATGGGTGATGATCGAATAACATTGTGGGTGTCTATCTATATTTTTCTTATTTTTTTTTCTGTTAATTGTTCCCAATTTATGTAAAATATTCATGGTGCGAGAAACACTGATGCTGAGCATCAACTATGTTGTGTCATTAAATTATAGAAAAATATTTTTTGACACCCAAAACCTATTTGACATCTAGAGAGAGTGAAAAAAATATAAATATTATAGAATTTATGATATGATAAAAAAAGAGAAACAAAATAAAAAGTATTAACGGAATATTTAAAATGAATAAATATTTATGCATTATTATTCGTACATAACCAACCAATGCTTTTTGCATAGATGGGTGCCAACGAATCTCTAGCTGACCCTTTGGCACTACTCCAAATTAATTTCGCCACTTGATTCTTGTTAATTGTTATAGAATATATGTTTTTGTCACTCAATAATTATATATGGACTTCAACAATATAAACATATATTTGATTTTTTTCTTATTTCTTTCTTTCATATTACATTTTATTATGAATCACATGATCATCACTTTTTCTTCTATTTATTTATTTCTCTCGCGAGATACAAACTAATATTAGCTAGCGTCCACAAATTTTTTTTCTGTCATTATAATTTGTTCCCCCTTTTGCTTTTTCCTCTTTTACTTATTACCATGTCCCTTTGAAGATAAAAAAGGGATTAGTTTTTTTTGGTACATCACATCATACAAGGATTAGTTGACTAAAAAGCCAAGTCAATAAGAAAAAGCCGAAAAAATAGAGTGACAGCAAAAAGTTGGATAATATAAGAGGGATATTTTTCTACTTGTCTAATAATGTCTTTAATTTCTTAGTGCATCATTCCGTTAAAAGATTTAGATTACCATATGAGAATACATTCAATGGGAAGTCAAAAGAAGTGTTTCTAGGCAGGTGAATATCGCGAGACTAATAATGTGTTTCCATCCAATTTTCCCTTTTTTTGTGTTTTTTTTTTTCCTTTCACATCTTAATAATTAGAAAGGCAGACTCAAAAGTTTAAAAGAAAATTCTAAGGACATGGAACCAGTTAGGTTTAACATTTGAATTTGATTAGGTCCTCTCTTTTAATTTTTTTTTTCACTTGAAGAAAGAAAAAAAATAGGGTTCCAAAAGAGAAGTGAAAACAAAACGAGCTCTATTACTATCATCTTAATATACATTTTTTTGTTATGGTATTTTCTTCATCGCATCCCTTTTTTCTTAACTTTCTCTATTTTATCTCACATTTTTCTCTCTTATCTTTTTTTTTTTTTACTTTTCTTTAAGTTGAGAAAACATATATGCACAAATAGAATTTGTCAAACAAAATATGCCATCATTTCTTCCATCAGCAAGCTATTACACAGTGTGTTTTTTTGTTTGGTCAACAGAAGCTATTGCATCGTTGACATTATGCTCTAATCGCCTATTGACTCTACAAGGTATGCTGTTTTCATTGATATCCAAAATTTGACTTCCGGAATGTTTCAGAATTTATAACTGTTTTTTTCATTTATTTTGTTTTTCCTATTCATGTGTCGCTTTTCTTTATAATACTGTTCTGGAAACTCATTTTCCGAGTTGCTCAATTGTGTTCCGAAAATAAGTTGAGTTCTAAAATTTAATTCTAGAGCTGGAAAAAGATTAAATTCTAAAAGGCTATTTTTTTAAATCTAATTTTGGATAGTTTCAGAATTTAATTTATGGAATAATAAAATCAAACCATATAAAGAATACTATTTGAAATATAAAAATTACCCAACAAAAAAAGGATGTGAAGAGGAAAAAGGAATACAAATAGAATTCACCTATTCAAATTATGCTTTTAGGAGGGAGTTGATGTTCTCACCCTCATTTTTTCTACTCTCACTCAATGCATTTTAATTTTTTTTAATGCCCAAAATACCTTTTCAACTGAAATACATTTTTGTTGTATAAAATATACAATAAAATCATATTTCTATTATAGTATTGGAGGTGTGAAAAAATTTCAATGGAAATATGTTTCCGTTGTATATTTTATACAACGGAAATGTATTTTTGTTATTTTTTTTTGCACCCCTTATACTGTAACAAAAATACAATTTCGTATATTAATATGCTTTATACAATGCAAACATAATTTTCTTTACATTTCCCATCTTCATCACATTATATTGTAGAGTCATAATTTTGTTATGTGTCTTAACCCAGGCATACAACAAATCATAATTTCATTTTATTTATGAAAAAAAATAATGAAATTGTGATTCTATTTTGTTTCCTAACAAAATAAATCATGATTCTGTTGAATCCAAATTCAAAAATCACATACCTCACTCCACGAATGAATGAAATGATGATCATGTTGAATCCTTATCAAAGCATGAATGTTGGTTGTTGAATGGGATGTGATGCAAAATGAGGAAGGTAAAAGGTGGTGGGGTGTTATGCAAGAGTACCTAAGGTCAGGGGTAAAAGGGAAAGGCAAGGGGTGTAGAGAAAGTGGGAGGGAAAAATTGTTAATTCACATTATTTTGAAAAAGATGGGAGTGAAAATAACAATAATGGGTGAGAATAGAAATCTCCCTTTTAAGACAACAATGCTTCCGCATAATCCATGGGCTAAGGTCGGTATCTCAGTTGTATGCCCAATAAAATTAGGTTTACTATTAATTTGAAAACCGTATTCCTGAGTTATATCTCTTCAACCAATTACAAAAAAATTAGATGAAATGTTTGGAATAATTAAAAATTAAAATTAAAATTATAATTCTTATTAAAATAAAACTTTATGACCAACATTGTGTGATACAGCAACAATAGTTAAAGGTACGGCATGATGAAGACGTGGCTAATGATAACTAATGCTAGATTTACCAACAATAATGGTTACATAAAAACGCAGAAAAAAAAAATTAAAATATTAATTCTGGTTAATGTATTACTTCGAAAAAGAAAATGATATTAAAAACGAAACATCTAGTATCTATGTGAAATACCTTAAGTTGAAGACGAATACAAATTTTATTATTGAGTTTGATTAGCTAAAATCAAATTTAATGGACCTATTATATTTATCAAATTTAATCATATTAACAAATACATAATCTTTGTGACAATTCGGTTTAAAAAATTTAATTATATTAAATTATTTTTAATGATGTTAGTGGTGGTGGGGTGGTTGCTTATGCATAAAAAAGATACTTTTTCAATTAAAAGTCAACAAAAAAATGTATGAAATTAAGATAAATACTTACTTTAATGTGATTAAATTTTTATATAAAATTTTTAAATCTATATGTCATTGTAGAACCTACAAATTTAAGTAGTAATCATATATTATAGATCCTTTTCATAAACTTGAAATTATAAATTTTAAGGTCTAAATTGCAGATAAAATATAACAAACTACTTAGTTTTAAGCTCCATGGAATTGAACTCTAAATTCCAATTCAAAACTCAATTTCAAGGCTCAATTCCAAGTCCAATTGTACTCCCCATAAGTTAGTGAAGTTACCTTGTTCACGGGTATATATATCAATAGAAATTGCTACTCGATCAACACGTTCAAGACTGGAGAAAGCAATTTGTTGGATAGAAATGAGAAGGAAAGACAAGTTACCAACAATACCGCATAATCACTTTCTTTAAAGGTAACACCAAAATATTTCCTTCATTGCAACGTAAAAGTATTCACATAATACTTCAAAAATAATACACCAAAATATTTGCATAGGACATTCACATTCCATCAACAAAAGTTGGCAAAAATTACGCAGGAATCTACCACAGATGACACTACCTAGCAGAAAGAAGATACATTTGTATTAACTTTCAACTAACTCTAATACTTCAAGCACCTGCACCTCAACAAAGAATTCAGCAAACACAAACTACATCTTGCACCTTTTCAGATCAACTATAATGCCACTTTCAAAAATTTTGGTGGCAACAAAAACCAAGAAGACGCGCTCAAGAGCCTTAGCAGTTAGCACAAGTGACACTAAGCTTTGCCTCCGCTTTAGACTATCCTCCCTTCACAACACCAGGTCTCATGCCTTCTTTATAACCGAGGGATAAAAAGGAACAAGAGCACAAAAAAGGAAAAAAAAAAAGAGAACACTGAAAATAACCTGCTCATCATTTCATCACGAGATAGAAGTTTAATCCTAACCTCTGGCTAACAATACATCCAAATTACTGGAATGGGCTTCGGATGAAGAACCAACCAATCTAGTTCTTCTCATGGTACTGTTTCTGTGAACAGTATTTTCTTGTCCAAATGGCTGCTCATGATTAGTTACCTGATGTAAATGAAGCAAAGCTATCATGCTAACTGCAACCAAAGCAGCATTGCCCACTATTCCACCCATATGATCCAATCCAAGAGATCTCTTCACAAAATTGAAACTTGAGATAAAAATATTGATAAGAATATTAGATCTCTTTGCTTTCTCAGTCGCTATATTCTCAGCAGAACAGTTTGGTTGTCCATAGAAAATATCAGGTGCAACAAGGCTGCCTGCATCACGTACATCTCCAATAAAAGCAAGAGCTTCTTCAATGACTTTATACTTCTTACCACGGTGTTCTGCCAGCCTCACTGCAAGAACAATTCTGCTCTGTTCTAAACGTGCAATTGCAGCATCTCTCTCAACACACTGCTGGGTTTGTATAGTCTGCAGCCATACAGAAATAAGTTCCAAATTAGAACAGACTCCCATTAAAATATCATGTAACATACAGCAAAAAAAAAAAAGAAGAAAATGCTAGTAAAAAAGTAAGCCTGCAATTAATTAATTAACAAAACTTCTTAATCTCCTGAAGAAAGAAGAGGGAAGACAATGCCTATTGCATGTTCCTGTATTGTTGGTTTATTTTATGCATTAAATTTCTGCCCATTAACCAAACCATTAGCCTTTTCATTACCAAAAAAAAACATAAGCCGTTTAATTATGTCAAAATTATAACTGTTATACAAACTAGGGGTGTAAGTGGTCTGGGTTGTGTTGAGTTTTGTTTTTTCAATCCAATCCAATTAAACTCAATTGGGTTGGATTGGGTTGGGTTTACCTTTTTTATTTGTCAACCCAATCCAATCCAAATTAACTTTAATTGGATTGGATTGAGTTGGTTATCGGATTGGGCCATTAAAAAACTGCCACCACTTTCAGTCTTGGAACAAAAATTCAAAAAATTCCTTAAACTCAAAATAGTAAGGATATATTATTTTTGGACAGAATAGTAAAGATATTTTTAAAAATTAGTATTCATAAAACATTGTACTATTCATATGATAAACAGAAAAAAATAAACCATGAATATATATGCTCATAGTACCATTCATAAAACAATATATTACTTAAACAGAAAAAGATAAACTTCAAAATAATGCATTACCTTGATAATGAGGTGCACTTAATTTAGGGTTTCTATATTAGTAATTTAAACTTATTCGGGTTGGGTTGGATTTTGATCGAGTCAAAAACTCCAAACCGTCACCCAATCCAATTTTAATTGGGTTCATTAAACTAAAACCAATCCAATCCAATGACCCAATCCAAGCCACAAAAATCTAATTGTGTCCGATCCGCTCACACCCCTAATACAAACCTGCCTCTCCATGGAACAATGATTTCTTTTTATTATCTTGTCCTGCATTTTGGTCAAGTTTTATGAATGAGGGTTCCATCTCATCTTGACTGATATCGTATTAGGGTCAGTTATTCAAGTGGCTCAAGTCATATCATGCTAGTCAGTTGTTATGTTAGGAGCGTTTATGCCAGGCCTTTTTCCCACATCATCCCCATTTGATCTTCCCAAATCTGAACAAATACTAGGCCAGAATGATCCATTTTCTCACCAAAATCTTGCCAGTTTCATTGGCAGATAGTCTTCCTGCATTTCACCATTTTCTAGTCCCTTTTTAAGAAAAGGAAAATTGCCATCAGGTTCAGAGGGCACCTATTAAGCTTAACAGGTGAAACATAATTACCAAGACCCACCCCCAAAAGCAGTGCACGTCTTAACCAAGCTGCCTCCCTTTGTCAGCTAGATCCCAATTTTCATTCTCTGGTTTCCACCATCTTTGATTTTACTCTTGGCTGTGTGGGATGCTTGCTCCTACTACTGTTTGAATTTTATTCCTAAATGGGATATACTGTATTCTGGCTACAGTTAAATTAGATCTGTTTTGTGCTTTCCATGTGGGTTGCTTCATTTTGGCTCTGCTTCCATCTAATTGGATGTTTATCTTAGCTTGATAGAGTTCTCTACTTCCCTTACAGCCACAGGCTGCTTTTAGAGCTGATTTGGGCCATGTTCTAGCTGAATTCAACTATATATATTCCCAGCAAGTTCCCAAAGATTTTGGGTTTTTGAAATTCAAAATGTTGCTACACTTGCTTGTGTTGTGTGTGTGCTTGCATATACATAAACACATATATAGTTAGAGGTTTGGGCCTTGTGGATGATTGTATGAGTATTTTTTTACCGTGTCTTTTTCAGTCTCACCTTGACTACACTACAGAAAATCCTAACTAGCTCTTTAGGGTATGACTGTTTCCCATTTAGTCCATATTCTCACTGTGTTATCTTAAGTTTCCCAATAATGACAATATCATTTGTTTCTTTTAGGATGCCAAAATTTTCAGAATTGGATGTCCAGCTATGGTTTGCGTAGTCTACATTATATTATCAGGTTATTTTCTTTAGAGGTGTTTATTTGTATCAAGCCAATTTCATTCAGCTTAATGTGAAGTGTTAGAATATTTGTGCTATTTATGTGTTATGTGGTGTTAGTTGTCTTACTGGGAAAAGCTTTTGCCTTTGACCAAGAATAGTAATATAAATAGGAGCACTTGTGATTTATAACATTGCCATTTTCCTATTATCACTTAACACTTACTAATATATCACTTATCAGACAACCAACTTAATTTTCCCTATTACCCTGAATTGATTTGTTGAATGCCACAGAAGCAACAATTTGACACTATGAATTCATAACATGGAAGATAACTCATAAATTTGTTCCATATACCATTGGATCTGAATTTAGAACTTAATCCTACAGTGCCCTTTTCTAACAAGTACCATATGTGATATGACAGAGATTATACATTAAAACCAGTGAAATGATGATACTATAATATTATATTTGTTATAATTATGTGTATCTTTAGAATAGATTTCTGTATCTGTTTTAGCTTATAGTAGAAGACAGCAGTGTGTCGTGTCTTATCAAAGCTTTCAAGCTTCTCTCTCCTCTTTGTATATATATATATATGTTATTTGAATGAAAGAAAAAAGAGAAATATTTTCCTCACTACCTCAGAAAATTTAAGTTGGCATCAGAGCGGGTTTCGTCCGCCGCCGTCCGCCGCCATCCACCGTCGTCCGCCGCCGGCCGCCGTCACTTCCGGCCGCCATTCTCTCCGGCGAACCTAGGGTTCGAATCGCCCTGGAGCGCACGACCCAACCCTGCAGGTTGCGTCGCCATTGGAGTTGTCACGTGCCGTCACGCGATGTCACAGCTCCTTGCGTTTTCCGGCGCGCGCCGCCGTCCCGACGTCGAAAGCTCGCCCAGCTTGTTCCGACAGCTTCTTCGTTCTTCCCTAAGCCTGTTTCAGGTGTTGTTTTTTTTATTTTGGCAAGCCTTTGTGCCTGCATGTGCCTTCTTCTATCCTTTGTTCCTTTGGGTTTCCATTGTTGATCAGAAATGGCCTCTTCTGGACCAGTTTTTTCCTTTTCTGGAACCCCAACAATAACAACTACAAAACTGAACTAGAAAAATTATCTATCTCGGTCTTCCTCTGTGGAGCTTTGGTTCCTTGGCCAAGGACATCATGACCATTTGGAAAAAGGAGTTGATGTTGTTCCAAATGACAGAAAACTTGAGTGGGAGAAGCTTGACTATCAACTCTGTGTTGTATTATGGCAATCAGTTAAGCCAGATATTTTGGAGATCCTTAGGTCATTCAAAACGGGTCATTCGTTTTGGAAAAAGGCCCAAGAGATCTTTGCAAATGACATTCAAAGCCTCTTTGATGCAACCATGAAGGTTACAGCTCTCAAACAAACTGGACATGACATGATTGCACATGAAGGAAAGGCTAGGGCTGCAGTTGAAGAGTTGAAAAAGTTTCTGGTAGCTGACTCATTGGAAGAAATGAATAGAAAACTGAATAAATTTTACATGGTCCTCATCCTGAGGAGTCCACACTCTGACTTTGATCATGTGCGTGATCAAGTTCTTGCTGGAGATCAAGTTCCATCAATGGACTCTCTCATCACTAGGTTACTTCGTGTGCCTCATGCGCTGAAAGAAGAAAATCCAGCTGATGTGGTGGAAACTTTAGCAATGGTTGCATCTCGTGGAAGAGGGGGAGGCCATAATAGTAGAGGAGGCCGCAGTGGAAAATGCGGACGTCCTCAATGCACATATTGCAAGAGGATGAGTCACACTCAAGAGAATTGCTATTCCCTGCATGGATTTCCTGAAAAAGTTGCCAAGGTAGCTCAGACAGAAAAATCAGAGTCTAAGTTCTCTGATGAAGAGTACCAAGAGTATTTGAAGCTGAAATCTGAGAAATCCAGCAGCCCGGCTTCACCTTCCTCCGTACCATGTTATTCAACAGCATGTATTTCTCAATCTATTGACGGTTCTAGTCCTTGGATACTTGATTCAGGTGCCTCTGATCATATTTCTGGTAACAAGTCTGCTTTTACATTCATGTCTTTTCCAAAAATTCCCCATTTTGTTACTGTAGCTAATGGTTCCAAATTTGCAGCTTAAGGAAGTGGTCCAGTCTCTTTGTCTTCCTCATTAAAGTTGGATTATGTTTTATTTATTCCTCAGTGTCCCTATAATCTAATTTCATTGATTCAGTTAACTCGTTCATTAAATTGTTCAATAATATTTACTTCTAATTCCTGTGTTATTCAGGAACATGGCACAGGTCGAGTGATTGGAGAAGGACGTGAATCAAGAGGACTTTACTACCTGAAATTCAACTTTTCTGTTTCCTCTTCTGCAATTTCAAATCCCAAACTTTTGCATGATCGTCTAGGCCACCCAAGCTTGCCAAAGCTGAAAATGATGGTTCCTGGTCTGAAGAATCTTAGAGTCCTAGAATGTGAGTCGTGTCAACTAGGAAAACATGTTAGGTCATCATTTCCACAAACTGTCCAAAGATGTAATTCAGCTTTCTCTACCATTCATTCTAATATTTGGGGACCAAGTCGGGTTACATCTTTTGGTTTTCGATATTTTGTAACCTTTATTGATGAATTTTCTAGATGTACTTGGGTCTATTTAATGAAAGACAGATCTGAACTTTTGCCTATCTTTATGTCCTTTCTCAATGAGATTGAAAACCAATTTGGGAAAACCATTAAGATTTTTAGAAGCGACAATGCAAAAGAGTATTTCTCTCATGATTTTTCCTCCCTTTTATCCTCAAAAGGCATTTTACATCAATCCACTTGTCCCCATATACCACAGCAAAATGGTATAGCTGAAAGAAAAAATCGTCATCTTCTTGATACCGCACGCTCACTAATGTTAGCCTCTCATGTTCCTACACACCATTGGGGGGATGCAGTTCTTACTGCTTGTTTCTTAATAAACAGAATGCCTTCATCCTCCCTTGAAAATCAAATTCCTCACTCAATCATTTTCCCTCATGATCCATTATTCCATGTTCCACCTAAAGTGTTTGGTTGTACTTGTTTTGTCCAAGACCTCTCTCCCGGTTTAGACAAACTTTCTGTCCGAGCAATCAAATGTGTCTTTTTAGGTTATTCTCGTCTTCAAAAGGGTTACAAATGCTATTCTCCCTCTACTAGGAGATACTATATGTCTGCAGATGTAACCTTCTTTGAAGACACATCCTTCTTTTCACCATCTATGGATCATTCTTCTTCCATCCAGAATGTTCTTCCAATTCCCTCTCCCTGTCCTCTAGATACTTCAAACCAAAATGTCAGTGAAGTTCCATCTTCTCATCCGCATTCGACTGATGTTGGTCCTCCAGTACTTGAAGGTTCACCTCATGATTTTCATTCTCCTTCAATCACTCCTCAAGCCATGGATCCTGCCATCTCTCCTTCCTCTGATTCAGACTGGCCCATTGTCATCCGGAAAGGTACTAGATCTACTCGTAATCCTCATCCTATCTATAATTTTTTGAGTTATCATCGTTTGTCTCCTTCACATTCTTCTTTTGTTTTTTCTCTATCTTCACATTCTGTCCCTTCTAATGTTCATGAGGCACTTAGTCATCTTGGATGGCGACAGACTATGATTGATGAAATGCAGGCTCTTGAACATAGTGGTACTTGGGAACTTGTCCCTCTTCCTCCTGGCAAGAAGACAGTGGGTTGTAGATGGGTCTACACAGTTAAAGTTGAGCCTAATGGTGAGATTGATCGACTTAAGGCTTGCTTAGTAGCTAAAGGCTATACTCAGATATATGGCCTTGATTATTGTGACACCTTCTCTCCGGTAGCTAAAATTACTATTGTCCGTCTGTTTCTTGTTATGGCTGCCATGCGTCATTGACCTCTCCATCAGCTTGATATTAAAAATGCATTTCTCCATGGTGACCTTGAAGAGGAGATTTATATGGAGCAACCTCCTGGGTTTGTTGCTCAGGGGGAGTATGGTCTTGTTTGTAAGCTGCGTCGATCTCTCTATGGGTTGAAGCAATCCCCTCGGGCATGGTTTGGTAAATTCAGTCATATTGTTCGACTTTTTGGGTTGAAACGTAGTGAGGCTGATCATTCTGTTTTTATTGTCATGCATCCCCTGGGAAGTGTGTTTATTTGATAGTATATGTTGATGATATAGTGATTACAGGGAATGATGCTACTAAGATTGGTCAACTAAAGGAGCACTTATTCAGTCATTTCCAGACCAAAGACTTAGGAAGTTTGAAGTTCTTCCTTGGTATTGAGGTGGCTCAGTCATGAGATGGTGTTGTAATTTCTCAGAGGAAGTACGCTCTTGACATTTTGAAGGAAACAAGCATGCAGAATTGTAGACCTGTTGATGGCCCTATGGATCCGAATTTGAAGCTTCTAACATATCAGAGTGAAATGTATCCTGACCCTGAAAGATATAGAAGACTTGTGGGAAAACTCATTTATCTCACCATCACCAGACCTGATATTTCCTTTGCTGTTGGAGTGGTGAGTCAATTTATGCAAAATTCCCGTGTTGATCATTGGAATGCTGTTATACGTATTCTTAGATACATTAAGAGAGCTCCAGGACAAGGATTACTTTATGAAGACAAAGGTAATACACAAGTATCTAGGTATTGTGATGCAGATTGGGCTGGTTGTCATATGGATAAGAGATCCACATCCGGATATTGTGTCTCCATTGGAGGGAATGTTATTTCTTGGAAAAGCAAGAAACAATCTGTTGTTGCTCGATCTAGTGCAGAGGCTGAATATAGATCTATGGCTGTGGTTACGTGTGAACTTATGTGGGTTAAGCAAATTCTTGAGGAGTTGAATTTTTGCGAAGTGATGCATATGAAGCTATATTGTGATAATCAAGCTGCTCTTCACATTGCTTCAAACCCCGTCTTCCATGAGAGAACGAAACACATTGAGATTGATTGTCACTTCATTCGGGAGAAATTACTGTCTAAAGAAATTGTCACTGAGTTCATTAACTCCAGTGATCAGCCAGCAGATATTTTGACTAAACCCTTAAGGGGGCCTAGGATTCAGGTTATATGTTCCAAGCTTGGAGCATATGATTTATATGCTCCAGCTTGAGGGGGAGTGTTATAATTATGAGTTATAATTATGTGTATCTTTAGAATAGATTTCTGTATCTGTTTTAGCTTATAGTAGAAGACAACAGTGTGTCTTGTCTTATCAAAGCTTTCAAGCTTCTCTCTCCTCTTTGTATATATATATATGTTATTTGAATGAAAGAAAAAAGAGAAATATTTTCCTCACTACCTCAGAAAATCTAAGTATATTATTCATGTAACAATTACTGCAAGCAAAAAGACCATACTGCAACAAACCTTAACTATTTAACAACATGTAATTTATGATTTATGATTACAATAATACACACAGCAGACTTCATCTTGCCTTATCCCTCCAAGACTACAACCAGATGAAAACCACCACTCAACTAATTAGTAAGTATTTTTCACAATGAAAATGTTTTACTTTTCCAGAAACGTTATAATTTAATTTTCTAGCAGCTCATTTCACCAATCAGAAAAGATTTTCAAATTAATTTGGTGTTATTTTCCAACATTTGGATAGCATAAACATAAAGCGCAAGTAAGGACAGAAAAAAAGGGGTGGGTATAGAAATTCATGGGCCAAAAGAAAGATTGGTAGTAAACATTAACGGCAAGAAAGTTTGAAATTGCAAAGAGGCAAATAACAGATGAAGCCCTAAAGTAAATGGTAAGAACTGGGAAACCATGACTATAGATTTCACAGATGACCCAATCACCCAATCTGGTACAAGGTTCTAATGCTTGAAATTTGAATGAAAGCATGACTTTTGAGTTCTCTTCCTTACTTGCAACAAAATGAAGTGACTTTCAGTCAACTTAAAAATATTTTCCACTCAGAAGAAGATAAAGTTATTTTTAAGAACCCTTGGAAGGGATAAATATCCATAAACATTATCATTGCAGTTAGAAGAACTAAAAGTCAATAAACAATTTCATTAAAACACATAAATGTAGGACATAATTTTCATCAAACGAAACCTCACTAATCAAATCCGATTCTTAACATGCTTCTTCCTTTTGTTTCCTCAGGTCGCACCTTGGGGTTATGTTCATATAAGTCATAATGTCCAACTCAACTAAACTGACTCAATAAAGGTACCATAATACACAAACAGTGTATTTTAAAATCCAAATCAAAACTGACTGAAACACAATTCAAAGGAAAGGCTCAAAGATACAGTATAACAAAGTTAATTCCCTATGCAATGGATGCTATTTAACGAATGATCATTGGTGTATGTACTATGTATCTATATAAATTTAAAAAGGTGAAACAGTCCAACACACCTTCACACCCCCACACTTATCTCCTAACTAACAGCAACTAAATAGCTCAGTTCCCTTAACATCGAATAAAGGAAACAACTGCTCAGAAAGCTTAGCTCCCTCACCATCTTTACTTGAATCAATCCAGGTCCAAAATGGCTTCTGAATAACATATGCAAGTAAATTAATAATCACGCTCGACTTTTTTGGGTGAACTCCAGGTATACCTAGCCTAAGTGTCAGAGACTAATCTCTAGTATACTAAATTCATCTCCCAACATATGTTCTAGCACACACAGACATGGGCCTGAGATCGAATTGTAACCACATGCTTAAGTGATAAGTCTCGTGCATCTGTATTTATAAACTAGTAATAATCACACACTCATCTTGTGCATGTGTTTTTTGAGGCTCAGAGGAAACACTCAAAGTCAATCTTAAGTTCCGTAAAAAAATCTGCACGAACCTAATCGCTATGAATGTCCAGTTTTCGCGCCACAAAATGGGAGAACCAAAAGGAAAACAAACAGAAACACGAATTAACATCCAATTTCACCAAATTTCACAACAAGAATTCAATTAAAGCAAGTGCATTAGCAGCATGCAACAGAGAAAATTATAGCGGAAGAGCCACAAAGACAAAAGAAATTCAAAAAAGAGAAAGAGAAAGAAGAAAAGCTCACATGGAAGAACTCGAGCTGGTCTTCGAGGTTCTCGAGGGCGGACCGGATGGCGTTGAGGCTCTTGGCTTCGCGGACGGCGGAGTCGCCGTCACTGTCGTTGTCGGCGGGCCTGAAGTCCTTGACGAAAACGAAACCGGAAGAGCGGTCATCCGCGGCGGCGTTGGGAAGGTGCGGTGGAGAGTTGTTTTTGAGGATTTTGACGGAAGTGAGAAAGTGGGATCTGGAGATGGAGTGAATGGCGTCGCTGAGCTTGTCGTGGAGGTCCCAAATTTTCTCCATAATCGCTTCGATTTCCTCCATCTGCATATCCCATTTCATTTTCTCCTTCTCCTTTTCGGGGGAATGGACACAACGCAACACAGCACAGCACACAGCACAGGCAGTGACACAATACAATTCAAAGACAGATTTAAACAACTCGCATATTTTTAATGTGCCTCCACTACCACGAAAGGAATTTTCAATTTTGTGGCCCAAGGACACGTCGTTTATGAGGCTGGCAGTTTTGCTTTCTTTTTTAAAAATGAAATCTTTTTTTCTGGAGAGAAATTCAAACTCAAATACTAAATACTAAAATCTTAGATGAGTTTGATCTATAGTAAATATTTTTACATTAACTAGTAAAAAATTACAACAAATATATTTTTAAGTATTTTGTTGTATCTTTTTATAAGAATTAAATTAGAAGTATTGTTTGTTCTTTTTGTAAGAATAAATTTAAAATGTTTTTTGCTTTAATTTTTTTCACAAAATATACTGAATTGAGTCATTGTTTAAAGTTCAATAAATAGTGACTGAGATGCATTAATCTCTTAGATATTTTGGGAGTTCAACTTTAGCTTGTATGAAAAACATTTCGGATATCTTACTTTGACTCTTTACATGCACAACCAATAATTGTTTTTTAAACAAAAGGAAACATATATCAAAGTAGAAAGAAAAACATAACAACAAAACATGGGGATCAAGCCAATACCCATGGAAGAAAAAGCAAGATAAGCCAAAATAGCAAGGAAGACATATGTTATTGCTAAAGGAATCCTCCAAACAAGAAGGACGAGCAAAAAAAAACCGAAAGAGCTTTAATGTTGCCAATGAAAGAAAAGCACCAACAATCTGGAAAATGGAGATTGAGGAGCAACTATATCCCTAGCACAAAGTTATTTATTTTTCCTGGAAGTCCTCTTTCGAGTGGTTGGAACTACTTTGATGATGTTTGATGTGGTTGCATCGTTGTTCTTTGTTGCCATATCTATTTCATCCTTCTCCACTTGATTCCAAAAGTTTGCAAGGATTTGAAGATCCTTTTGAACAACCTCTGGAAAAGAAGAGTTAGGGACATCCCTCCTCCCTATATTCTTTTGCTGTTTCTTTTGACGAACAACTGAGGGGATAATATCAACAAACTTTTCCCCAACAGATTTGGGTTCAACCCTTGCAGACTCAAGTTCGGCATTATTTGTTGAAGCACCACTTTCGTTGATTGGATTTGAATCCTTTGTTAGATTGGCATCATTTGTCTTGGTTGTTGCGTCTAAGGCAACTTGCTCAAACTCTTTTCCCAGATTGTCGTCATTCAATCCTATTTCTATATTGTCCTCCAACATCGTTGTTGTTTTTGTCGTAGCTTTTTGGTTGTCCAAATTGACTTTTGGAATGCCAGTAGTTGTGTTATGCCTTGTCATATCTAAGCCATTGCTCTTCTTCTCCATACCCCTAGAACTCCATACCCCTAGAAGAGGATTTTCTAGCAGGATTTTATTTGGTTTTTCTGCATGAACCCATTTTTGCTGCCGATGAAGCGCATCATGGCCTATGACATCACAATGACTGCAATAAAAATGGAGCTTTTCAAATTCGACATTAACAAAAAAAGAAAAATTGGAATGCTCCACCATGAATGCACAACCAATAAAAATTAAAATATTAAATATATTAACAATGAGAAAGGTTAAAAGTGTACTTGCTTGAGGGTACAACAACAATTTTTTCCTTCTACTTCAAGCTCTCCTTGTCATCTTCCATCGTCACTTGACATTCTCAATCAAAGGGGTATGTACCAACAAAGACACTTCGACGTTCAAGTCAGGTCTCCCTTGTATAGTAAATAAGAGTAATAAATGAGAATAAATAGTGTTCTACGCCAAGAATCTGACCCTTTATTCTAGATCCATGGGCCTTAGCTTTATGTTAAGGAAATACCAATCCTTTCTTAATCCCCTTATGGCCTTCTTAAGGGACTTTAATCTCTTTAAGTAATTCTACCTTCACTTGACGCTCTAATGACTTTCTCTATCTTTACTGAATAGGTTCCAATGATTGAAGAGTACTTTGGCTTGTATGAGTACCCAAATGATGGGCACTTCCAGTAGCTATATACTTGTCTTACATTTGGTCCAAATAGGCTTTTTTAGTGAATAATAGGGTATCTAACCCATATTCTCCTAGTGTTCATCTCTACGATAAACAATGCCCTTCTCGACCAATGATGAATCATTCAACTTAATTCAATTATAAGAAAAGATTCCTTGTTGAGAACCCTTCTTAGCCTAGGATGCATCCCTCAATTATAAAAAGGTTTGTTAGAAGAAAGAGTGGATGTCACTGAAAGAAGTGACCGGACAATACTACTGGTATCGTCCAGTCTAGTCCTCTATGCTAGAATTTGTCTTCTATCCAGTGGCGCATCCAATTTAGTCTACCTATGTATCGTCTAGTCTATATTAGTGAGTTTGTTAGATGGTTTATTAACAGTGTTATGTGTTGTAACTATTTTTTGGTTATTTTGTTTGTGTATTTTCTCAATCTTAAATCCAACAAATTAGCATCTAGAGCTTTGATTCAAATCAGTTCTGCATTTGTTTCATGGTGGGTCTAAGTCATTAGAGATCAACCATTATGTTTCTATCTATGATAGGTCTTTAAGATTTGGTCAAGAAACTGGTCAACAAAATCAAGATTGAGAAATTCATAGGCAAATAGTTTCAACCTCCAGTGCATTAAGATGCGTGCCTAGTTGAAAAAATAGGAAATCTGGGCACTTCTCTCTAGTTAATCATCGAAGGTTGATAAATCAGTCCTTGAATTGCAAGATGAAAAAGCTTACTAGTTGATTCTCTTGTCACTATTTGATGAAGTTCTTTATGAAGTTTCTAAAGAGAAAATTCTACGTTATGGCTCAAGCTGGAGAAACTCTTCATGACGAAATCAATTTGCAACAAGTTGTTTCTGAAACAAAATTTGTTTGGCTTCTGAATGATGGATCTTCGTGATATTGATGTCAAGATAAAAGATGAAGATTTGGAAACAATCCTGTTAGCCTCTCTCCCTCCTTTCTATGAGAGCTTTGTGAGTTCTTAGTGGTGGCAAGGACTCCATTACACTTGAATAAGTCATGTTCAGTATATATTCTAGAAAGTTCCGACTATAAGCATCTAGGAATGGTGATGAAGCCTTTACGTCCAAATTATTAGTGATTGATTCTACTAGAGGGCAGAAGAAGAAGAAAGGCAAAGGTAGCAAGAAAAGTAAGGTTGATCCAAATGACATCTGTAATTACTGCAAATAATCTAGTCAATGGAAGAAAGATTGTCCAAAGAAAGCAAAGAAATATTTTGTTGTTGCCATTATTCATAATGACTCTTCATCTGAAAACGATTTGGTTTTGGCTGTTGGTGAACAACCACAACAACATTCTAAACAATGGATACTGGACTCAGGTTGTTCTTATCATATGTTTCCACATAGAAGCTGGTTTGTAACATATGAGAAGAAGTCTAGTGGTAATGTTCTAATAGGTAACAATGCTCCTTGCAAGTCAGTTGGTATAGGTTCTATAAAAATCAAAATGTATGATGGAATTGTTAAAACCTCAACCGATGTTTGTCATGTTCTAAAGCTTAAGAAAAATCTAGTCATTGTGGGTGCCATGGATTCAAAAGTTTTTTCTTGTTGGGTTGAAGGTGGAGTTATGCAAATCAGAGGGAAAATGGAAGTTTGGGGTAATGCAGGGGACTAAACAAGGAAATTTGTAAGTCCTTCAAGGGTCCACTATGCTAGGCTTTATCTCAATTGTTTCACAAGCTCAGAGCCATGCATCAAATGGCTCATGCAATGATAATTCTTTGTGGCATCTACATTTGGGCCACATGAGTGAAAAAGGACTAGAAATTCTAAGCAAGCAAGGCTTATTTGGAAATCATAAGGTGGAACCTCTTCAATTTTGTTAGCACTATGTCTATGGGAAGCATTATTGGACAAAATTCACAGTGGTTGTGCACACTACAAATGCCACATTGGACTATGTCTATTATGACTGCTAGGGGCCTTCGAGAGTTTCATCACTGGGAGAGGCAAGGTTCTTCCTCTCCATCATCAACGATTACTCTAGGATAACATGGGTATTAATGATGAAGCATGAATTAGAAGGTTTCAAGCATTGGACGATTTTTATGAAAAATCAAACGAGAATGATAGTGAAGTGCCTTAGGACTAACAATGACTTGGAATTTTGTTCTACGAAATTCAATTAATTCTATAAAGATTAAGGCATTGCAAGACAACATTTTGTATGCTATACGCTGCAATAGAATGGAGTAGTGGAAAGAATGAATAGGACCTTATTGGAAAGGGCCAGATACATGATATCCAATTCAGGGTTGAATAAGAGTTTTTGGACTGAGGAAATTGATAAGTGTCATATTTCAGTTATTTTTGGGATAAAAATGTTAGCACTTATCTTTCAATTGTAATAGTTTTCTTATAAACTACCCTTAAATTTATGTGTTTTATATATATTGTACATTTACTAATGCTCTTGTTTAAATATGAAAGATTCATCTATGATTTTGTAGGTTTTGATGGTTGTTTGTTAGATCTAGAAATAAAGTCAAAAGGAAGGGCAAAATGGTCATTTTTCCAAGATTTCAGACATCCACTCGCCTAGGCTAACATCCAGCTCGCTTGGGCTAATAATATTTCTTCAGCCATAAGCAACCAACTCGCCTGGGCGAATTGGTGCCTTCAGCACTAAGTCATAAATTTTCCGAGGTGAGCTATAGCTCGCTTGGGCGAATTTCTCAGTACCTCTTGGCTCCTTTCTATAAATAGTCATGTTTAGGAAGTTAAAAGGATCCAGGAGCATTTAGTAGTAGAGAAAACACATAGAAGCTGAGGAAGAAGAAGAAGAAAAGGAATAGTGGAGCCGAGGCGCTGTAGAGTTGTGACCGTGGATGACTTCCTTCGTTATTTCTCTTGTTAGTCTTGTGCTCTGTGCAATGATCAGTTAGTTTTTCTTATAGATTGGATGTAATCTTTTATACCCTTATGTATCCCTTTTGATATTATATATGTATGAATCTTTTCTACCCATTATTGGTAATTTCATTTTACTCGTAATGCTTGATTCTATTTGATCACTAGTGGCATGAAATTGGATTTTAAGTGAGATTGGAAAGTAATCTTAGAATTTGAACTGAATGATTTTACTCTTTACGTTATGTTGTTAGGAATAGAGCATAACATTTTGATCGCAAAAAGCATGAAAATATAATTATAATACTGGGATATTTACTGCATATGCGAGGGATTGATGTTTAGTAAATATTCTTAGGTTCCAAGTGTGAGGGATTGACTTAGGATAACTTAATGTGTGCATCAGTAATATTGGAAAATGATTCATAGATGTTAATCTTACTAGGATACTAAGGGTATGAACGATGAAATCCAATCCTATGTTTTCTTGAATTAATTTAAGTCGTAATTATTATTTATGTAATTTACATATTTTCGAGACACTGAATTTTGTTATTTTCGTATTTCCATATTTTCCGTATTTCTGTTATTCCGTGATTCCGTTATTTTCACTATTCTTTTACTTTAAGTTGTCTTTAGTTAGTCAAAACAAAACTAATGATATTTAATTAAATTTGTACATAACTATTGAACTGATAACCTTTATCCGAATGAATTAAGTAAACTCAAGTCCCTGTGGAGACGAACTCTTTTTTATAAATGTGAAACCTACAACGACAATTGGTACGCTTGCCAAAAGTCCTAACAAGCTTCTGTGAGGCAATCAGCACAACATACTATCTCTTGAATTGCTCACCGTCCACTGCCATAGATTTTAGGACCACTATTGAGGTATGGTCTAACAAACTCATTGAATACTCAATGCTGAAGGTGTTTAGATGTCCAACATATCATGTAAGTGAAGGTAAGATGGAACCCAGAGCCAAGAAGGGTGACTAGCTTTATGGGCTATGGAGAGGGAGTCAAATGACTCAAAATTTGGTCTCTATCAAAAAGAAAGGTCATTTTGATTAGATATTTTATCTTTGATGAACTCTCTATGCTACATTCTAAATCTGAAGAAGATTCAGGCAATGTTAAGGATGTCACTAAGCAGGTGGAGTTTGAGTTCCTATAATAATAAATTTTAGTGATTAGAAGTAGTTTGAAGCACCTTATGAGACTGATCAAGATCTTCAAATGCAACCTCAACATCGTAATTCAGCACCAGTGGAGGAGTCTAATTGGACGAGTCAAAATCTTCTGAAGCAACCAAAAACCAAAAACACCGAAAAAGTCTTATGTGCTACAGGTAGCAAAAGAAATCATTTCATTCGAAGCAACCACTTATCAGAAAGCAATTTCCTATTCTATAGCTAAAGAATGGGCGATGGCTATGAATGAAAAGATGGAATCCCTTTAGAAAAACCATACTTGGGATTTAGTTGAATTACCTGAAGGCATATGAGTAGTGGGGTGCAAGTGGATCTGCAAAAAGAAATTTGGGTCATCCAGTAATGAAGTCATCAGGTATAAAGCATGCTTGGTAGCAAAAGGCTACAACCAGAAAGAAGGAGTGAACTACAACGAGTTCTTTTCTCCAATAGTTTGACACACTTCAATACGTGTTTTATTGACTCTTGTAGCAACTTTGGACATAAAGTTAGAGCAACTTGATGTCAAAATATCCTTTGTCCATGGAAGATTGGAGGAATACATTTTGATGCAACAACCAGAAGGTTTTAAGTTGCAAGGGAAGAAAAATGTTGTTTCTAGGTTAAAGGGGTCTCTCTATGGGCTGAAGTAATCTCAAAGGCAGTGGTACAAGAGATTCAGTAAGTTCATTATTTCTCGTGGGTACAACAGAAGTCCCTATGATTCATGTGTCTATCATAGTAAGGTGGAGGATGGTTCCTAGATCTATCTGCTACTGTATATAGACAATATGCTCATAGTATCTCAAGACAAGTTTGAAATTCAGAATCTAAAGTCACTACTTAATAGTGAATTTGAGATGAAAGATATGAGAGCTACTAAAAATATTTTGGGCATGGAGATCAAGTAGGATAGAGCCTAAAAGAAGTTTTTCTTATGTCAGAAAGAATACATTCAGAAAGTGCTAAATCATTTTGTGATGACATTCGCAAAACCAGTTTGTACTCCTTTGATAATGTCCATTTGTCTAACTAAACTAAATACCCCTCACTGAATCAGAAAGGGAATACATGTCTCGTGTTTCTTATACGAGTGTTGTAGGTAGTCTCATGTATGTAGTGATGTGCATAAGACCAGACCTAGTACAAGCAATCAGCGTGCACTACTAAAAAAAAGCCATTTTACGACGCGTGTTCGACATCGTTCTCGCCAAAGACGTCGTAGTAGGAGTAGCGGTGGCAATTCCGTAAATAAGTTACCATTTTTAGTCTCATGTGCAAGACGCGTGACACATTCAACGATGTTGGCCGTGGGTGCTCGTCTTTGTAGGCAGCCGCAGGTAAGTTAAGACGGTGCACTTGAAAACACCGTCATTGAAATTTTGAATTTCGAAGACGTTGTTCTTAAGCCACCGTCGTTAACATTGAGGTATATAATGTTGTTTGCGCTAATTCATAAACACTCACGCTCGAGCTCCCGCTTCCCTGTTTCTCTAAAACCACGTGTCTACCGTGACCTCGCCGTGAATTGTGGCGTTTGCCCGCACCCCCGTGACCTCGTCCGGCGTCTCGTCTTGTGGCGGCATCGTGCAAGCCAGTGAGTACCCCTTTTCAGAGTTGTCGTAACACAACTGTGTTTTGAAGGTAAGGTTGTGGATGTTTGAAATTTCTTGTGGATGTTGAAGAAGTAATTATTGTGCACTTGGAATGTTGTTGTAAGTAGGTTAGTGAACTTGGAATGCTGTTGTAACTAGGTTGTTGTGCAAATGTTGCCTTGCAAAATGTTGAATAAAATGCCTTGCAAAATGTGAATATTATAGCATGAAAATGCCTTGCATAATATGAATATATATAGCATGAAGTGCCTTACAAAGTGTTTGGATGGGTAGCGTAAAAGTGTTTTTCAAAATATGTGTATTTGTGAGTAGGTAGCAAAAGAAGCCTTCCAAAAAAAATGTGTGTATATATATAGAGGATGTAGCATGAAAAGGTTTGTCAAAAAAAATATGTACATGGATGTGTGTCGTAAAGTGCCTTTCACAAAATTTTTATGTGTGCAGATGCATATGTGTCATAAAATAGCATGACCCCAATATGATTATTTCATAAAGTGCATGTTGACACTTGCGCCATATGAAGTGTTGTTTGGCTCTTGTTTGTAATGATTGGTATATTTCTTGTAAACTAACTTTCCAAATGTTGTCCTCGCAGGAAATGCCACCGAGGAAGCTCTCCGCAAAGAGATCTAGGAGGGACGCCGCGACCGAAGGGACCAGCGCCGCTCCTGAGTTTGACAGCCATCGTTTCAGGAGCACAGAGCACCAACAGTATTTCGAGGCCATCAAAGGATGGTCGTTCCACCGAGAGAGACGCGTCCAGCTCAGGGACGATGAGTACACAGATTTTCAGGAAGAGATAGTTCGCCGGCGTTGGGCGTCGTTGGTCACTCCCATGGCTAAGTTTGACCCAGATATAGTCCTAGAGTTTTACGCTAATGCTTGGCCCACGGAGGAGGGCGTGCGGGACATGCGGTCATGGGTAAGGGGCCAGTGGATTCCTTTTGATACAGACGCCCTCAGCCAGTTCCTGGGTGACCCGCTAGTGTTAGAGGAGGGCCAGGAGTGTGAGTTTAGTCAGAGAAGGAACCGGGCCGATGGATTTGACGAGGACGCCATTGCCCAGCTGTTATGCATATCGGGTCAGGATTTTGCCCGAACCGCTGCCGGGAGGCGGGTGCGGATCATGCGCACCAGCATGACCATGTGGCTCAGTTGATCGCTGACGCCATTTATTTATTTACAGGTATGCCACCTACCAGGCACCCTCTAGACCCGAATAAGTCTAACAAGGCCTTGGGGTTTCCAACATTGATCACGGGTCTCTGCCAGTCATTCGGGGTTCCTGTCACACCTAGTAAGGTGATTCGACCACCGATCACCCGGGCCTTCATTGAGAAGTATTGCACGCCTAGACAGGTGCAGGGTGATGCACCACAGGCCACAGACGCATTGCCACCACCTCATCAGGCTGATCCAGCTGGGTCATTTGGCATGGAGCGGTATTTACAGCACTTGGTTCGCCAGCAGGCGGCCAACCACAGGGAGCAAGTGCAGATCCATGAGTGTCTCTACCAGCTCAGCCTCAGTCAGCAGAGCCAGGGTTTCACTCTTTTTGCGTGCCTTACTCCAAATTAGTTCAGGTCGGAGGTCGCATGGCCCGAAGATTGGCCTGAGGCCCAGGCAGGGGAGGCGCCTGCAGAGGCTCCCGGCGATGCAGAGGAGGCCCGCATGGATAAAGAGATGACATATTTACTCGATTTGTTAGGAGGGAGTGGAGCCACATGACTGGGGGATCCCTAGATTCATATTCTCTTTTAGGTTTCCTCTTTTATCTGTTACGTATTTTATTTTTTATAACTTGAGGGACTAACGTTTGTTTTGTTTTTTCGATTGTCTTTTGTTTTGTGCATTCGTTTTGTTTGGACTGTTGCGTTAGTGTTTACTTCATTATTGTCGATAATGTTTGTTGAAATTCCGGAACCGTGTAGAGTTTTCATTTAGGAACGTCGTCCTAAAAATAAAATGAACAAAAATCATGATAATGCCAAGAATAGAAAAAAAAAAGAGGCGTTGTGAACAAATGTCATGTCTATATATAAAGAAAAGAAAAGAGTTTTTTATATGTAAAAGAAAAAAAAATGTATGGAAAGATTTTGTGTGTGTAAATAATGCATGAAAAGAAATTCTTGTGTGTGAGCAACGAGTGTATATAAAGAAATTTTTGTATAAACCACGAGTGTATGTTGAAAAAACGAAAAAGAAGTCTTTGAATAGGAATAGAGTTGTTATATAGACCGTGTTGATATAAAGAGAAAGAGTTTTTAATGCGTGTGTATACAGAAAAAGTTTGTTGTGTATAGGAATGTAGGTGTGCAAAGAAAAAGCTTTTCTCATAGATAACGATGGATGTATAGTTTTTGCGAACATAAAAAATGAAACAAAAAGAAAAGAGAAAGAAAGACCTCAAAGGTCGGCCTGTTATGATCATAGGAAACATAAATCATCCGCAGAGAGCAAACATATCTTTTGGAAACAAGAGACTGACGCTAAAGTTTATTTTCCAGAATAACCGAGATAAGAATGGATGGATTCATTGAACCGATGAAAAAACATAATTTGGAAATATTGGGTCTACTTGTGTAAATCCCAAGCCTTAGTATCACAATGCCATAAATTGGATGCTTGAGTACCCACCTAGCTGTAGCCATGACTAATTTTGCACGTTGTTCCTAAATCATCATTGTTACGCGTACCTCGTGGAAATAATATGGAAATTCAACCCGAGACCGACACCTTGACACATGAATTTCTTTTGCCCCAGATATCAAAATCGGGCTCGCACGATAAAAAGACCATGTTGAGACACAACCTTAAGCTACTTTGAACCTTGGCCCATGAAAAGAATCCTCATCCTTTCCCCCGAAGAAAAGGACAGTATAATCTCCTCAAGGGAGAGCGAATAACGAATGCTAAAACCCGAATTACCAATCAAATATCGGAAAGGAAGAAATGAAAAGAAAGAAAAGAAAATGAAAAGAAGGATTCCCGATCGAAGATCGGAAGAAAGTAAAAAGAAAAGGATCGAAGGAAAAACAGAATAATTCCCGATCAATACAGGAAAGCAAGAAAGAAAATAGGAGATCTTCGGACCAGATAAATTTTTGGCAGAGTAAATGACTGACGGAAAAGGAAAAGCCATTTTTGAAGTAGTTCTTCCTTTGGGATTGCCATTCAAAGTCGCTCTCGACTGGCGATATCCTGCCTCACATAAAAAAGAGGAAAAGACCGACACACCCAGCTTCCTCTCCAAAAACACTACCTTCGAGAAAATCCTATTGATCCGTGATCGTGCGTGTGATCTTTTGGTTCGATAGGAAATCATGTGCAAAATAAAGTCATGGTGCAGCTATGGTTTGGGATTAGGGTAAAACACTTGCCTATGTGAGTTTTTATACACTATGAGTGATTTTATTCCCAGTTTCAGTTTGACCCAACGTTTCCCCTGAATGTTCATTTAAAAGCTAAATGTTGACATCCTGCCCTTCATTTTCGGTTACAAGGAAAATAACTTTTGGCATGGGTATATTGTGTCTCTAAGATATGGTACTCTCGCGAATGATTTATTTTTCCTTGCTAAAGCATGTTCGCCTTTTTAGGTGAAAAAACCTGGTGGACCATTCGGTCCTGCCAACAAATCTTATCCGGAGCCCCATGAATTGATTGTCATTCATGCATCCTCCACCATCGAGTCTGGAGCCCCACGAATTAATTGCCTAGCGCTGTTCGTCTATCCTCCACCCTCAAATCTTATTCGGAGTCCCATGAATTGATTGCCTAGCGCTGTTCATGTGTCCTCTGTTATCAAGCGCGGAGCCTCCGGTGACTGGGAAATATGGTTTTTTGTTATTTTCCCGATCGGTTCCTTCGCCAAACATGTGTATATGTGTATATTATGTTATTGGTGTTTTTTGTTGTTTGTGTTTGTTTTGTGTTGTGCAGAGAAAGAAGAAGGAGAGACGGGAGTCGTCATAGACTAATCACGGAAAGGGCGAAGACGGATGAAATCAGTGTTTTATCTTTGCTTTCCTCTTATCTCCGATAAAAGGTAAGTAAAGAGGGGTAACTGTCATACCCTAATTTCGTCTGGGGACCATTGTTTGATGGAATGCAACCTTTGTTTGACCGCTTCGAGGTACTTGGCACCCTTTGTTGCACAATACATGAAGTTTCGAGACATGCCAGAAATCAAAAGGAAGTATTGTTACGCAATCCGTGAAATTTAGTAACATGCCGGAAATCAAAAGGAAGCATTGTTACGCAATCTGTGAGTTTCCGTAACATTCCGAAAGCTAAAAAAGGAGTAATTATGTGACCTGTAAGGTTCCGTAACCTTACAGAAAGAAAACAAGTATCGTTACGAAATTCGTAAAGTTTCGTAACGTTACGAAAAAAGAATCACCAAGAAAGCAAAGAGGGGTGTATTTAGTAAAAAAAGAGCTGCAAATAGCAACCAGGCCCACTTGGGCCTTTTAGGATGTTCCTCCAAAAGGCGGTTGCTTTTGGAGGAAGCAACCTGGCTCCCCTGGGCGAGCTGGGTGGCAAGCTCCTCCCCTATTTTCCTATAAATAGAGGGAGGAGTGAAGAAGAAAAGGGTTCAGCCCTTCTGGTACTTCGTAATCACTTAAAATTAGTGAGGAAAATTGTTTCCGTGAAGAAAATCCAAGCCGAGGCACTTCCGTAACGTTTCCGTGGGTGATTTCGCGAAGATTTTCAACCGTTCTTCGTCGTTCGTCGTTAGTTCTTCGTCGTTCTTCGATCTTCAACCGGTAAGTTCCCGAAATCGAACTTTTCAATTCATTCTATCTACCCTTGGTGGTCCCCATTTGTTTCACGTACCTTTATTCTCGTTTCATTTACTTTCTGTACCCCCTTTTGACGTGCTTTAGTCATTTACTTAAGTTGTTTTCTCGCCTAATAAAAAAATAAAATAAATTTCCACCGATCATTTGATTTGTAATATCCGTTAATTTCTGTTAAAATGAAATCCGACCGTTCGGTCATGCCGCAACCGCGTTGGAAACCAAAAAAAAGGTAAAATAATAATATAATAATAAAAAAATATCTTTTAGTAAAATAAACCAAAAAAATCAATCGGACGTTTCTCTTTGGGATTTCTCTTTCTTAATTGAATTGACTAATAACTAAAGTGAAAATAAGGCTAAAATCAACTCGCAAAGTCAAGCTCGTCCGCAAAAAATCACTAAAAAGGATTTTAAGGTTCGATACCTCAGTTTTTCTCACCAAGTAAAAATGGGTCATTTTAAGGTCCAACGCCTTAAAAGGACCTCCTTCCAAGTAAAAAGAATCGCTTGATTCACCCTTTTGAAAGAACTACGTAGGTCTGATTTCCTCTTCGATGGAGGGTACGTAGGAGCAAGAGCCCCGCTTTTGTTGACCTCAAAAATAAAAAAGGAAATAAAATTTTAGATACATAATTTCACACAATCCTAATCTAAGGCTGTTGTCCTTTGGGACAAACGTGAGAGGTGCTAATACCTTCCTCAAACGTAAATACAACTCCTGAATCTAGAATATTCTTCATGACCGGTTTCCTTCGGTTTTTCCGACATTTTCCACAAATAAACGTTGGTGGCGACTCCATGCATTTTCCTCCCTTGGAAGACGCACCCGTGAGCCTCGCCTCGCTCGCCCGCAAAAGGGTAGGTTGCGACAATAACAATTGGATATGAGGACTAACCTTGGGAAGATTAGACATATATGTTTCTGGGATATCCATCTCTGCAAGAGCACTGCTATTTATAGCCATTGGAGCTTTATGAATTTGATTAGCACAATCTCTTTTCTCATTCAAGTGCTTCCTTGACTTATCAATAAGGCCCCCAAGGTGAACACAAGGAACCGGCAGCCACGACTTCTCATCTTTCCTCTAAACAATCCTTCGAAATGAGCCTCCCCGTGATCGAGTTGAATTCCCTGATATGGTCCCTTGCTCCGCGTACCAAAATTCAGTATCTTGGAAACTATCCAATATTTCCTGTAAAATAAATAAATAAATAAAATTGTGAGGCACAAAATCTTTGGATGAAAACAGAGTTGTCACAAACAAGAAGCATTTGAAATTTGTCTTACTATGAGCATTGTGTCAAGCTTCTACAAAGCTGGGAGGTTGATGTAAATATCTGATCTTGGTTTGCTTGTCATCAAGAGACACCACTAGATAACATATTAGACACATTATGAGATGCACAAAAATCTTCATTATCCTTATAATTAAAGGGTTTAGAAATAATTCACCTCCACAATTGTGCCATCTTCTAAATATTGTGCAGTTGAGGAAAATTCTAGTATGTAATCACACACAGATAGAAGACAATTCATTTCTCTTCTCCACATAGCCTTCTTCTCAGGCTTCAGAGGCTCCAACTTTAAATTTTGTCCAACAACAGTTGCTGCAAATTCCCAATTCAAATAAGTTAAGCCATCTTTCTTCTCATCC
Organism: Glycine soja; assembly: GCF_004193775.1. Taxonomy (NCBI): domain Eukaryota; kingdom Viridiplantae; phylum Streptophyta; class Magnoliopsida; order Fabales; family Fabaceae; genus Glycine; species Glycine soja. The sequence continues at coordinate 36,312,476 of NC_041015.1, read as the reverse complement.
TCTTCTAATTTTGTCTAATTCAATTTTAGTCCACCAGACCAGCTACCAAATTTAAAAACCATATACATCACTGGACCTCATACTTGATAAGCATGTGGATTATACTTTGAACCCCTTGAAGATTTAGACACATTGGAAACAATAAATTTTAGTCAAAGCTAACAATGAAGAAGCCATCTGCCATCCATACTCTATAAATAAGTAAATCTAATTGCTTAGGCCCAGAAATTGAATGCATTTTTGCTTTCAATTGTCACCACAGTATTTCTCTGATTAGAATCCATTTTTTTTCTTCTCTGGCCAATTCTGTTTCTACCTATAACTTCCATGATCCAACCCCCAAAGAGAGGTTGTGCTAGAAGAATATTAAATATGCACCACAGGTCTTGGAACCTACAAGATTTTTTTCGTCTTTAAGGATAAAAATGACTTTGAATATGCTACAATATTAAATATGCACCCCAATTCTGTTTCTACCTATAACTTCCATGATCCAACTTCAATTATTAACAATGACTTTGAATATGCTACAAATTTCGTGTAGAAGCAAAGCTTCATGATGAATCAAAGGTGATTCAAAGGTGTTTTGATGATAACAATGATGATAACAAAAGATGATGACAAAGGTGATCACAAAAAGCTCAAAGATCAATCAAAGAACAACTTAAGTGAATCAAGAACAATTCAAGAGTTCAAGATAAGAATAAAGAAGAATTCAAGACTCAAGAAGGAAGTTTAGAGTCAAGAATCAAGATTCAAGGTTCAAGATCTCAAGAATCAAGATCAAGATTCAAGACTCAAGATTCAAGAATCAAGAGAAGGCTTAATCAAGATAAGTATGAAAAGTTTTTCTCAAAAATTGAGTAGCACATGATTTTTCTCAAAACATGTTTACCAAATAGTTTTTACTCTCTGGTAATCGATTACCAGATTGTTGTAATCGATTACCAGTAGCAAAATTGTTTTGAAAAAGTTTTCAAATTGAATTTACAACGTTCCAATTAATTTCAAAAAGCTGTAATCGATTACAATGTTTTGGTAATCGATTACCAGTGCCTTTGAACATTGAAATTCAAATTCAAATGTGAAGAGTCACATCCTTTTACATAAAAGCTTTGTGTAATCGATTACACCGATTTGGTAATCGATTACCAGTGTTTGTTTCTGAATAAATCAAAAGATGTAACTCTTCAAAAGGTTTTTAACTTTTTCAAATTGGTTTTAAGTTTTTCTAAAAGTTATAACTCTTCTAAATGGTTGTCTTGACCAGACATGAAGATTCTATAAAAGCTAGGCTTTGATTTGCTTTTAAATACACTTATTCATTCATTCATTCAATCTTGAACACTTATTCATACAATCCTTTACAAGCCTTGAATCTCTTTGAACTTCTTCTTCTTCTTTGTGCCAAAAGTTTTCCAAAGTTTTCTGGTTTTCTAAACCTTGAAAACTTGTGCTATTCATTCTTTTTTTCTCTTCTCCCTTTGCCAAAAAGAATTCGCCAAGGACTAACTGCCTCAATTCTTTTTGTGTCTCTCTTCTCCCTTTTCCAAAAGAACAAAGGACTAACCGCCTGAATTCTTTTGTGTCTCCCTTCTCCCTTGTCAAAGAATTCAAAACGACACAGTCTGAGAATTCTTTTGATTCTTCCCATTCCCTTATACAAAAGTGTTCAAAGGACTAACCGCCTGAGAATTATTTTGTATCACCATTCACAAAGTATCAAAGGTTTAACAGCCTGAGATCTTTGTCTTAACACATTGGAGGGTACATCCTTTGTGGTACAAGTAGAGGGTACATCTACTTGGGTTTGACTGAGAACAAGAGAGGGTACATCTCTTGTGGATCAGTTCTAGTGGAGGGTACATCCACTAGGTTCAAAGAGAACAAGGGAGGGTACATCCCTTATGGATCTTTGCTTGTAAAAGGACTTTTACAAGGTTGAAAGAAATCACAAGGACCGCAGGTCGCTTGGGGACTGGATGTAGGCACGGGTTGTTGCCGAACCAGTATAAAAACTCTTGTGTGTTTGTTTCCTTCTTTCCTACTCTTTTACTTTCCGCTGTGCATTTAATTTCCGCTTTTACTTTCTGTTAAGTTTCTCTTCTACTCCTCATTCTCTTAACAATTTAGTAAAAGCCTTAGAAGAGTAATTTTTTAATTAGTAAAGGTTTAGGAATAATTAATTCAACCCCCTCTTCTTAATTATTCTGAGGCTACTCGATCCAACATTTTGTTTGTTGTAGGCCAAGTTCACGCAAAAAGTTACGAAGTTAATTATTGTTTCCCAAGCATCGGAGTTTTGGAGTTGTCTTTTGGTTTGCCACTGCTGTGATCCTACCCATACTTGTTGTTGTTGACTGAACTTGTGTGGTATGTATTTGTTTGACTCAGCAATGATAATTTCATGGTTATTTATATATAAATTTTGTGTTACATAAGTGTCGCAACCTACCCTTCAGCGGGAGGGCGACGCGTGACTCGCGGGTGCGTGTTCCAAGAAAGAAATACGCGCGGAGTCGCCACCAACGTTTATTTTTGAAGAAAACGTCGGAAAAACCGGAAAAGACGTGATCTACGAACTTTAAGAGAAAGGTTCGGGATTTGTATTTACGCACGGGGAAGGTATTAGCACCCCATGCGTCTATCACAAGAGACGGCAACCTTTAATCAAATGTGCAAATATGACTATATATTCTTTTCCCTTTTTACGTTCTTATGTCTTTTTTATGCATTTTTATGTTTTTATCTTTTTGTGGTCGACAAGGGGGCGTTTCCCTTTGCTCCTACGTATTCCTCAATTGTGATGAGAAAATCAAACCTACGTAATTCTTTTGTGAACAAAGCGTTTTGGTTAAGTTATTTTTTTATCCTTTTTTGCAAGATGTGTTTTTATTGAATGAAAGGTCATTTAAGGCATTGGACCATTAGACAATCTTTCGATTCTTTTGAAAAGTGAGAAAACATTAAGGCATTGGACCATTAATGATTTCTTTATTTTTGAAAGAGATATCAAAGTTACATATTGATTTTAGGCTTTTTAGAAATCTACACTTAACCAATAAAAGCGGCAAAGACCATTTCAAGGCGTTGGACCTTTGAAAATGGCTTTTTTAGGCGATGACAAAAGTTTGGTTTATGAATTAATTTTAGCCTTAGTTTCACTTTGGTTACTAGTTGATTCGATTTAAGAAAGAGAAATCCCAAAGAAAAACGTCCGATTGATTTTTTTTATTTATTTTACTAAAAGATATTTTTGATTATTATATTATTATTTTACCTCTTTTTGGTTTCCAACGTGGTTACGGCATGACTGAACGGTCGGATTTCATTTTAACAAAAATTAACGGATGTTACAATTCAAATGATCGGTGGAAATTTATTTTATTTTTTGATTAGGCGAGAAAATGACTTAAGTAAATGACTAAAGCTCGTCAAAAGGGGGTATGGAAAGTAAATGAAATGAAAATAAAAGCACGTGAAACAAATGAGGGCCACTAAGGGTACATAGAATGAATTGAAAAGTTCGATTTCGGGAACTTACCGGTTGAAGACCGAAGAACGACGAAGAACGACTGAAGAACGTCGAAGAACGGTTGAAAATCTTCACGAAATCACTCACGGAAACGTTACGGAAATGTTACGGAAGCGCCTCGGCTTGGATTTTCTTCACGGAAACAATTTTTTTCACTAATTTCAAGTGATCTCGAAATACCAGAAGGGCTGAACATTTTTCTCCTTCACTCCTCCCCCTATTTATAGGAAAATAGGGGAGGAGCTTGCCACCCAGCTCGCCCAGGCAAGCTAGGTTGCTTCCTCCAGAAGCAACCGCCTTCTGGAGGAACATCCTGGAAGGCCCAAGTGGGCCTGGTTGCTATTTGAACCCCTATTTTTACTAAATACACCCCTGCCTTTTTTGGTGATTCTTTTTCCGCTAAGTTACGGAAACTTAGGAATTTCGTAACGATACTTGTTTTCTTTCCGTAATGTTGCAGAACCTTACGAATTACGTAACCATCCCTTTTTTACCTTCCGGAATGTTACGGAACTTTACGGATTGCGCACTAACACTTCCTTTTAATCTCTGGCATGTCATGAAACTTCACGGATTGTGCTACGACGCTTTTCTTTTGGCTTCCGGCATGTCTCGGAACTTCACAAATTGCCTAATAATGGGTGCCAAATACCTCGAAGTGGTCAAACGAGGGTCGCATCCCAACAACGGATGGTCCCCGAACAAAATTAGGGTATGACAGTTGCCCCTCTTTACTTGTCTTTTATTAGAGATATAAGGGAAGTAAAGATAAGACACTAATTTCGTTCGAGCGAAACACCATTCGGCCAGTGAATCTCCCTGCTAGCGGAACCTGCAAAAATTTGAAAATGATCAGTACCGACACATAATCCTAATACTGTCGAATTTGTTTCTCTTGGTTGATACAAGATGCAGAATGACCATAATTTGTGTCTGCGTTTTGTTGGACACGATCGAGCCTGGGCGGCGAGACATAGAATGACCATAAATTGTCTATGCGTGCCACCGGACACGATCGCCTCTGGATGGCGAAAAGGTGCACAGAATGACCATAATTTGTCTCCGCCCACCTCTCGACTTACTGTCCTCGAATGACAAAGGGTGCAGAATCTGTCTCTGCGCGTTTATCAGTCAACTTGCTATTCCTGAATGATAAAGGGCACAAAATTCGTCTATGCGCGTTTACCACCCAACTTGTTGTTCCTGAATGATAAAGGGCGCATAATTCGTCTATGCGCGTTTATCCACTCAGCTTGCTACTCTTGAATGATAAAGGGCGCAAAATCTGTCTCAGCGTGTTTACCACCCAACTTGTTGTTCCTGAATGATAAAGGGCGCAGAATCTGTCTCTGCGCGTTTACCACCCCACTTGTTCCTGAATGATAAAGGGCGCAGAATTTGTCTCTGCGCGTTTATCCACTCAATTTGTGAAATCTGAATGTCAAAGGGCGCATAATTCGTCTATGCGCGTTTTGTAGAAGCAAATGCCTTTGGTGTTTTGATGATGATCATGATGATTTGATGCAAATGAGTTTTTCAAGTTTAAATTCAAGACAATGATTCAAGAATACAAGCCACAACATCAAGATGATCACTAGTATTTTAGGAAGGGAATTCCTAATTGATATAGCAAAAGGTTTGGGCAAGTAATTTAAGTTAAAAAGTGTTTTTCAAGATATTTACTCTCTGGTAAACAATTACCAGAGGATGTAATCGACTACCAGTGGCCAGAAATGATTTACAACAGCTACTGAATATTTGAATTCAAATTTTAGGCTGTGTAATCGATTACACAATATTGGTAATCGATTACCAGCAGATAATAAACGTTTTAATTCAAATTTTAAAAGCTGTAATCGATTACACAAATCCTGTAATCGATTACCAGACAAGACTTTCAGAAAAATATTTCTAAGAGTCACAACTTCTCAAATGGTTTTTACATGACCACCAATGGTCTATATATATGTGACTTAGAACATGAATTTGCTTAGAGTTTTTCAGAACAACAAGTGTTTATTCTCTCAAAGAGCAAAATCGTTTTATCCTCTTAAGAATTCCTTGGCCAATCCACTTGCAATTCATTAAGGAATTATTTGAGTGCTCAAATTGTAAAATCTATCTTTTTCAAGAGAGATTCATTCTTCTCCTCTTTCTAATTCTCTAAGGGATTAAGAGACCGAGGGTCTCTTGTTGTAAAAGAAGTCTGAACACAAAGGAAGGATTGTCCTTGTGTGTTCAGAACTTGTAAAAGGATTTTACAAGATAGTAGAACTCTCAAGCGGGTTGCTTGGGGACTGGACGTAGGCACAAGGGTGTGGTCGAACCAGTATAAATCTGAGTTTGCACTTTCTCTTCCCTTAAACTCTTTTATTTATTATTGTTTTATATTTATATTCAGATTTTTCTATTTGAATCAATATTTAAGAAGTTCATTGTTAAGGGAATTTGTAACTTGAATAGAAAGTGAAATAGAATTTTAATTAGGGAAATAGTTTGTAATATCTTAATTCAACCCCCCCTTCTTAAGATATCTGAGGCCACTTTTCTAACAAGTGGTATCAGAGCTTCATTCTTGTATAAAGTTTAGAAGCTTCAAGAAAAATGGCCTCAGCAAATTTCTTATTTTCAAAAGGAAATTCTATCAATAGACCTCCAATCTTTAATGGAGAGGGTTACCACTACTGGAAAACCCGAATGCAAATTTTTATTGAGGCATTAGACTTAAGTATTTGGGAAGCCATAGAAATAGGGCCTTATATACCCACCACAGTAGAAAGAATTACAATAGATGGAAGCACATCAAGTGAAAGCATAACAATAGAAAAACCTAGAGATAGATGGTCTGAAGAGGATAGAAGACGAGTACAATACAATTTAAAAGCCAAAAACATCATAACATCTGCCCTGGGAATGGATGGGTTTCAAATTGTAAGAGTGCTAAGGAAATGTGGGACACTCTACAATTAACACATGAAGGAACTACAGATGTTAAAAGATCTAGGATAAACACACTAACTCATGAATATGAACTGTTTAGGTTGAATGCAAATGAAAGCATTCAAGACATGCAAAAGAGATTTACACATATAGTAAATCATCTTGCAGCCTTAGGGAAAGAATTTCAAAATGAAGATCTCATAAACAAAGTGTTAAGATGTTTAAGTAGAGAATGGCAACCTAAAGTAACAGCCGTTACTCAATCAAGAGATTTATCAAACATGTCTCTTGCTACTCTATTTGGAAAGTTACAAGAACAAAAAATGGAATTATTGAGATTACGCCAACATGAAGAAAATGACAAGAAAAAGAAGGGAATTGCTCTTAAAGCCTCATCTTCAATCCAAGAAGAATGTGATAAGGAAAATGATCTAGATGAAGATGATGATCTAAGCCTTTTTGTAAAAAGATTCAACAAGTTTCTTAAAGTAAGAGGAAATCAAAGGCGACCCAATTTTAAATCTAAAAGAAGGACAAAAACTTCATCCTCTACTCCAAAGTGCTTTGAGTGCAATCAACCTGGACATCTGAGGGTTGATTGTCCCATCTTCAAGAAAAAGATGGAGAAGTCTGAAAAGAATAATTTTAGTGAAAAGAAATTGAAGAAAACATACATCACATGGGATGAAAATGATATGGAATCTTCTGAAGATTCAGAAAATGAAGAGATAAACCTCTGCCTTATGGCTAAAAGTTATGAAAGTCATGAAGAGGTAACATCTTCAAATAACTTATCCATTTCTTTTTGATGAATTACAAGATGCCTTTGCTGAATTGCATAAAGAGTCAATTAAACTTGCAAAGTTAGTTTCATCTTCTAAGAAAACAATTTCAAATTTAGAAAATGAAATTTCAAAATTAAACAAAGAATTAGATCATCTTAGAAATGAAGTCTCAATTTCTAAATCAAATGAAAAAGTTCATATCTCTACTATTTCTGACAAGAAAATATCAGATTCTTGTAGTTGTTGTGAAAAATATGAAAAAGAAATTAAAGAGTTGAAAAACTCACTTGGAAAATTTTCTTATAGTAAAAATAATTTAGATGTCATATTAGGAAAACAAAGATATGTCTCCAATAAGGCTGGACTAGGATATAAATCTGAAAAACAACAAAAATTTCATAAAAACTTCTCTACTTCCACACAAAAATATAATTCAAGTTCTATCACTTGTTTTTACTGTGGAAAAAAAGGACATGGCATATCTACTTGCTACTTTAAGAAAAACTACAGCAACATTAAAATGATATGGGCCCCAAAAGGATCCTTAATTTACACTAACACACAAGGACCCAATAAAGTTTGGGTACCTAAGTCAAAAACTTGATTATGTAGGTGTCTTTGAGGAAGGAGTGGTACATAGATAGCGGATGCTCAAAACGTATGACTGGAGATGCATCAAAGTTTACACATATCTCTCCCAAGAAAAGCGGGCATGTAACATATGGTGACAACAACAAAGGTAGAATCCTTGGAGTTGGTAAAATAGGTACAAATTCTTCAAACTCCATTGAAAATGTTCTACTTGTTGAAGGTCTTAAGCACAACCTGCTTAGTGTTAGTCAATTATGTGACAAAGGCTATCTAGTATCATTTGATTCTCAAAAATGTCTTATAGAACATAAGCATGACATTAATATAAAGCATGTAGGACATAGAGTCAACAATGTATACATGATAGACTTAAGCCTAAAACTAGGTAACAATCATTGTTTTCTTAGCAAAGATGATGATCCATGGTTATGGCATAAAAGAATTGCTCACATAAACATGGATCACTTAAACAAATTAATTTCAAAATATTTAGTAGTTGGTTTGCCTAAATTGAAATTTGAAAAAGATAAACTATGTGATGCATGTCAAAAGGGCAAATAAACTAGAGTCTCATTCAAACCTAAAAATATTGTTTCAACCACTCAACCCTTACAATTATTGCATATGGATTTATTTGGTCCATCTAGAACCATGAGTTTTGGAGGAAATTACTATGCTCTTGTTATAGTTGATGATTTCTCTAGATATACTTGGACATTATTTATTACTCATAAAAGTGATGCATTCCAAGCATTTAGAAAACTTGCTAAAGTTATAAAAAACAAGAAAAATCTTAAGATTGCATCCATCAGAAGTGATCATGGGGGTGAGTTTGAAAACAAAGATTTTGAATCATTTTGTGAAGAACATGGTATTGAACACAATTTTTCTGCACCTAGAACCCCTCAACAAAATGGAGTTGTTGAGAGGAAAAATAGGTCATTGGAAGAAATTGCTAGAACTTTATTAAATGATACTTTTCTTCCAAAATATTTTTGGGCTGAAGCGGTCAATATTGCATGTTACATCATGAATAGGGCCTTAATAAGACCCATTTTAAAGAAAACCCCATATGAGTTATATAATGGTAGAAAACCCAACATTTCACATCTACATGTTTTTGGTTGCAAATGTTTTGTGCTTAATAATGGTAAAGATAATTTAGGAAAATTTGATGCAAAATCTGATGAAGGCATCTTTCTTGGATATTCATTACAAAGCAAAGCATATAGGATATATAATAAAAGAACTATGAATATTGAGGAATCCATTCATGTTACTTTTGATGAATCTAATGCTATCTTGTCAAGAAAGAATATGCTAGATGATATTGCAGAATCTTTAGAACAAATGCATATTCATGGACAAGATTCTAAAGGAAAAGGTAAAGGAAGCAATGAAGATCCTCCAGAAGAAGTCAAATCCAACGATGAACTTCCAAAAGAATGGAAAGCTTCAAAAGATCATCCCCTTGACAACATTATTGCTTATATCTCAAAAGGGGTAACAACTAGACATTCTCTTAAAGATTTATGCAATAATATGGCTTTTGAATCTATGATTGAACCTAAAAATATAAAAGAAGTCATAGTAGATGATAACTGGATTATTGCCATGCAAGAAGAACTGAATTAATTTGAAAGAAACAATGTGTGGGAACTTGTAGAGAAACCTAAAAATTATCCCATCATAGGAACAAAATGGGTATTTAGAAATAAGTTAGATGAACATGGAATAATCATTAGAAATAAGGCTAGATTAGTTGCAAAAGGATATAATCAAGAAGAAGGTATAGATTATGAGGAAACATATGCTCCAGTTGCTAGATTAGAAGCCATTAGAATGCTCTTAGCATTTGCATCCATAATGAATTTAAACTTTATCAAATGGATGTTAAAAGTGCTTTTCTAAATGGCTTAATTCAAGAAGTATATGTTGAACAACCACCAGGTTTTGAAATATTGGATAAGCCAAATCATGTTTATAAATTGAAAAAGGCTTTATATGGCTTGAAACAAGCCCCTAGGGCTTGGTACGAGCGTCTAAGTAAGTTCCTTTTAGAAAAGGACTTTTCTAGAGGAAAAGTGGATACTACTCTTTTTATAAAGAGAAAATTACATGATATTTTATTAGTTCAAATTTATGTTGATGACATTATTTTTGGATCCACTAACGAATTGTTGTGCAAGTAATTCTCCCATGACATGCAAAGTGAGTTTGAAATGTCAATGATGGGAGAACTTAACTTCTTTCTTGGATTGCAAATTAAACAAACTAAGGATGGTATCTTTGTCAATCAATCCAAGTATTGCAAAGAGTTAATCCACAAATTCGACATGGAAAATGCTAAGCACATGGCTACACCAATGAGCATTGCTTGCTATCTAGATAAAGATGAAACCGGTCAGTCAATAGATGTTAAGAAATATCGAGGTATGATCGGATCACTTCTTTATTTATCTGCTAGCAGGCCTGATATAATGTTTAGTGTGTGTATGTGTGCTAGATTTCAATCAAATCCTAAACAATCACATCTTAGTGCTGTTAAAAGAATCATTAGATATTTGGTAGGCACTACAAACATAGGGTTATGGTATCCTAGAAATTCCACATGCACCTTAATTGGATATTCTGATTCAAACTTTGCCGGTTCTAAAACAGATAGAAAGAGCACTAGTGGAACTTGTCAATTCATTGGATCTGCTCTAGTTTCTTGGCACAGTAAGAAACAAAATAGTGTTGCTTTATCCACTGCAGAAGTGGAATATATTTCTGCCGGTAGTTGTTGTGCACAAATCTTATGGATGAAGCAACAACTTTTTGATTATGGAATCCTTCTTGACCATATACCTATTAGATGTGATAATACAAGTGCAATTAATCTCTCCAAGAATCCAGTTCAACACTCTAGAACTAAACATATAGAAATTAGGCATCATTTTCTTAGAGATTATGTTCTAAAGGGAGATTGTGCATTAGAGTTTGTTGATACTAAGAATCAACTTGCTGATATTTTCACAAAACCTCTCCCCAAAGAAACATTCTTCTCTATTAGAAGGGAATTAGGCCTCTTAGATATTAATGATTTAGATAAATAAGGATTGATTGATTAATTTACTCTTATGATTGATTGTTTATGTTAAGTATGTTACTTTGATTGATTTTGTTTAAATTTTTGTTATTATGATAGAATTTATGAATTCCTGTGTGGTTTATATTTGAATGATTGAATTAAATGCATTAGTAGTGATAATTAATAATATTAGATGTATTTAGCATAGACATAGGTAACTTTTTAGAAACTAGCCTAGTTTATGCTCTGGTAATCGATTACCATCCAGTGTAATCGATTACACCAGAACAGGCAGCCTGTAATCGATTACAACATCCTATAATCGATTACCAAAAGGCTTATTACTCATGTAATCGATTACCAAGCCCTGTAATCGATTACAACTCGTCCTCGTCTATAAATACCCACGAAACCAGTGGTGCTGCGCAGCCAAGGGTTCTCTTCGTGTCTCCTCCATCCCTAAATCTTCAAACCTTCGTATCTTACTCAAATCTTCACCAAAACACGTCCCGTGAAGCCCAATCTTCCTCTTTTTCACTCCTCTTTCACTTCCACCGATTAAAATCTACTAAAACTTCATCAAATGGTAGAACCATCGAAGAAGAGAAAGGGATCATCCTCCACCACCGCTGCTGCTGCCCATCGCCGCCACGGACCATCCGAAGCACCCCCAGCACCTACTCATCCCTCTTTGTCATCTCCAAGATCATCCACTTTGTTTTCATCCGATGATCAGCGTCTACGGTACCTTTCTCAATTTTCTTCTAGGATCATCTTAGACCCTAAGTACCTAGACGTAGATTTCTTTAATGATGAAACGTTTGATTGCTATCAAGCGTTTCAAAATTCTGGCCTTGTTGATTTCATGTCATTAAAATTGCCACATTATCCTAAACTTGTAAAGGTCTTCTACTGCAATTTAAAAATTTAGGATGGCATTATTTCCTTTGAGGTGCATAGTATTCCTATGATCATTGATCAGTCATTGTTCTTTTCTTTAACTCATTTACCCAGTCAAGGTGCACCTTTTGAGGGCACCATTGTTGATGACTGGAAATTTGATTATTCTAGTCATGATGCTCGCCGTATGGTCTGCAATGACCAGGCTGAAATGACCGGTAGATTGCTGGCCGGGTCATTCACATTTGATAATCGCATCATGCACTATATAATTGTTAGAATTTTGCTTCCTCGGTCTTCAAATTTAGCACAAGCCTCTGAGGAGGATTTGATTCTAATGTGGGCTTTCCTTACCGGTCGTCAGATCGACTGGGCCTACTTGGTTCGGTACCGAATGCATAAGGCATTACGGGCCAATGCACCTCTCCCTTACCCTCAATTGGTAACTTTGTTTCTGTGTCATTTTCAAATTCCGCTTGATGATGAACAATTTGTTCAAGTCAAGCGTTCCTTTGCAATTGGTGCTGGTGCAGTGACTTCCTTTGGATACCGTAAGGATTGGAATGGTCAATGGCTGAAGAAAGACGCATTCCCTCCTCAAGATGAGCGTACTCCTTCACCTCTTCCTCAGCGAGATGATTCAACACTCATGAATGAAGTCCTTTCCGAATTACGGGGTCTTCGTTCTTATGTTGGTGAACGTTTCGACTCATTGGATACACGTTTTGCTGGCATGGATATTCGCCTCACACAACTTGAAGAGGATGTGGGTTATATTCGTCAGAGTTTCGATCTTCCACCACCACCTCCACCTTCTTAGAATTTAGTTTCTAATTCTATGTTTCTTATAAGCCATGTATTTTGGCTATGCTACTTAGATTAATATGTTCAGTACTTTATTTATCTTGTAGTATTTGGATTTCAGACTTTTATGCTTTGATACTATGTGGTTTTGAATTTTGAACTGTTTGGATTCTGGTTTGGTTCTGTCTTATTTGTGAGTTTGGTTGGCTATGCCTTATACTTTGATATTGCTCTGTTTCCACTTCATTATTATATTTGGTTTGATTCCCAAGTACTTTGGCTTTTTGATGTTGCCAAAGGGGGAGAAAAATGGGGTGTAGAAAGGCTTAGAAAAAGCTTAGAAATCAAGTGATCATCAATTCCAAAACATAGGGGGAGTGAACGCAAATTTTATATATATACATTGCTTGCTTTAATCTTGATTTCAGGACTTATATTGTCATCATCAAAAAGGGGGAGATTGTAGAAGCAAATGCCTTTGGTGTTTTGATGATGATCATGATTATTTGATGCAAATAGGCTTTTCAAGTTTAAATTCAAGACAATGATTCAAGAATACAAGCCACAACATCAAGATGATCACTAGTATTTTAGGAAGGGAATTCCTAATTGATATAGCAAAAGGTTTGGCCAAGTAATTTAAGTAAAAAAGTGTTTTTCAAGAGATTTACTCTCTGGTAATCGATTACCAAAGGATGTAATCGATTACCAGTGGCCAAAAATGATTTACAACAGCTACTGAATATTTGAATTCAAATTTTAGGCTGTGTAATCGATTACACAATATTGGTAATCGATTACCAGCAGTTAATAAACGTTTTAATTTAAATTTTAAAAGCTGTAATCAATTACACAAATCCTGTAATCGATTACCAGACAAGACTTTCAGAAAAATATTTCTAAGAGTCACAACTTCTCAAATGGTTTTTACATGACCACCAATGGTCTATATATATGTGACTTAGAACACGAATTTGCTTAGAGTTTTTCAGAACAACAAGTGTTTATTCTCTCAAAGAGCAAAATCGTTTTATCCTCTTAAGAATTCCTTGGCCAATCCACTTGCAATTCATTAAGGAATTATTTGAGTGCTCAGATTGTAAAATCTATCTCTTTCAAGAGAGATTCATTCTTCTCCTCTTTCTAATTCTCTAAGGGATTAAGAGACCGAGGGTCTCTTGTTGTAAATGAAGTTTGAACACAAAGGAAGGATTGTCCTTGTGTGTTCAGAACTTGTAAAAGGATTTTACAAGATAGTGGAACTCTCAAGTGGGTTGCTTGGGGACTGGACGTAGGCACAAGGGTGTGGCCGAACCAGTATAAATCCGAGTTTGCACTTTCTCTTCCCTTAAACTCTTTTATTTATTATTGTTTTATATTTATATTCAGATTGTTCTATTTGAATCAATATTTAAGAAGTTCATTGTTAAGGGAATTTGTAACTTGAATAGAAAGTGAAATAGAATTTTAATTGGGGAAATAGTTTGTAATATCTTAATTCAACCCCCCCTTCTTAAGATATCTAAGGCCACTTGTCTAACACGTTTGCCACTCAATTCGCTGCTCCTGAATGATAAAGGGCGCAGAATTCGTCTATGCGCGTTTATCACCCAATTTGCGAAATTTGAATGGCAAAGGGCGCAGAATTCGTCTATGCACGATTACCACTCGACTTGTTGCTCTTGAATGATAAAGGGCGCAGAATTTGTCTCTGCGCGTTTATCACTCATCGAGCATGCGGATAACCGCATGTCATCGGGCCTGCCGCCTCTGGATGACAAAAGGCACAGAAGATGACGTTAGTCTCTGCGTGCTATCATGCTTTGAGTCTTATAGATAGCAAAAGAAAGTGAGGGACCAAATGGTTCCCGCATGTCATCGGGCCCGCCGCCTCTGGATGACAAAAGGCGCAGAAGACGACGTTAGTCTCTGCGTGCTATCATGCTTTGAGTCTTATAGATAGCAAAAAGGTGTGGGACCAAATGGTTCTCGAATGTCATCGGGCCCGCCGCCTCTAGATGACAAAAGGTGCAGAAGACGACGTTAGTCTCTGCGTGCTATCATGGTTTGAGTCTTATAGATAGCAAAAGTATTTTAAAAGTGCGGGACCAAATGGTTCCCGCATGTCATCGGGCCCGCCGCCTCTGTATGACAAAAGGCGTAGAAGACGACGTTAGCCTCTACGTGCTATCATGCTTTGAGTCTTATAGATAGCAAAAGAAAGTGCGGGACCAAATGGTTCCTACATGTCATCGGGCCCGCCGCCTCTGGATGAAAAAAGTCATAGAAGATGACGTTAGTCTCTGCGTGCTATCATGCTTTGAGTCTTATAGATAGCAAAAGTATTTTAAAAGTGCGGGAACAAATGGTTCCCGAATTTCATTGGGCCCACCGCCTCTGGATGACAAAAGGCGCAGAAGACGACGTTAGCCTCTGCGTGCTATCATGCTTTGAGTCTTATAGATAGCAAAAGAAAGTGTGGGACCAAATGGTTCCCGCATGTCATCGGGCCCGCCGCCTCTGGATGAAAAAAGGCGTAGAAGATGACGTTAGTCTCTGCGTGCTATCATGCTTTGAGTCTTATAGATAGCAAAAGTATTTTAAAAGTGCGGGACCAAATGGTTCTTGCATGTCATCGGGCCTGCCGCCTCTAGATGACAAAAGGCGCAGAAGACGATGTTAGCCTCTGCGTGCTATCATGCTTTGAGTCTTATAGATAGCAAAAGAAAGTGCGGGACCAAATAGTTCCCGCATGTCATCGGGCCCGCCACCTCTGGATGACAAAAGGTGCAAAAGACAATGTTAGTCTCTACGTGCTATAATGCTTTGAGTCTTATAGATAGCAAAAGAAAGTGCGGGACCAAATGGTTCCCGCATGTCATCGGGCCCGCCGCCTCTGGATGACAAAAGGCGTAGAAGACGACGTTAGTCTCTGCGTGCTATCATGCTTTGAGTCTTATAGATAGGAAAAGAAAGTGCGAGACCAAATGGTTCTCGCATGTAATCGGGCCCGCCGCCTCTGGATGACAAAAGGCGTAGAAGACGACGTTAGTCTCTGCGTGCTATCATGCCTTGAGTCTTATAGATAGCAAAAGAAAGTGTGGGACCAAATGGTTCCGGCATGTCATTGGGCCCGCCGCCTCTGGATGACAAAAGGCGCAGAAAACGACGTTAGTCTCTGCGTGCTATCATGCTTTGAGTCTTACAGATAGCAAAAGAAAGTTTAATCGGATAATCACTCTGGTATCTCCGCATGTCATGTGACTCCAGGGTCAGTATGACAGAAATTGTGGGGCGGCCGACAAAAGCGAGGCTCTTGCTCCTACGTATCCTCAATGAGGAACTCAGACCTATGTAGTTCAGGATAACTTGTGAGACTAAAAATAGTCTCGATATTTTCTTCACTAAAATGCGAACATGCTTTAGTAAAGAGACAAAACTTCCAACTAATCAGAGCAACATATGCTTTTCGGATGAAAAACAATGTGTCTACCGGGGAAGGGGAGTATGCCGATGAAATTTTCTCATAACCATAAATGAGACTTTGGATGTTAGCATTTCGTTTCTAAATGACCATTTAGAGGAAACACTGGGTTCAACAAAAATAGTAGAAAATCACTCAAAGTGTATCAATCTCACATAGGTAAGTGTTTCATCCTAATTCCGAACCATAGATATGCCATGACTTGGCTTTGCAAATCATTTCCTATCAAATCAAAGATTACATGCGTGATCATGGATCAATAGGACTTTTACTTGGGAATGGTGTTTTTTTGTTGGAATTTTGGCTTTGAATGTTTTTGGCCTTTTCGTTTTCTGTTTTTGTTTAGTGCGGGGCGAAAAAGTCGCTGACACACAGGATTTTGGTTGGCAATAAAAGGGAGAGGACCACTTTAGGTCGTGGTTTCCTTTCTTTTCTTGTTTACTTGGTGATATCTCTGTATTTGTCCAGATGTTGTCTAGTCCAAAGACCTTTCTATATATTTCTTATGTTTTCTTCCGATCTTTGATCGAGAATTCTCTTTCTTTTTTGCTTTCCCCCATTTTCCTTGATTGGGAATTTTCCCTTTTTGCTTTCTTCTGATCCTTTTGATCGGGAATTTTCTCCTTTTCTCCTTTTCTCTTCTTTTCTTTTTCTTTTTTTGTTTTCTTTTGAGGGCAAGGTTTATGGTGAGTTGGGACTTTGGCTCAAGGCTTGTAGAACGGATGGACATGATATATGTCAGGGTGTTGGTCTGGTTCAGGGATAAAAGGGAATGTCCCACATTATTTCCATGACACAAATGCAACAATGATGATTTGGAAATTTTATGCAAAACTAGTCATGCATGCACCTATGTGGACACTCAAGTGTCGAAAAATTTTTGGTCATGTGATGCTAGGGCTCATAATGCATTTTCTCTGTTTTAGTCAACCCAGTGTTTCCAAAATATGTTCTTTTATTAATTTATGCATTCATCCGAGTGTATCTTGGGTGTTCGGAAAAACTTTCACAGCATTTACCCTTCAAATGTGTACACACATTTTTTTCAAAAACTAGCTATGATCAGCGAATTCTTTCAAAGAAAAGTTGGAAATTATCTCTTTTCACGAGCATGTTGGTTTTTCAGCTAGACAACTTATTTTTCTTTTTTTCTCTTTTCCTTTTTATCATGTGTTTATTTCTTTTCCTTGTTTGTTTTTGTTGTTTTTTTTTCATGAGGTATTTTGCTACCTAAACATGTGTATATTTTTGTGAGGTATTTTTGCTATATACATGCATATCCAAGGTATCTTGCTACCTAAACATACATATATATTTTGTGAGGTATTTTTGCTATATACATACATATCCAAGGTACCTTGCTACCTAAACATACATATATATTTTGTGAAGTATTTTTGCTACATACATGCATATCCAAGGTATCTTTCTACCTAAACATACATATATATTTTGTGAAGTATTTTTGCTACATACATGCATATCCAAGGTATCTTTCTACCGAAACATACATATATATGTTTTGTGAGGTATGACTACCTCCCGAGCTTGTGCTTGTTTTATTTAAATTCCCAAGATCCTGAGCAACTAGGTGTGTCCTACTATGACTTGAGAAACAAAGGTGATCAAATAACAAGCAAAGATTTAAAAGGTACTAGGTTGCCTCCTAGTAGCGCTTCTTTAACGTCTTGAGCTGGACGCCTGATGACTTGTTGGTCACAGACCTAGTACTTTGCTTACCTTTGGCTTTGGACTTGGTCGCCTATTGGTCGGCCATGTGTCGTAGGCAATACTCTAACCTTTTTGTGGATGAGCTGAGGGGCTATGGAGGTGGCGGCGGTGCATTTGTTGCCTGTTGCTGGCCATCCCTAGGCTGTTGTGGTGTCTCGCCCTGCGCCTGCCTGGGGGTGCAGTGCTTCTTGATGAAAGCTCGGTTAGTAGGAGGCCTGATGACCTTGCTGGGGGTGATGGGCACTTCGTAGAACTGACAGAGGTCCGTAATCAGAGCTGGAAGCCCCAAGACCCTGTTGGACTTCTTTGGGTCCACTGGGTGTCCTGCGGACGTGATCCCTGCAAACAATAGATGACATCAGAAATCAGTTTGAACCATATGCATACTTACCTATGTCGCGATGGCATGACCTTGCCGGGGAGTACGGGCACCCTGTAGGACTGATAGAGGCCCGTAACCAGAGCTGGAAACCCCAGGGCCCTGTTGGACTTCTCTGGGTCCACTGGGTGTCTTGTGGGTGCAACCCCTACAAATAGTAGATGACATTAGAAATCAGTTAGAAATAATGCATACCTACCTATGTCGGGATGGCACAGACCAACTGATACTTCCACACGGGGAGATCGGCATTACGGTCGCTGGGCAGAATGTTGCTAAGTAGCAATGTCATACATATCTGTGTAAGAGTGGTCATGTTGGTGCGCACGATCCGCACTTGTCTCTTTGCAGCGGCACGGGTGAAATCTTGCCCTAATATGCATAGTAGCTGCGTGATAGCCGTCCTCTTTGGTTGTGCTCGCACAGTTGGCCCTCCTCCAAGATCAGGGGGTGGCCCAGAAACTGATAAAAGGAAACTACTGGCCCCTTAACCGGGAGCGCGAGTCTTGGTTAAGCATTTAAGGGCAGAGGACCTTAAATCCTCTTAGGGTGTGGATATGGAGCCCACTGAAAGTGAGGACGCGTAGCCCTCAGAAGGCGAGGGAGAGCGCAGCCCTCCGAAGGCGAGGACGTGTCGCCCTCTAAAGGCGAGAGCGTGTAGCCTTCTGAAAAGGGGGACGTGTAGTCCACTGAAGGTGAGGGCATGTAGCCCTTTGAAGATGAGGGCGTGTAGCCCTTTGAAGGCGAGGACAGGTAGTCCTCTGAAGATGAGGGCATGCAGCCCTTTGAAGGCGAGGACGTGTAGTCCTCTGAAGGTGAGGGCGTGCAGCCCTCTGATGGCGAGGACGTGTAGTCCTCTGAAGGTGATAGGTACTAGTACCCAAGGGTCCACCCTTATGAGAAAGCAAGAGTTCGACTCATGGAGAGGGCCGGCCATCCCAAATTCAAAAGATTGGACATTAGATGTAGGAAATCTATGCAGTTAACATGATTTTTAGGGATGAGATGCATGCAACCTTTGTCATGCGATTTGGTAAATGCGGAATTCATATGAAACAATGCAATGTAATGGAAAGTTGTAACATGTTCATGACATTCTTTCCCTATTTTGTGATTTTGATTTTGATTTAATTAATTTTTTTTTTGGAAAACACAGATTGAGTGTCCTTTTGAAAGAGGTGATAATTCATGCAACCTTATCCTATCTTTTGTAAATCTTTCTGGGAACTCCCTCAGAGTGTATGTTCTGTTTGATTTAGTCACTTGACCATTTTGGAGTGACGGCAATGGAGCCATTTGATATTTAACCAATCCATTGAAATTCTCGAGTTTGTCCCCCCCCCCCCCCTTTTTGTTTAAAAACATCGACGGGTGAGAACTTTTGATCTGCCCCTATGTTCACTTGAGGTTCATGCACGATGCCCCTCATTGCCCGAGTGTGAGGCTTTGAGGTACCAATTGTTATCTTTCGTCATGACCTTGTAGCTGGGAATCAATTGGGTGAGAACTTCTAATCTGCCCGTAGGTTCACTTGAGGTTCATGCACGGTGCCCCTCATCGCCCCAGTGTAGGGCTTTGAGGTATCCATCTTTGTTTTGTCTTCATAACCTTGTAGCAAGGAAGAAATAATAAAAGCGGTTGATTCTCGCAAAAATAATTTTTCAAGGACGAGAAATAGTTGAAGGATTATTTCAGTTGACGGGTTAAGTCAAATGACTCCTATGTAGAAGCAAGATATTTTGATGTTTTGATGATGCCAAAGGATTAAGTGCTTCTCAAGGTTATTCAAGACACGAATCCAAGAATCCAAGAAAATCAAGATATATGATCAAGTTGATCTCTAGAATCTTAGGAAGAAG
The DNA here is from genome assembly GCF_004193775.1 of Glycine soja. Classification (NCBI taxonomy): domain Eukaryota; kingdom Viridiplantae; phylum Streptophyta; class Magnoliopsida; order Fabales; family Fabaceae; genus Glycine; species Glycine soja. The sequence continues at coordinate 36,292,395 of NC_041015.1, read as the reverse complement.
TTTCCAAATTGAAAAAGCAAAAGGTTTGGCCAAAGAATTTTATCTAAATCATTTTAAATTCAGATTTACTCTCTGGTAATCGATTACCAGCAGCTGAAAATGTTTATAACAGTCACTAGAAACTTGAATTCAAAATTTATAATATGTAATCAATTACACATGGATGGTAATCGATTACCAGTAGTTTGTTTTAATTCAAATTTTAAAGCCTGTAATTGATTACACAAGTCTTTGTAATCGATTACCAGAGGAGATTTTCAGAAAATAATTTCCAAGAGTCACATCTATTCAAATGGTTTATGAATGGCCATCAAAGGTCTATTTATATGTGACTTGGAAACACGAATTTAAAGAGAGATTTCATTGCCCAAAAATTTTTATCCTCTCAAAAGATTAAGAGAGTTTTTCTGAACTGAAATGTCTTATCCTCTCAAAAAGATTCCTTGGTCAACCACTTGCATATTCAATAAGGACTTTTGATTGATCTTCATTGTACAATCTATCTCTTTCAAGAGAGATTTCTTCTTCTCTTCTTCTTACTTCTGAAAAGGGATTAAGAGACCGTGGGTCTCTTGTTGTAGAGGATTCCTGAACACAAGGGAAGGGTTGTCCCTGTGTGGTTCAGACTTTGTAAAAGGAGTTTTACAAAGAGAGTGGAAAATCTCAAGTGGGTTGCTTGAGGACTAGACGTAGGCACGGGAAGTGGCCGAACCAGTATAAATCAAGTTTGCATTCCTCTCTTTAAACTTCTTTTATTTATTGCTATTTATCTTTTGCTTTAAAGAAGTTTATTTTGAATTGTCTTTTGAGTAATTCATGTTAAGGGTGCATTGTTAATCCAAAAAGAGAGAGTGAAAGTTTAATTGGGGAATAGTCTTTGTATCTTAATTCAACCCCCCTCTTAAGATAACTGAGGCCATTTGTCCCATATCATATTCTTGATAACTCACTTCTCTCTAAAAAGACAAACTTTCCGGAATGATAAAATGAGGTCACATGAACGTCTTGAAAACACAGTCAATCTGTGCTTTTTTTTCTTTTTCTTTTTGACCCTTTTTCTTATTTTGAAACTTATTTGTTTTGAACTTTACTCGTTGTTTTACGGCACCCCCACCAAATGTGTAAGACGAGTAATTTTTGATTGAACAGTCTTGGAAGTCAGCACTCAGGAGCGCATGTCACTCGAGCAAACAAACCAATGGCTTGCACCCACATTCCAGTGGAAGCAAAGATGTAATTACGAGAGGATGAGGGACAAAGATGTCAGATTTATCCATTTTATTTAGCATTGTAACTATGGTTTACAATAATGGCATAAACTTGAAGATCCTGATGAGTCATTAGAGACATTTAACAATAGCTTTCAAAATTGCCCCATGTGTGGTGTCGCTTGTCAGTGTTAGGATTCAACAAGCGATTCTCCTCAAATTTCAGCCAGCCCACATCAATTAGACTTTGCACCTTATGCTTCAGGGTCATATAGTGCTCAATGGAATGCCCCAAGGCTCCTCCATGATATGCACATGTTGCGTTCAAGTCATATCCTCGGAAAAATGGAGGTTGAGGAAACCTAGCAGAGGTTATGGCTACCATTGAATTATCGAGTAGATATGAGAGCAAGTTTAGCATATGACACCGAAATTCGGGGTGAATCCTACAGGCTTTTTCGCTATGAAATTCCTTCCTTGGTTGGTGTTTTGGTTCGTGCTAAAGGTGGTGTTTAGCATTGGTTGTGTGGTAGACAAGCTTTGTGGCTGATTTAGGGATGGCCTTTGTGGATAATTGGGTGGTAGGTAAGGAGAAGGGTTGTCATTGGCTAAGTAATGACATTGTTGGGTTGGTGGGAAACTTGGCCATGTAGGAACGGCAGTTGCAGCATGGGTTTCTCCTTCATTCTCACCCTCTTCATTTGCCCCAGTTTTCTCATTTATCGAAGCATGATGATCAGATTTTCCTCTTTTCAGACCTACTTCGATCATTTCGCCAGTGAAGACCAAATCCTCAAAGCTTGAAGGTGTGTAACCCACCATTTTTCATAATAGAACACTGGTAATGTGTCTACTATCTCTTCCTCTGTTATTGGGGCGCTACTTGAGCTGCCAGATCCCTCCACCTTTGGGCATATTCCTTGAAGGATTCATGCTCTTTTTTGCACATGTTCCATAGTTGCATCCTATCTGAAGCCATATCAGAATTGTACTGATACTGCTTAACGAAGGCAACCATTAGGTCCCTCCAAGAATAGACTTGGGAAGGTTCCAAGTTAGCGTACCAGGTAACAGCTACCCTAGTAAGACTTTCTTGGAAGAAATGTATTAGTAGTTCCTCATCTTTTGTGTATGCCCCCATCTTCCGACAATACATCTTTAGATGGTTCTTGGGGCAAGTAGTCCCCTTGTACTCGTCAAAGTTTGGAACCTTGAACTTGGGAGGGGTGACGATATTGGGTACTAGGAACGAATCTCCTAGGTTAGCAAAGGCATAATCTTCGCCTCCTTCAATGTCCTTGAGTCTTTCCTCTATATGATCCAACTTTCCCTTTTCAACCATAGCAGGAGGGGCTCTTCCCACCGCAAAATACAAGGGTTGTGGTTGTGGGCGAAACTGAGGGCCCTCCAAAGTGTTCTGCAAGGGTATATCCCCAACTGCTTGCCCTTCAGTGGCATATCCGAGGCAAGGTTCGGAGTCGGCTGGATTGTGGTGGGGAATTTCATGTGTCTCCCTCACGGTTTAAGAGACATGTGCACGATGAAGTTGTCGGCTCTCAATGAGTATGGGAGCGGAGTTATTGACATCCTCATCGGGAATGTATGCCACATTGGGTGGTGTATAGTTGGGAGGCAAGCCATATGGTGGGAAGACATGCTTGTTTTGAATTTGCGCATAATGGGGGCCGCCCGTACTTTCCAAATCTTTGCCTACCCTAGATGAGGTTGGATGATTCATTTGGTTGAGGCTAGATGGGGGCATCGGGTTCACCTTAGCAACAACGCTAGTAGCGGCAACTGCAACCGCATTGGCTTTCACTATCTTCTTCATGCTCATCATGGCCTCCACCATTGTGGCCATTTTCTCTTCCATGTCGGCCTTTATCTGCTCTTGCACCTCCTCTACTTCACTCATTACTCTAGCTCTAGCACGGGTTCGGTAAGGGCGCCGTAAAACGTGTTCTTTTCTTTTTGATAACAATGATTAAGTTCATTTTTATTTTTTATTATTATTTTTATTTTATTTATTTGTTTTCAAGGAAAAAATGCAATGAGCAAAGCAACCAATGAAAAGCATGGATGTATGTGAATGATACACAGTTGAAGTATTGCGAATTTTTACGCAGGACATAGGGTTGAATCAATTTAGATTTTTCAACATGATTCATGACATCTTGGTCAAGGTGAAACTGGAAGTAACAAGGACATCGACAGTCCTAAATGTGTTTGGCAGTAGACAAAGCAGTGATGTAACTCGATTCATCTTTTGCCCCAATTTTTGCAAGATGGTTACTTCCATACTTCAACTTGACTTGATGAACTTTTTTTCGAAAAAAGCATGAGCTTAGTTTAACCCTATAATCCAAGGAATGGTAATTCTGATCGCCAATACTTCAACAACCTTTCATAGGGATGAATGACTCGGGCATACTTTAAGCTATGCATGGAAAATGAAATTGAGATGCCCGAAGAAACATCATTTCCTAGTTAAACATGCATTAGGTACCATGTTCACTCATTTTGTTTTTTTAAGTGAAACGGGTTTATGGTTGCCTCTTGGTGTAACGAGTCGATCACCCTTCCTCTAGCCTCCTTTTCCGCGTACACTTGGGCATACTCATCCGTCACCCTATGCTCGTGGGCCGTGGCTAGACTTAGTTCCTCTTGGTACTTGCCGATGATGGCTAACATGTTGGTCTCTGTCTCGCATAAACGTTGAGACAAACTTCTCTTGGACCTCGAGCAAGCCTTCAACTCATCCTTCAAGATCAAACTGTCTACCCGCGATTGGTCCCTTTCCTCCCTCCGGAGTTTAAGCTCATTGTTACTACCCCACAGAGCCCCTCGGAACTTGTTCCGGCCGTGTTCTTCCCTACAAGCCCTCTTGGTTTCTCGTTCCAAGGCTTTGGTGGTAGCCACATTTACATCTCTCAGTTCGGTATTCTCCTTTCGGATTTTCAAAGCCGCTGATTTGAACCTTTCTTTAACTGTTTGGGCTTGCTCGAGTTCCGCCCTAAGGGCCTGTACTTCTTCGTCTTCCTCCCGTGCCTCAACTTCCTCCCTTTTAGCGGTTCTCAAACTTGGAAGCCAATCCAAACCTTGCACGTGGGCTTTTAACCAATTACGATAGCCACCGATGGGCCCATTGTTATTGCCCCTGAGTTCCTTGTCCTTCTTTTGCAACACCTCCCATGCCTTGCGGACCTTCTGAAGTGTCTCCACGTTGGTCTTATTGAAGCCTCGTGAAATGACAGGCGCGAGCTCATCCTCTAGTGGCGCCCCTCTCATAGGGTAGCCAAGTTGTCTTATAGCAAGAACGGGATTGTAGCTGATGCAACCCCTCGTCCCCATCAAGGGAACATTTGGAAATCCTCCGCATGAAATAAGAACTCCGATTCTTCCTTCCTTCCATCGAGGGAACCAGTTGACAGATGCTTCTTCTTTGCTTGCTAAGAGTCGGTCCCAATTTGCCCCTCCTTTCTCTGTGCATGAACGATGGCTTTCTAGCGGGCAAGCATGCCTCACCTCTTGGCGAAAAAGGTGTGAAACTAACCATACATAAAGAGCTAGAGTACAGCAAACAATCCTTGTATTGCTTTTTTCACATCTTCGGTCGAAGGTGTCATATAGGCCGGCTAGCATAGCGACAACCGGGCTTTCCTTGTGGTTATGATCGGTGAGAAAAGCGTCGATCGCTGCTAGGTCCACCAACCCATCCACATTCGAAAAGAGGACTCCTCCGAAAATCAACAGTGCAAGAATATCTATGAATGGGGCCCACTCGCCTTTACCTGCCAGGATTCTTGCTTTTGCCTCCAAATATTTTCTTGGTATTCCAACCACACCATTTTCGACTTGCTTCCTGTGGTCTAATTCCTGCGCCGAGATTTGGACTATCTTGGAAATTCTAGCTAATGAGGGATATAACCCTGTGAAGAGGTATGGTTTCCTCCCCCCTAGAGGGCATCCTAGGATCTCTTCAAATTCTTCCACCATGGGTGATAGCTGGAAGTCCCCAAAGGTGAAGCACCTCAACGGCTGATCATAATACTGGGCGAGGAAGGCAATGGCCTCTGTGGTGACTTCTACCATGGCTAAGTCCCAGATTTTACCGTAAGCTTTGTGAAAAGCTTGCCGCTGGAGCTGACCCATTAACTGCCCTAACTCCTTTAGACTGGTGGTCCCTAGGCTCTTGACCTTGACTTGATAGAACCTCCTTTTAAGTGAAGGCATTTGACTTGATCCCATGTTTTACTAAAGTGAACAAAAAAAATCGGTGCGAATTAAAACTCCGACATCCATCATGGGTGGAATGGATGAATGCATGAAGAAATGCATAAAACACAGATGCGATTTATGAATACGGGAGCCCAAGAAATTGTCTCCTTCTTAGATACAACGTCTTGGGGTAGCAAAGTGCCCGACATATGTATTTAAGAAGGTGGTACGGACCCTCCGTTGGTTTGACAAAGAGAGGGGACCAAAATAGAATCTGTGCGTGATGCATATGCGAAAGGCGCAACACGAGAGTGTACCGTATGACAATATTCACAAAATATAAGCAAAAGGGTACATGACACTTATGCATGGCAGTGTGAAAAAATGGCACGCAACGTGCCCGCTTCGTGCCCCTATTCAAAGGACCTATATGGGAGAGAGCTAAAAAGGTTTTTAGTGATAATCCCCAAGGTGGTCATATCTCTCTTGATGGTCTCTAGAGGTATCATCCTTTTCGAAGAATATATTGCAGCAGTAGGGACTACTAGCAACAATATGTTATCAAAGAGAAAAACTCTAGATGAGGGTTCACTGTAATCAAGCAAGTCGGAGACCTAGCATGATCACAGATTCACCTCCACTCCTTATGTTCCCACGAACCCGGGTATAGGGCCCTTTTTCAAATCACCGTGTGTGCAAATAGTGTTGGTGTTTGTGTGCATCAAATGAAAATATTTACCTCATGCATACATTTTAAAACACACTAAAAGCATAAAAGAGTTATATACACAAGAACATAAGGAAAATAAAGGGAAACCAACAAATGAGGATGTCATGATAAAACATTGCACAAGATTAAATGGCCTAACTCTCTAAAAACAATCCCTAGTGGAGTCGCCAACTGTTGCAACCTACCCTTCGGCGGGAGGGTGAAGCGTGACTCGCGAGTGCGTGTTCCAAGAAAGGAATATGCGCGGAGTCGCCACCAACGTTTATTTTGAGGAAAACGTCAGAAAAACCGGAAAAGACGTGATCTACGAATTTTAAGTGAAAGGTTCGGGAGTTGTATTTACGCACAGGGAAGGTATTAGCACCCCACGCGTCTGTCACAAGAGACGACAACCTTTAATCAAATGTGCAAATATGACTTTATATTCTTTCCCCTTTTTACGTTCTTATGTCTTTTTTATGCCTTTTTATGTTTTTATCTTTTTGTGGTCGACAAGGGGGCGTTTCCCTTTGCTCATACGTATTCCTCAATTGTGATGAGAAAATCAGACCTACGTAATTCTTTTGTGAACAAAGCGTTTTGGTTAAGTTATTTTTTTATCCTTTTTTGCAAGATGTGTTTTTATTGAATGAAAGGTCATTTAAGGCGTTGGACCATTAGACAATCTTTCGATTCTTTTGAAAAGTGAGAAAACATTAAGGCATTGGACCATTAATGATTTCTTTATTTTTGAAAGAGATAACAAAGTTACATATTGATTTTAGGCTTTTTAGAAATCTACACTTAACCAATAAAAGCGGCAAAGACCATTTCAAGGCGTTGGACCTTTGAAAATGGCTTTTTTAGGCGATGACAAAAGTTTGGTTTATGAATTGATTTTAGCCTTAGTTTCATTTTGGTTATTAGTCGATTCGATTTAAGAAAGAGAAATCCCAAAGAAAAACGTCCGATTGATTTTTTTTTTTATTTTACTAAAAGATATTTTTGATTATTATATTATTATTTTACCTCTTTTTGGTTTCCAACGTGGTTACGGCATGACCGAACGGTCGGATTTCATTTTAACAGAAATTAACGGATGTTACAATTCAAATGATCGGTGGAAATTTATTTTATTTTTTGATTAGGCGAGAAAATAAGTTAAGTAAATGACTAAAGTACGTCAAAAGGGGGTACGGAAAGTAAATAAAATGAAAATAAAAGCACGTGAAACAAATGAGGACCACTAAGGGTACATAGAATGAATTGAAAAGTTCGATTTCGGGAACTTACCGGTTGAAGACCGAAGAACGATGAAGAACGAACGAAGAACGTCGAAGAACGGTTGAAAATCTTCACGAAATCACTCACGGAAACGTTACGGAAATGTTACGGAAGCGCCTCGGCTTGGATTTTCTTCACGGAAACAATTTTTTTCACTAATTTCAAGTGATCTCGAAATACCAGAAGGGCTGAACATTTTTCTCCTTCACTCCTCCCCCTATTTATAGGAAAATAGGGGAGGAGCTTGCCACCCAGCTCGCCCAGGCAAGCTAGGTTGCTTCCTCCAGAAGCAACCGCCTTCTGGAGGAACATCCTGGAAGGCCCAAGTGGGCCTGGTTGCTATTTGAACCCCTATTTTTACTAAATACACCCCTGCCTTTTTTGGTGATTCTTTTTCCGCTAAGTTACGGAAACTTAGGAATTTCGTAACGATACTTGTTTTCTTTCCGTAATGTTGCGGAACCTTACGAATTACGTAACCATCCCTTTTTTACCTTCCGGAATGTTACGGAACTTTACGGATTGCGCACTAACACTTCCTTTTAATCTCCGGCATGTCACGAAACTTCACGGATTGTGCTACGATGCTTTTCTTTTGGCTTTCGGCATGTCTCAAAACTTCACAAATTGCTTAACGATGGGTGCCAAATACCTCGAAGTGGTCAAACGAGGGTCGCATCCCAACAACGGATGGTCCCCGGATGAAATTAGGGTATGAGAATAAGCAATTATGTGCATTTTGAGTGATCCTAGATTCCCGTTTGAGATTTTATACAACGATTAATACGGATAGTTTGGATTAATCGTTATATGGATTCTTGAATTGTCCGTTTGGACAAATTGAGAGGACAATCTTTTATAGTAGATTAATACTTATATGTTGTTTGTCTTTTCTTAAATTTGTTGAAATTTTGGTATACTACATTTCACTTTGTTCTTGGAGTGCATACTTGAATGCGTTGCATGAATACATGCACCCGCTTTCATCTCGTGTACTTGGAGACATAGCTGAAATGCTGTCGGAATTTCAACAAATTTAGAAAAGGCAAATAACATATACGTATTAGTCTACTAATAAAAGACGTCTTCTTGAATGGGATAGGGCCACACCTCTAATGAAACAAGTGAGGTTTACATGCATGTTACATAAGATGATAATGTATGACAGCAAAGGGAAATCATGGATCGAAGTTGGATGCAAGCATCACACACCAGTGATGAGTATGAGAATGGAGTTGAACAATTCCTCCAATTTACTGAATTGAATGCACCATCTTTGCGGGGTAAATATTTTTGTCCATGTGTGAAATGTGCGAATGGGAGACACCATGTAATAGCTGAGATACGAACACATCTTATATGTCACGGGATCACTCCAACTTACACAAGGTGGATATGGCATGGGGAATTGCTAGAGAACCCATCAATCTCTCAGACTAACCCAGTTGATGTGGACATGGGAAACCGTATAGAAGGCATGATTCGCGATCTGGGACAAGACGGATTTCAACAAGCACATGCTCCTTTGTATGACAAAATAGAAAATGATTCAAAGATGCCTTTGTATCCAGGGTGCACAGCTTTCACAAGGTTGTCAGCGGTATTAGCTCTGGTAAACTTGAAGGCACGATTTGGCTGGAGTGATAAAAGCTTCACTGAATTGCTGGTCCTGCTAAAAAAATTGCTTCCTGAACAAAACACGTTGCCAAAAAGTCAATACGAGGCAAAGAAGATTTTATGTCCAGTGGGAATGTCGTACCAGAAAATCCACGCATGTCCAAATGAATGCATTTTGTACAGAAATGAGTTTGCAGAGATGCGCAATTGCCCTACCTGTGGTGTATCACGCTACAAGGCCAACACTGACGACTTTGTTGATGATATTTCCCCTAATAACACTCGTCCAGCAAAGGTTTGTTGGTATCTTCCAATAATACCAAGGTTTAAGCGCTTGTTTGCTAATGGAGATGATGCTAAAAACTTGACGTGGCATGCAGGGGGGAGGAAAAGTGATGGACTGCTCCGACATCCGGCTGATAGTTCGCAATGGAAACAGTTTGATTCCTTATATCCTGATTTTGGGAATGAGCCTAGAAATCTAAGGGTTGCTCTTACTTCGAATGGAATGAATCTGTTAGGTAACTTAAGTACCAATCATAGTTCATGGCCTATTTTGCTCATGATTTACAACCTCCCTCCTTGGTTGTGCATGAAGCGAAAATACATAATGCTCAGCATGATGATAACGGGTCCAAGACAGCCAAGGAATGATATTGACGTGTATCTTGCTCCATTGATCGAAGACCTGAGGATATTATGGGAACATGGGGTTGATGTTTGGGATGGTTATTTGCAGGAGACTTTTACGTTGCGTGCAATGGTTTTTTGCACCATAAATGACTATCCAGCATATGGCAACTTAAGTGAATACAGTGTCAAAGGCCATTATGCATGTCCTGTGTGTGAGAAAGGTACTACCTTCTTCCAACTACAACATGGAAAGAAGACTGTATACACAAGGCATCGAAGATTTCTAAAACAGTATCATTCGTATCGACGTTTGAAAAAAGCTTTTAATGGATCTCAAGAACACGAAACTGCACCGCAACCATTACAGGGCAAAGAAGTTTATGATCGCGTGAAGGACATCATAAATATCTTTGGCAAGACACAAAAAAAACCTCCAACTAACAAAAACATATGGAAGAAAAGATCCATTTTCTTTGATCTTCCATACTGGTCTGATCTTCATGTTAGACACTATATAGACGTGATGCACGTAGAGAAAAATGTTTGTGACAGTTTAATTGGCACCCTTCTTAACATTAAAGGCAAAACAAAGGATGGTTTGAAGTGTCGTCAGGACTTGGTTGAAATGGGTATAAGAGAACAGTTGCACCCAATATCACAAGGTTCGCGAACATATCTACCCCCAGCATGTCACACGATGTCAACAAATGAGAAGAGGAGTTTTTGTCATTGTTTGCGTATGCTTAAAGTTCCACAAGGATACTCTTCAAATATAAAGAGCCTTGTATCGGTGAATGATTTGAAATTGGTTGGGTTGAAATCTCATGATTGTCATGTACTAATGCAACATCTATTACCTGTAGCGATTCGGGGAATCTTGCCTGTGAATGTTCGGGTTGCCATAACACGGTTGTGTTTTGTTTTTAATGCTATTTGTAGCAAAGTAATTGACCCAGCAACATTGGATGAGTTGGAGGAGGAGGCTGCCATTGTCCTTTGTCAAATGGAGATGTATTTTCCTCCATCATTTTTTGACATAATGGTGCATTTAATTGTTCATCTAGTAGGGGAGATCAGAATGTGTGGGCCTGTTTTCCTACATTGGATGTATCCAATTGAACGTTACATGAAAGTGTTAAAGGGGTACACGAAGAATCTACCCCGACCCGAAGCTTCGATTGTCGAAAGGTATGTTGCTGAAGAGTGTATTGAGTTTTGCTCCCAGTACATTGAATGTGCTCAACCCGTCGGGGTTCCTGAAAGTCGCCATGGTCGGACACTGGGGGGTAAGGGTACACGAGGATTCAACGTTATCACAATGACTCGACATGAAGTCTCACAAGCACATCTATGTGTATTAAACAATACAGCAGAGGTGATTCCATACATTGATGCTCACAAAAAAAAAACTCATTGAAATGAACCCAAAAATGAACATGAGAAGGATTTTGCAACATCATAATAAAGCTTTCACTAAACTGGTTCAGGGAAACTATATTCGCTGACGATGGTGCCTCCGTGACTTTAAGATTGTTAGCTGTTGGGTCAAATCTAAATGTACCTACTTGGAAAGGGTATGATATAAACAATTATTCATTCTACACGAAGTCAGCAGATGACAAAAGCACAATGCAGAACAGTGGTGTGACTGTTGATGCCGACTCCAATCACTTTTGTAGTGCATCAGACAACAATCCAATTCGAGCATCGATGCCTTACTTTGGAGTTATTCATGAAATATGAGAGCTTGACTATACTGAATTTAGAGTTGTTGTGTTTAAGTGTAAGTGGGTCAATGCCAATACTGGTGTCCGTAAAGACAAGTTTGGATTTACCTTAGTAGACCTAAATAAGGTGGGTCATATTGACGAACCTTTCATTATGGCACAACAAGCAAGACAAGTGTTTTACGTCCAAGATCCTTGCGATTCAAGATATTCAGTGGTTCTTCAAGGCAGACCAAGTGGTTTAAATGACACACATGATGGTTCCACACTTGATATTTGTGAAACTACACCTTTTTCCACTAAAATTCCTTCTACCAATGACTCATTACACGTTGATGAGGTGCAAGCAAATCACAATGATCATGATGAAGGACTATGGGAAACCAATGTCAGTTAACTGTACCCTAGGATACTAATGTAAAAACCTATTTCCCTTCAACTTGTGTAATTTATACATGTTCATATTTCCATCTATATTACAAATGCTATTTGTTTGTCAGTGTTAACTGTTATTTGTTTTATTTGGATAGAATCATGGCAACACCACCAGCATCCCCTTGCAGTCCAATCAGCAGTCAGAGGTGATGTCTAGGAATACTAGACGATTGACACGGCTTAGGATGTTGACTAGAAGAACCTTGGATCAGCCGCGACCTATTGTCACCATTGATGCTGCAACTGGGTGAGGATCGGGCCCCCATAAAGAGAAATTCCACAGTTATTTAGGTGTTGTAGCTAGAGAAAAAGTTCCAATTGTACATAACAGTTGGAAGGATGTACCGGACACACTAAAGGAGCTAGTATGGAATGAGATTTTGGTAAGTGCAGTGTTGGTGACGTATAAAGTTTAAAAAATTTTAAATGATTATTGTGATGCATATAGTAGTAAATAATTTGTCTTGCAGGCCAAGTTTGATATCCCAGAAGCCCTAGATGCAAAGAAAAAGGTGATGTCAACTATGGCCACTAGATGGAGGCAGTTTAAATCATCCCTGACAAGTAAATTTGTGTTTAGTATTTCTGAGGACCAACATAAAGAAGATCCTTTTGTCAGATATGGCTTTGATGCACAGATATGGGAGGAATTTGCGACAACCCGCAAAACCCCTAGTTGGCAGGTTAGATGTGATGTCTACAAAAAAATTTGAGTTATATCATTGTAAAGACTAAATAATTTGAAGTCCTTCTAACACTATATGTTAAACCACAGGGAATTAGGAAGAAGATGTAGGAAATCCAAAAGAATAATGACTGTCCCCATTTGCTTTCCCGCGGGGGATATGAATTGCTAGAAAAGAAGCTGTTAGACGAGAAAATGAAGAAAAGGCAACATGACGCATTGATGACTGAAAATCCAGAACTCATTGAGGACCCCCCATCTCCCATTCAAAGACATGTCAAGTGGAAGATGGCCCGCACGAATCGATATGGGAAGATGACATTTGAGACCGTAAGACAAATTGCTAATAAAATTGTCAGTTCCAACTTCAATTTGGATTACAACAATTTCAATTTTGGATTAAATGTGACATGGTGTTTGACATATAATTACTACTTGTTATGTTGTTTACAATGACAGGGAAGTCTAACGATGTGAAATTTGTTCTACATGTAGGACTCATTGGAAGAACAAGTGACATAGGGTGAGTTTGTCCCCCAGGGTCGTCATGATATACTTAACACGACCATAGGAAGACCAGATCATGGAGGTCGTGTTCGTGTAGCTGGGTCTGGGGTCACAATTAGTCAATACTATGGGAGGATATCACGTGCCTCAAGTAGCTCATCCATAGCATTCACCAAAGAATAGTTGGCTGAAATAGTAGTAACCGTTAGGGAACAAGTCATGAAAGAGCTTGAAGAAGAAAAGAAGCAAAGCCTACAGGCTTGGAAAAAGGAGCTGAAGGATGCCATCATTACTGACATATTTAACGGAGACAAGGACTCAACACCGGCTAATTTTGTCTTAAATGTGTTAGGTGCACGCGTGAGCACTAAGGAGAGCAATGCTGAAATTGTTGTGAACCCGTCTGGGGAAGTGCATGTTGGTCGTGTAACACTGCCTATGGGGTTGTACGTCCAAAGTCAAAAATTGTACAAAGCTGGTGGCGTTGGCAAAAATTCATGATGGACCATCCACCATACATTGCGTAGCGTATGCAGATGATGTCGTAAGGGTTAGCGTCGAACAAGTAATTGATGGTGAAGCTGAAGTTCCATTACCGACATCAGAAATTAAGTATGTGAGAGATGTCGTTAACACATTCATTGCATGGACATTGCCTTTGGTAAAACTGGTATCAAATGAGGTAGTATACTTTAAGTTAAGCCAATTATTATCTTTTCAACTGTATATTCCAAACTTTTGACCGTTCCTATAATCAATACTTTTGTTGCATGATATAGCATTCAGGCATCACTCCCGATAAAGTTGCCAATGCTACCGAATTAAACAATGATGTTCCTAAGCAGGACCCCTTGTGTGAGTTGATTAAGACCCTTGTTGACATTTACGACAAGCCTGTTGAGTTTGTATGGGATCTTACTGAATTTGGGATTCCAAATGTAAATTCATTGTTGTTCTTAACGTATACTGATGTCAGCGAAATAACATCAGGCGACAAATGCTTGAACATAGCCATACTTCAATCGTGGACCATGTAAGTAAAATCCATTCGTGACTATCAAATCCATATTGCTATGACATTTACGTGATCTTCAGTTATTTTATGACATGTGCAAATTAGGTATATGAATGAGTGGAGTAATGGCTTGGGTTATTGATCGGTGTATGGATTCCTTGAGCCTCAATCTATACACAATGCAAAGGACAGATGTGGGCAATGTGAAGAATATATCGAAAAATGGCTTAAGGAATCGCAACGACAACTGTACATAGGAGCTTATTTGAATGAGTAAGTAAAATTAATTTTGGCAATGTTGTAACTCTTTTTGTCCTACTAATAAATAAATGGTGTGCAAATTGCAGCGCCCATTGGCAAATGGTTGTGTTGTGCCCTAAAGACAATGTCGTGGTCTGATTTTTTTCAGTGCGTAGAAGGCCTGATGTTCATATCAAAACTGCAATTAACAAGTTAAGTATTATATTTTTAGTCGTTTAACCTATTTTAAAGTTGGACGCTGCGATTGTGAACATTATATTAACATCATATTAATCTTCCAATGTAGTGCATACAAGAAATTAAACACGACTGCTGATGGCAAAGTTCCTAAAACTGGACCCCAGTGGCTTGAACTGAAGGTTAGTCGAACTACATACAATGTTTGCAACTTGAAATGTTATTAATCATGTTCAGCCCTACATTCAATAGTTAATTTGTTCTTCATGTGGACTCATGTTCAACGCGGAGGCTATGAGTGTGGGTATTATGTGATGCATTGGATGTGGAACATAATTGGCACGGAGTTGAAGAGTGATTGGACTGTGGTAAATAATGTACTCCGAAAACATTGACGGAAAATCGCCATATGTAGGCTCATTTAGACTCATTTTCATTAATTGTTTGTATTTGACAATGTGTAGTGGTTCGGTGATGGCTCGACACTAGACTTTGAGGCGATCACAACATTACGTAAAAAATGGGCAGCTTACTTTTTGAAACTTAGAACCATCCAATGTACAAAGCTGTAATTACATAACATGTGGACATGAACTTTGTTTTACTGCTGTAATTGTTTTGGTTGGGTTGAACAACGTTGCTCCTTTAATGGTTATTATCTTGCTTGACCTAGCTTTCATTTGAATTTCGCAATTCATTCTTTTTCTTTGTAATTTTTGCACACAGAACTTCTTTTCAAGGCTACATCAGATTATGGCAACAACTACCTATCTTGTCTATTTAGATGAGCCTTTGTATTTACTAGAGCTATATTCATATAAATTTGTGGTAAAATAACAGGAATTACTATTAGCTGGAGCTGATCCTCATGCAGTGGATGATGAAGGTGAATCTGTCCTGCATAGAGCAGTTGCCAAGAAGTCCATTGAATGTGCCCTTGTCATACTGGAAAATGGGGGCAGTAGATCAATGGCCATCTTGAATTCAAAGAATATGACGTAAGTATAGCTTAAAATGTGTTTTCCAAGCATGTCAATCAGTCTAGAACTCTATAGGTACGGAAAGAAACTGATCTTACTCAATTTTGCATATCCTATAATCAACGTGAAACATGCACTTTAGCTGTCTCAGTCCACTCTGAAAGAATTATTAGGAACTATTTCTCTCTCACAGTAATTCTTTGAGGGTGGTTTGTCTTGCTACGAGTTCAATGGCTGGTGTTGGTTCTTCTTCTTACAAAGGCAATGACAACATTCTCTTCTGCTTTCACTGCAAGTCCAAGACAACAACCTTCATTAACGGATGGCAGCTTCGAAGTGGCGGTTTAGCTCTGCTCTGTCAAAACTGCGGGTGTGTTTTCTTTGTCCTCTCTTCTCTTCTTTTTTCTTCATAATGTTATTGTTTTTCTTTGTTTCTTGGGTTAGTTTTTTCAACTAATGTACAATTTATTATAGATGCATGCCTTGATGATTTTATATATATTAGTAATCTTTATAAGTTCTTGATAGATTTATGAGACCTATTCTGTATATTAATCTTGGGTATCATGTTATCATCATTATTTTTATTATTTTACATGAATCTTGGGTTGTAGCATTTGCGATCATTGGTTTGTTATTGGTGAATTTACGTAAATGTTGGCTGATGGTTGCTGCATCTCTTTTGATCTTTTTTGTTTTTGGACTGTTTGATGTTTCTTTGTTTTGTTATTCGAAAAGTCTCTCTTTTTAGGATGCTGATAAAGGTAAATGGGGTGCCCTAAGTGGAAGGAAAAAATATAAAGAAAAAAGAAAAAAGAAAAGGAAAAGAGACATAGTAAGAGATCAAAGATGTAATAAATAATCACGGGAAAGAAAAAGGAGGCATAAGAAGAAAATAAGATGGATGAGAAAATAAATGAATATTTATGATTCTAGAAATAAATTGTACCAAAATTCTAATGTTCAAGGGTAGCACAGATATTTCTTTACATATACATCCCTGTTGTTGTTATGAATAGTGTTTAGGTTAATTTTATGACAATTTTTTGTTCAAATTATTGTAATACTCTGCCTGCAATTCATTTTAAGAGGTTGTTTGTGTATTTGTTATATTGCTACATTGATTGTTGTTCAAAGGTTATTGTGAAAAATTATTTTTGTCCGGTTCTATGCAGTAAAATTATTTAATGAGGTTGCATGTTTAACTATGGAAATATGCGGGTGTTCACCAAAGAAATTGCTAAAACTTCACCCTTACATCTGCTCTCTCATGTTAAGTTCCTTCTTTTTTCCTCAAAACTATTGCAAGTTGTAGTTTGTAAACTTATGTGGCTTTAAATATCAGAATCAGTGCATGATCAATATATTGTTAGCATATATAAATTTATATGATGACAGATTGTTATGGATCATTTGTTATGTATTTGCTTCTTCCATTTCAGTCACACGAAACTTCATGCTCAATAGCTAGAAACAATTCAACAAGTTGCTAACCCAGGGTTATGGTTTGCTTTATCCAAAATACTTATTTGACACTTAAACATTGTGCAAAGAAATATCTTATTCAAAGATGAATAATTTTCTGGCTTTTTGTAACTGTAGACTTGTATAGTATATGCTACAGTCTATAAGCTCAATTCTATGATATAACTGGATTCAAGAAAAAAAAAGATTGGTACTTGCATGAGATGTTTTCTGATCTTTCCATCATCATTCTAGAAAAAAATAAATCGTATGACATGACATGATCATAATTTCAGTTTAGTTTCTTCACGAATTTCCTCTAACTAAAACTTTTTGGTAAAACTTAGGAAGGCATATTGAATATTCATGCTTTCTCCATTTTCTGCCCACCAAAAACAAGCATCCCAAACTACTCTATCATCGTAGAAAGTGATTTGCATAGTCATAGATCATTTTGTGCACATTTTTGCAGGATGAAGTTCATCCTGCAAGCTTATTAGACATACTTAGGCTTTGCTAAGTTAATGCTGTTATGGCTTTTGAAAATGGTTCCAAAAAGGAGCTTGAGAAAGTTGGTCTAAAAATCTCGAAGAGCTTTCCTCTTACTAGGACTACTCTGGCATCTATGGAGTCTTTGTCCCTGCCAGTGGTACTGTGAACACCTTATTGTATTTTCAGTTTTGAGATTGATCATGACTTTGTGTGTGATGTTTGGGTTCTTTTGCTGAGAACAGGTTCAGGAAATTGTTCTTTCTGCTGATATGCAATGTGAGAAGTGCCAAAAGAGGGTTGCTGATATTATTACTAAAATGAATGGTAAGTAACTTGCACATGATTGTGAAATTCAGACATTGTTCATTGATTGCTTTTGGAGCTCTATAGAGAAATAAGAGATCTGACTTGACATTTTTGAGTGAAAGACAACTTACTAAATGTGTGATATTCTCTTGAGAATCCACAATGCAATGTGCATAATCATAACTTGGATAGATACACCATTTGTCTCCAGCATGAGGGTGTGGGGTAAACTAAAATACAGAAAGCATTCACATCATAAGAAATCAATCATTATCTTCCTAGAAATTTGAGCAATAAAAAAATGTAGTTGAGTACTTGTCTTAATTCTATATGCAATAAGGTCATACATATTGTAGTTATCACTCTGCATGTCTTGCTTCATTCTAAGTGTGGCTTTTCCTTCTTCTATACTGCCATTTTTCATATCCTCAAAGAGCTTCAATGACTCTGAAATTGGCATGTCTCTCCAAGGACTGTTCAATTTCTTCTCCCTATGCTCCTTTATCTCATCAGGTGTCTACAATCAAGTCATTAATAAATAGTTTATTTTTGTTGCAACCAATACAAATTCAATCACATTATGCAATTATCTCAACCTCCTTTATCAACATACATATTAAAATAGCTTAGATTTTCCTTGAAAAAAGTTTATTTAAAAAATTAAAAGAATTAATTTGATAGTACAAGTTATGACATCCTGGAAATTTCTACCCAGAATTTTTGGAAACGATGTATTTTGAATGATTATATATATATATATATATATATATATATATATATATATATATATATAAGTATTATTCAGTGTATATGCATATATGTTCTTGGTAGAAGTAGGAATAGTGGGGGCTAGATATGCGGGTTAGGCTGATTGAGGAAGAGAAATCCATAACTTGAAGGCTATAGGTAAATTCTTAATTAATTAGTCTAAAAATCATCATTTTGCGTGCGACTTAAAATTTAACAAAACCAACCTCTGAACCACGCTCGGGGTTTTATTCTGAGCGTTTTGATATATATATATTGCCTACTTTCGAAAACTGGCCCCGACGGACGCAGAGAAACGCGAGGAACTGGAACCAGAGAAATGGCACGCAAACCGAGGAAGGATTTTAGCGTTTCAAAGGTCAGATTTTTCTCACTTTCTGTGGCTGTGTATGGGTCACAATCAAAAGAGAAAGTGGGCCCTTTTTACTCCACTCAAATGGAGACATGTGGCATAGCTTAAATAAAATAATAAGAAAAGAGGAAAAAGCCTTTTTAAAACTAAAAAGCAACTCTCTCTCTCCTCACTCAGCCCCACATTTTCAGAAAGCTCTTTTCTCTCCCTCACGTTGCTTTTCTCCTTCTTCTTCCTCCACCATTGAAGCTCCAACAAAGCTCCAACCTTTGGCCATCATTTCTGCTCCAAATCGCGAAAGGAGGGCATTTTCGGAGTCGTGAAGCGCATCTCTACGTGTGGGACTTCGAAATTTCAGGTTTGGGTGGACTTCTTTCTCTCTTGATTTTCGTGGGTATGGGGTTTTGGGAGATATGATGGGTAGTTTTGCTAAGTTTCTGCTTCATGATAGTTATTTGTGAAGGAATTTGTTGAAAGCATGTTGAACTTGCCATGTTTGGATGAGTTAAGCTTACCCATTCAGTTTTAGGGTTTTTATGATGATGCTTGTGATGTTTATGTGCTGAAATTACTTATGGAAAACTGTTAGAGATGAAGGGTAGAGTTAACCTAGGGTTAGAAAGTGAGAATGTGGTGTTATGAGTGGAAAAAAAAAGTGAGGCTTTGAGAGTTAGAAGGTTAAATCTAGATTCTATGGTAAATGGAGGTTAAAATGAGTTAATCCTAGCTTGAAATGCCATTTAGGACTTATGAGAAAGTTTGGGTTGTGCTAGAGAGAAAAACAAATGACCAAAGTGAACAAAGAGCCATTTCTAGGGTAAATTTGGGGGTTGAAGAGTCAAATTTTGATTCGGTGAAATTTTAGGTGTAAATCCAGTTTGAACAAGTTTAAATTGATGTTATGGACTTGTGTGAGGTGGGAGTTTGCTTCAAATTTACCTTAGTCTCAATTTCACTTCTCAAACCTAGAAAATCCATTAAATTGAGGGGTTTTGGACACCTAGATTTTGTGTTGCTGTGTTTTGAAGCTTGACTTTGGTTTAGACATGATTGATACATGATTTGGGACTTGTAGGATTTGATTTGGGCAAGATTGGATGAGGGGAAGTGTGGTTTTCGAAATCTGCACTTTATGCAGAATTTTGCTGTGAAATTGTGCAGCAGAATTTTGCATAAGTGCAGAAAAATGCTATGTATTTGCTGGTTGTGGAAAGAGTAATGTAGAATGAGTTCTGGATATTTGCTAGTAGATCCCAACGGTCAAAATGTAGATTTATGTACTAGAGACTTCCAGTAAAAGTTTCGAGTCGATCCAACGGTTAACGAATTGGACCGAAGGAAATGTTACTAGGGTCTTTAAGTGAGAAAAAGCTGTGATTTTTGTTGGTGTTTTGGGCAGAGTTTTCTGCCTTTGTCCTGTTTTCTTGGCTGTGATAGTTTGTGCTGTTTGAATGTTGATTTACCTGGATGTTGGGGAAGCTTGGGAGGATTTATGGGGACCCGGTGTTGAGAGAAACGAGGATATGGGCTACGTGGGAGTACGTGAGCTCAGTTGGAGGTGGGCAACAGGGGATGGTGGGTTTATGCGCGATTTGTGGATGTGGAAAACTTGTTTTGCACCATCGCCCGATCGCCACCTAGTACCACATGTGATGGGTACCCCATAATCCTACAAGCTTGAGATGAGGAAGTGTAGAAGGGTGAAACTTCCTGCTTTTATTCGTTGACCATAGAGTGGTACCTGGAGATATGTCGCGGGGATCAGCAGACCTTGGGGACGTCAGGTGGGGTGCTATTGCCCAAAACCAAGCTTGACCAATCCCGACCCAACCCGGGCATAGTCAGTCAGTGAGAACCTGTGATGTTCCTAAGCAGGCGAGCTCCTGGCAGTCAACAGATAAAAGGAACAAAGACCACAAAGCAAGGAGGCTTGTGTGGTGGTTGGCCAGCTATGAACTTGATTGATATATGGGATATGGGCTCTTTTAATCGATTACCAAGGGTGGGTAATCGATTACAAGGCTTAAAAATGAAGATAGGAGGCTAAGATAGTCTCTGGTAATCGATTACCAAGGGGTGTAATCGATTACCAGGCTTGAAAACGAGGTCAAGAAGCTAGGGGAGCTTCTGGTAATCGATTACCAGGGGATGTAATCGATTACCAGGCTTCAAAAGGGAACCGGAAGACTGTGGAGGCCACTGGTAATCGATTACCAGTCTGTGTAATCGATTACACAGAGGAATGGGTCACTGGTAATCGATTACAAGGTATGTGTAATCGATTACACAGTGCCTTTTTCAGGTTTTCATGTCCTGAAGCTGTGTAATTCGAGTTTGGCCTCAGGTAATCGATTACCAAGGCTGTGTAATCGATTACCAGAGATGAAAAGCCTTAAGATACCCCTTTTACTTGCATGTAGTGGTTATGAGACGAATTGTGTGCGGCATAGTTAGATTTTCGTGAAAGAGTCTACCCCTCTCTTTTCTTTCTTGTAAATCGTGATGGCGGTGCAACTAATCCATGATCGTGTGGAGATGGAGTGCCTAGAGGGAGCTTGGGAGACCCTCGAAGGCAACGCGAGGTGCCGATTTCGGGGCACGATCCGATTCACGGCTACTTCATTGGTGCATCCAGATGAACCCGCGCGTACGCTTCAGCGCACTGTGGAGTGGATACTACCTACGCCTACACCATATCGTCTAGTGGAGCCAATCCAAGTGATCGAGGTAACGTCATCCGAGGAAGACCCTGAGGAGGATCTAGAGGAGCTACCTCCTGAGCCTACTGTGGATGCTCTTGACTTTCTAGAGGGTGATGAGGACCCACTCCCTGAGGTGGATTCTCCCGAGGACGTCATGTCGGCATCCGAGGCAGACTCTACGGAGGATAGTGGCCCTGGAGAGATGGCGATTAGTGGAGGCTCTTCATCATAGTAGACAGCTCATTGGACTAGTTTATATACTTTTGAGGGTGGATGTATCTAGGACTGACTGTTAGGTTTACTCTTTTGTTTTTGTATGGGTAGACCTATTGTATAGGCATTTGATGATTGTATACATGTGGCTGAAGCTACTACAGTGGATACTTTTGCTCTGGATGACACTATGTATTTTGTAAAACTCCCATATTTTGGACAGCTTTAAATGATGAATGCATTTATGTTTAATCTTGTTATTTGAAAAGAAAGCATTAGCAACCTTTATTTATAAAAGAGTTTATCGATCGTATTTTATTCTTTTATTTTCACGTGACGACCTAAAGTAATGGCTGGTACGTTATTCCTTTTGAAACAGCAAAATAGTTTAGAGATTATGAGCGGTAAGAAAGAAATGACTCTGAATAGAGTTGTGAACTGGCCATTCAGAACTCTATAATGAGGATTTTCCTTCTAAACCTAGTTATGGTGAAAAGAGAAAGAAATGAAAAAGAAAAAGAAGAAAAAAAAAATTTACCATGATTTTTGTTATTTAATTCATTACCATTAAACCAGTCATTAATTTAGGGACGCCACACAAGTGACTGATATTTGAGATGAAAAAGAAAATTTAAATATAAAAATTTAAAAGTAATTAAGATTTTAAGGAAAGAAAAGATATCAATGTAAAAGAAAAACATGAACAATAAAAAAATTATATAAAAAAGTGCTAAACAGCGGTGAAGCCACACATCACAATAAGAAAGAGAATACCACAAGAGATATCCTCACAATTAGGCATGAGGACACAAATTTATAACACAAGGGTTGATAATATAATTCCATGCAACTGAGATTTTCAGAGTAAACTGCCAAAGGGCTCAGAATTAGTGCTTTAAATAAATCAATTAATTAGAGGCTGTTACAGGTTATAAATCCACCCAAAAGGAAGAACAAAGGAAACATTTTACACAAATAAACAAGTTAAATATTTGTAGTAATAAGCTATTCAGATGTTTAGATACCAACCTGATGATCAACATAAGCATGACCCTTTTTTATGAGCTCCACTGCTAATTCATACAATTCTTGGAAGTATTAATATTATCACAAAGCTGTTAAACACCTAAATAGTTAAGTTGGAACAATCACATGAGCCAAGAGGTGCTACAAAACAAACCAACATACCTTGAATGGTTTCCATCCCATCCACTGAACAATTTCTTCAATATGATCAATATACTCTTTCTTTTCTGCTTCAGGATTTGTATCATCATACCTGGAAGCGCCACAAGCCATCAACTTGGAACAAAGAAAGTTATAGTGCATTTAGTCAAATTATAGACTTGTTAAGGGCCTCATCGTTTTGGAAAGAAAAAGGTACAAAGCTCCTCAAATTTATAAGAGTATTAAAATGATACATTTAGTCAAATTATCAAACTAGACATAGAAATTTAAAAACATTTCGAATGGCTTACCAAGAACACTCACAAAGAAATAAGAATTCCTCTTGAAAAAAAAATATAAAACGTGATCAATCAAAGAAACTTATAAATTAATATTCGTTTGTTCATAAGTTGAGCATACTAAAAGTTTGTGAGGAGATGATTGATATCTTCCCATGTACACAATTTAGATATGAATTGAAAGATAATAATAAGCCATGCCACATTCTTACACAATTAACAATTTAATTACAATTTTATACAAATATGAAATAGATCGAGCACCTGTGAAAGTGAATTGATGTGAAAGACTTTTAATCAGTCCTAACAATGGAGTACTCTCGAAGAAGTTGGTTTTTTTAGTAGATCTTTTGGGCTTTAATGTGGATAAACTATGTGATAGCAATAAAAATCTATATGGGGTCACATTTTTGTTTCTGTGTAGTTTCTGAATGCTTTGAGCTATGTTCATGGAAAGGCACACGTTTAATAATTTGACTAAATGTATCATTTTTTTTCTTCAATGTTTCATCATATGTTTATATGTATGAAATAATATACATGTCGAAAAATATTAATTTTTTAAATAAACTTTAGTATCTCGAAATTAATTTTTAGCTTTTAATTAATTGATATAGTGAAACCATTTAACTGTTAAATTGCCATGCTTCATTTTGTCAAAAAGCATTCCATAAACAATACTTAGAAGAAGAAAAAAATACACAAAATTCTTTGATTTTCTTTGACTCAAGAACATTTCATTTTCCCCCCTTCCCTTATTCTTCTTTGGTTATCATTCCATTCAATTCAAACCGCCTATTCCTCACCCAGTCTAAATAAAACCACTTGCTCTCTACTTCTCTTCTACTCTCTCTCTCTCTCTCTCACACACACATTACACACCCAAAATACAGTTTTGACATCTTGTCTGAAAACACTCTTTCCCTTAAGGTTTGTGCAATGAGATGAGCTGCCTGCTTTAGTGCTTTGTGCAAATAGTCTCATGCTTTAGTGCTTTGTGCAAATAGTCTCATGTCATCTTCCATCACATGATTGAGAGCACCGCATTAGAGGTACATTTTTTCATTCCTTCCACGTTTACATTGAATATTTTATCATGGTATACTCACTAATATATTGAAAATTTTGGTTTGATGATTGCATGCTTTGTTATTTTGGTTGTGTAAAGTGTAGGCACTCATGTCATTGCATGTTTGATTATATCTGAAACAGAATGGATCATCAAGGGCATAGCCAGAACCCATCTATGGTAGTGGAGCTCAATTAGCATATGGTTCTAACACCAGCTTCAGCAACAGCTCCAACAATTTTGGTCAAACCACTACCAAGAAATTGAGAAGGCTATTGATTTCAAGAACCACAGTCTTCCCCTGTTTATTGTTAATAAATTTAACAATTACCTGTTAAATCTAATTATATGTATTGTTAATTGTTAATATGATTAAGTTACAATATTTTAACAACTGTTAAATGGCTATTTGTATTCATAATCATTATTTATGTTATTGTTGCTTAAGATTAATATAAATTTCAATTAAGTAAAATGATAATATATACTACACAAATTTATATACTTTCAGCTTATTAGTACATTTTACTTTTTTTATTATTATATTATATCATGTTTAATTATTGTTATTTATTAATCTCATCAGGTTAATTACATTTCAAATACTGGTTGATATATATTTTACTTTATATAATATCATGCATTATCTTACTTATTTATATAATATTAAATTAATTAAAACCAAAATTTTTAGCACAAAAATTATATTTAATCATCATAATAATTATTAGTTGACAATAATAATTTAAAAATTTTGAGTTGATATTATTTACATTTATACAAATAACGTTTATAATTTAAAAATTTAAAATAGAAAAAAAAAACTTAATCTACGTCGTTGCTTACGATAGCAACGACGTAGTAGATCTTACCTTTCAAGCATTGATTGTTATACACTACATCGGTGCCGCCATAGCCCGACCTTAAAAGCTTACCTTTCAACGTCGTTCCTCGTGCCGGCAACGTCTTCGAAGGCGAACCTGCAATTACGGGCCTCCAGTCATCCCCGTCGCAGGAGTCGTGTCTTTCTAAAATGGTGGAAGGAGACCGTCGTAGACTAGCCGGAGGCCTACGACGACGTCTCATTCAAAGATGGCCATGCACCGTCGTTGAACTTCGAGAAGCACCGACGTTGAACGTGTTTTTTGTAGCAGTGGTGGTGAGCATGTATATGGGCAAACCTAGGAAGAAATATTAGCAAGATGTGAAAACATATATTCAGGTACCTTATTAAGGGTACAACTGATATTGGACTAGTCTATCAAAGTAACACATCTATTACGCTATAGAGTTGGATGCAAGATAATTTGTGAAAGGGAATGCATTCATAATTGACAATTCTCTTATCATTTGGAAGGCTACACTTTTAGTCCACAGTTGCGTTGTCCACTACAGAGGTGAAATACATGACCAAATAATCCCCTTATTAGGAAATTATACACTACCTTGGCACAACAATATTTTAAGAATGTTACTTCCCAACTTATCCCTTGTAATACCCGAGGGTGTTCAACTCATCAAAAGTGAAATACCAATTGATACTTGACCTAGTCTAAAATATTATATATAGTTATAAATCATCCAAATATAAAAATACTTGTGTAATCACCTTAATATTATAACATTTAAAATTTTTTTGCTTAATTTATGAAGTTGTTGAAAAAATATAAACATTCAATAAAATACAGAAATTCATTACCAGCAAAAAGATACATCACAAAGAAAGGGGATTTTTTTTTAAAGGGGACACACAAAAGTCACTTTCACTTTATACATATATATCTACTCGTCTATGCATGCGTCTGTGCGCATGGATCATCTCACAAACACTGAGACACACTCTTATTTGTAGAACATAACATATACCTATACCACAACCAAAAAGCATAAATTTAGGCCTCACTATTAATTATTATTCCCATTGTTTTTATTATTGTATTGTAATAAACCTGGCTACTGCAAGTAGCACGCAATTGAATTCAAGTCATTGTTCACATCGTCTCAGTCCTTGATCCCTGAACCCTATTATTGGGCGTCGGTGTGAGTTCACTCTCTCTCCCATCCTCCCCAGAAATCTCTTCCAACGACCGTCCCTTCGTCTCAGTAACCAAGAACGAAGAGAAGAACCCTAACAAGTTCGTCACCGCCAGAATAATCATTACCTTCTTAATCTTGTACGATTCGCCGCCCACAGTTAAACATTGTATCCCAAACACTCCCACAAGGGCCCCGGCTTTTCCCGCGGCAGCACTGAGTGCGTGGCACGTGCTCCTCACGCGCGTCGGGAAAAGCTCGGCGGGCAGCACAAACGTGGTGCTGTTGGGGCCAAAGTTAGCAAAGAAGAACGTCAACCCATACAAAAGAGCGAAGTAGCCTTTGCCCTCGTTCTTGAGGTAATCGTACTTCACCCCAATGACAAACATGAAGAACGACATCATGAAGAACCCGATGAGTTGGATCTTGTATCTTCCGATCTTCTCGATGAAGAAAACGGTGAACCAGTACCCCGGGAACGTTCCCAGCAACGCGATCACGAACATCGCACGTGATGTCTCGAACACTTCCTTAATAGCGTCCATTTGATAGTCTTTGTCTATGAGCCCAATCGCAGGGAAAATATCCTTCTGCGTCAGGTTCTGGCTGTAGAACGCAATATCTAACAAAAACCATGAACTCATGGTTCCTATCAAGTGGCGCCCGTGCCGCTGGAAGAACTCGTTCGACCACAGTGGGTAGTTATTGCTAGCATTGAACTCAGCCAACTTGTCCTGCTCCGCCTGGATCTCTATGTCCAAGACTTTTGCCATGTCCGCCGCGGCTTGCTTGGCGTTCCCTTCGATGATGGCAGTGTAACGCCCCGTCTCCGGCATCTTCATTCGCCAGTAGTAAGTCATCATCGCTGGCACAGCGCCGATCATCAGAACCAGCCGCCACAAAAGGTCACCCTCGGGTTGCGTGGACAAGACAGGGTCGTTGATGTACGCTGGAGCAGGGTAGTAGTGCTTGAAGATTGCTGAGAGGGTCATGGAGACCAAACCTGCGAAAATGATTCCCACGCCCTGCATGGCGAACACGGCCGCTATGAACGCGCCACGTGTCCTCTTGTTGGCGTACTCCGACATGATGGTGGCGGAGAGCGGGTAGTCTCCGCCGATGCCGAAGCCCAGCCAGAAGCGGAAGAAGCAGAGCGTCCCCATGACGGACTTCGGCGTTGCCCCGAACGATAGTCCAGAGCAAATGGCGCAGATCACCATCAGGATGAGGGTGATACCATACACTTTTTTCCGGCCAAGCTTGTCTCCGAGCCAGCCGAAGATGAGCTGGCCTGTGAGGGTTCCGACAATCGCGACGCCGGTAACCATGTTGTTGACGCTCAGCGGGAGCTTCCCGGGGAGATTCGGGGTGCTCGGGTCGAAGTAGTACAATCGTCCCAAAAGTTTCGAAACCGTGGAGATACAGAAAAGGTCGTAGGCGTCAGTGAAGAAGCCCATGCCCGCTATTACAATGGCGGTCACGTGGTACCATTGCGTGCGCGCTGAATCCAGCGCTTCAAGCACTTCCAATGCCATAGTGAAGAGGAAACGGTTTAGTTAGTTGTGGTTTTTTCTGTAGTGCATATATGGTTCCTTATATATATTGGGGGAGTGTTTTCATCAATGCAGCAATGGGCGTTTACTACTAGGCTTAGGTGGATGTGAACGAGAAAAAATGGGGTTTTTTTTTAATGAGGATATTCTTCTTGTGTTGTTCAACTGATAAGGATATGCTTATTGGGGATGTAAACAAAATTTCGAGAAACTTTTTTTGGGTTGTTACTCCTAGTAGCTAGCGAAAGGGAATGCATGTTCTGGCATTATTGTGTTTTGTTATTTAGGTGCTGGTGACAACATTAAAATCAAGTGAATGGGAGGCAAACGTTAATAACGAATGGAAAAGTGCAAAGCTTGTCTACAATGTGCTCTCTTGATGAATACACAAGGACGTGTGCGATTAGTTAACCAAAATTCATTAAAAAAAACAATTATTGCACTTGCACTTATACTATGGGGAAAATACTATTTAGCCATATCGATCCCACTAAATTATATGTCATCTCCGGTTAATCTACATCTGACAATTTAAATATATGAAGCAAACAAGAAAATTTCACCGATTTTTCTAGTTCGTCTATTTATTGAATAACTACCGGTAGCATTTAGGGAATACATGAATTGTATCCATTTGTTTTTTTAATGACATTATTTGCTTATCTATTTTAAGTTTAAATATATTTTTTATCCATATAATTTAGTATTTTTTTTATTTTCATTCATGTAAAATATATATTTTTTTCATTATAGTTCGTGTAAAATGTTTTTTTTTTTGCCTTTAAAATACTTTAGATAACACTTTGAAAAGAATATTTTAAACAAGTAAAAAAAATATTATTTAAAACGTTTTAAGGATAAAAAATAAAAAATATATTTTACAAAGATTAAAACATTTTTTTTAAAAGAACGAAATAAAAAAAGCTAAATTCTTGAGATCAAAAATGTATTTAAAGATTTCCCTTATTCTTTTGTTTGTCCTTACATGGAGCAATTGTATAAACTTCTCTATAGCAGCACTCGTAGGAGGAAAAAAAAAGGTATTTTTATAAATTAAAATGAGCTTATGCATAAATTAAAAATCATCTTTTAAGGAAGTTAATATGATAGATCTCTTATAAATTATCTTATGTATAAATTAATTTTAATTTATAAATAAATATCCAAATGTTCCGTCTCTAGCCTCACGAAGACCCTTGAGGCAAACCATAGAAACTCAGCTGCAAGTAAAAGGAATTTCCAATTGATCAAAAACTTATTATTAGATAGATAAATGTAATCCTTTCCAAAAAGGTAGATAAATATTAAAAAAATTGCATTGAAGAGAAAGAAAGAGGACGCAAAAAATAAATAATAAGAAGAAAAAAAGATCTCCCGTAGCATCATTCCATCAACATCGTTGGGATCAAGTTAGACAATTAAACCAAATTCAAGCACTCATCTTAGGTCACATCAACATCGTTGGGATTTCAAAGTATTTTGTCACTTCTTGCCAAGGTCTCACTGCATATCCCCGGCAATGTTGGGTGATCATAGAGGTTGTCTCTCATTATCTTTCTAAGACTCACTTACACGCTAAATATAGATAAAATAATTTCAAAAACAGGTTAAATATGCACATTTATATTTTGTTATTAGTCTACCCAATTATTTCTGCTCGCTTAAGCATCCAAGTGTTATAATAAATGTCTACATCTTTATAGTCGAAATTCATTTGAATATTCGATTTTAATTTTGTTAAGTTCCTACTATTGATTCTTACAATCAATAATTTATTTTATTAATGGGACTTAGAATTACTATTATGAATTGTTTTTCTGTTTAACCAGCGGTGTTATAACTTTCAACTTGAAAGTTATAACACAAATTATGTTATAACTTATTTTCAATTTAATATAAATCTGCGCCATAATATAATTTAAAATGAACAATCGAACCATAATCGAATTTGTATAAGAATTAACAAGTACAAATATTCGTACTTTGAACATAAACCAAATGCTTATTCAATAAAAAATTTCTCAAATTTAATCACAATCAGAAAATTACGTGAAATATATTTTAAGAAGTAAACACAATCAAATTTAAATTTTAAAAGATAAAATTTTGAATGTAACTGCAATAAGAAAACTATGCAAATATATATATATATATATATATATATATATATATATATATATATATATATATATAATAACTTCAGAGATAAATATATAATCAAGTTCTAATTCAGGACAAAAGTTATTTGAATACACACTATTACGAAAAATAGTTTTACGTTGGTTAATTTGGACATTATACATCGGTCATTAACCATCATAGTAAACAATGTTATAGAAAGTTTTCATTTTTTACGACGATTCTATAAAAAACCGTTTTAGAAAAAAATGTATCATTCTAAGACGGTGCTTAGTTGAAAACCATCTTAAAATGATACTTTTCTAATGTTGTTCTTAATTAAAAACGGTTATAGAATGGTAGATTTTCTGTCTTAGAATGTCTTTTTTAAAATAAAAAATCAAAAAATTTGAAGATTCTAAAACGGTTTTTCCAAAAACTGTCTTAGAATGTGTTATTTTTTTAAAAAAAATAGAAAATTATAATAAAAAAAGGAAAATTTTAATAAAAAAAATCTAATTCTAATAAAAAAAAGGATCGATCATTGCATTTTGTAGCTTCAATATCCCATATTAAACCCTCCCCGCCAGGGGCCACGTGAGGCAACCACACTGCTCTAAAATTCATAACCAAAGAATCAGAAAATGGATTTGATAAGATTCAAACTTTAAATTCAATCAAACTATCTTTCATACTTGAGCACATAAAAAAGAGGAAAAAAACTTAATTTTCTTGGTGTGCAACACTACAAAAAGAACATGATTTAGCGACCGACAGATTCAGTCGCTAAACCCCTAAATTCAGTCGCTAAAACTCTTGGCCAGCGAAATAGCGACCAAATCATGTACGTTGCAAAAACCCAAGTTGCTAAACCTTCAACGACCAAATTTCTATTCAGTTGTTATTTCGCCACCGAACTACTGTGTCGCAAGCACATAAAATTCGGTCGCTAGATATTTGGTTACTATTTTGCTTGGGACCAAATCAGCAACCGAAGTTAGGGTAGCTAATTCGATTGCTAACAAGTAATTAAATTTTAAATATAAAATAAATTAAAATAAGATGCGATTACTAATTCGGTCACTAACAAGTAATTAAATTTTAAATATAAAATAAATTAAAATAATATGCGGTTACTAATTCGGTCGCTAATAAAAAATTAAATTTTAATTGTAAAATAAATTAAAATAAAGTTCGGTCGCTAATTCAGTGGCTACTAAATAATAAAGTTTTAGAAAATAATAATAATTTCGGTTGTTAATTCGATCGCTAATTTTACATTTTAAAATTTATTTAAATGTTTTGTCTAGTTTAATAATTAATTTTTAAATTTAAAATAAATTAAAAAAACAACTCGATTGTTCAAAGAAAATATGCCATTATTTTTATTTTTTCATTTATTAGATTTTAACCTGTTTAATAATTACCAACTGTAAATATAATTTTTAATTAAACTATATAATGAAACTTATATAAAAAAGTGAACATTCATAATCTATAAATACATCTAACAACAAAGTTCTAATTAAATATTGATAAAGTACAAATTCAAAGTTTAATAAAATGCAATGTGAAAGTTTAATATAATTTAAATTCATAACTAACATGGCAATCAAACTAAAACAATAGCCAAGAGTCAATGATCAACTTGAGTATCATCAATATGGTGCTCAGTTCCATCCACATCTCCTGGCTACGCGATCATGATTCTCTATCAGCCGCAACATCTTTTCCTCAAGTGTCCTCTCCTTATTTGTCTTTACCAAAAGCGCAACATTCAATTTAGTAATTGTCTCACGCATTTCTTCTATTTGGTCTTCCATAGGAGCAATAAAAGTAGATGGAGTTGATAATGAGCAACAAAACCTTTGGTTCAAAAACCTAGCCTGTACACGTTCCCCTTGTAATTTAGACCTCTAACAACATTTAAATATTTTTTTAATGTTATTTTTTAATAAATTATGAAATTTGGTTGTTTATTATTTATCTAATTCAATAAATTTAATAAAAATAATTAATATATAAAACAATTTAAACTTTGAAGGGAGTCTTTAAAAAAAAGATAAACTTCTTTAAAAATTCCAATAAAAGAAAGATAATAGTATTTCACAAGGATGACAGGCAGCTCCAAATTAACAAAGCATAGGGAGTATTCCTATTTGATTTGATATGTTGTGTGTTGTCTCCTTAAATATTTACACTTGTGGAATATGTTTTTTAATCACACTTTTGAACTTTTCTAACATCATCAGTATGATTATTAGACTTTTTCACTACTACAAAAAGCAGTTTTAATATCGGTTTATTAACATCGGTTTTGGACAAAACCGATGTTAAGTTAAACGCGGTGGCATATTTGTAAATAAAATATCATTCTTAACATCGGTTTTCCAAAAAACCGATGTTAATGCATATACGTTAACATCAGTTTTTGAAAAACCGATGTTAACTAATGATGTTAACATCGGTTTTTAAAAAACCGATGTTAACGTATGATATGTTAACATCGATTTTCCAAAAAAACTGATGTTAATATAATTTTTTTTAATTATTTATATATTTTAAAAAAAATCATATATTGCGTTATTAATTATATTTTAATTAAAAAAATATAATAATTAATAAACAATAATAAATTCAAAAGGTAAACATTTAAAAATTAAACTAAATTTTTAATATGAATTTCGTAATTTTAATTTTATTATTTCATGATTATCATTTAAATATAACATACATTTATATAAATTATTTGATATTAGTTAATTTGAAAATAAAAAAAAAATTGTTTTTAATAATAGAGTTTAACTTTTATAGAATTTTTATAAAATGTTGGTAAAAATAATTATATCGTAAAAAAATTAAATTTTTTTACTAATATATTTTGATTTAATTATTATAAAAATAAAAATAAAAATTCTTCATAAAAAGGTAAATGGAGAATATTGTTTAAAAATTCTATGAAATCCTACTATATTTATATTATCGTATTATCTTTAAATTAAAAATAAATTAAAATATTTGTATACATTAATTTGATTTATTGAAAATATATGTTACAGTGGTTTAATTTAAATAATTATAGTTATCTCATATATTTGTAGGATTTAAAAAAAAATGATATTTTCATTATTTTTAAACAAATTTTTCAGAACAAAAATAAAAATATTTTCATGAGACACGAAAATTATGTTTTAAGTCTTTAAATTTAGAGTTAATTATAATCCACATGTATTTTATTTTTATTACATTTGTCATTTTTTTATTATTTTTAACCTCATTTGTTAATTATGTGAATTTTTTGTTAATAAATTTAATAAAAAAATTATTTAGGAAAGAAGAAACAAAGAAAAAGAATTATATTTAAATAGTGATGAATTTTTTTTTGTCAAAAGTTATTTTAATACTCAATTAAATATATTTTAATACTCATTTAGGAAAGAAGAAATAAAGAAAAAACATTTCGGATTAATTATTTTCAGTCTATTTTTTTAAAATTCTAATTTTAATATTTGAACAAATATTTGGCTTGTCAAAGTCTTCAAACTTTTCTTTATCTTTAGATTTTGCCATCAACTTCAACAACTCAATAAGCAAGCAATTCAACACAATAGATGTTCTTAGGTCGTTTTGCATTAAATAAAAAAATATATATTAAAATTTATTATTAACTTGTGTTAAAAATAAAAATCTCTAAACATGAATTATATCACCCAAAAATCTCTAAACATAAATTATATCACCCAAAGAGAACTAGCCAAGAGGTAATAATCATTTCTTTCATTTTCTTATTCATAAGCTTCCTTTTAAAATTTTGTTTCTCTAGTGAGTTTCATTCATTTTTTTCCCACTTTTCATAATTTCTTGGCGCTAGGGTGGATCTGTTGCTTAAAAATAATTATTTAAGTTCTTGAGTTATGGTGAATTGGTGATAACTCAATTTTCTTTTAAGAGTTGCAAGGGTGTGAAGAAAAAAAAAACAGGAAGAAAGAAAATATAAATAATAATTTATTTTTAAATAATGGAAAAATAAAAAAAAAAAGTTAGTAATAATTTGAAAAAAAATATTTTTAATTCAAACTTTTTATTTAAATATTTTTAATTCAAATTATTTTTAATGCTATACAGCCTGGAATAGTCCTCAGTCAAAAAAAAATATCCCACACGAAATTCTATGCATCTTTAAATATTTGGATGCTTTTCATTAGAATTTGATTTGGATAAGTTATAAAATTAACTCTAAATTTTACCTATAAGCAACTCGTACAGGAAAAAAAAAGAAACATAGTCAAAAGTGAATTTCAAAATTGGAGGCTACTAAAATTGAGATTGAGTGGAGCGTTGCGTGTGCAGTGGACGCGCTGTTTTGCATGAAGAGTATAGTTGTTGTTTTTAAAAAAAAAAGAGACTATTTCATGAACAGAGAATATTTTTAAATTTTAACGTATCAACTAATAAATATTTTATAAGATATACCTCATAAACTAATTTTATAATTCCTGATTTTTTTTAATCCTATTCATCTAATAACACATGTTTTTCACCCAATTTTTCTTTGTCCTCTTTATTTCACTTTTGTAATGTACTTATTCATTAGGGGTAGGTAAACGTAAGTACTTTGACATGTGAAGCTTATATATAGTTAATATGCAAAAAGATTTTTAATTATTATTTTTTGCTAATATAAGGATTTTTAATGTTAAAACAGTACTCTAAAAAAGGCCGGAAAAGAAAAATGAAGTTGAAAAGTTGAAAACATCCCGGGTCTAGGTTTTCTCTCTCGTCCACTCGCAGATTCAAACATTTGGGAGGCTGAGGCATCTCTCTCTGTTTTCTAGGTATGTGTAGTTCCTCAATTAGAGTTTGGGTGAGGATTCCAATTCCATAACCATTCCCTGCCATGCCACCTTCTCTGCTTTTGCTAACTTTTTTTTTTTGTAGAATGGGAGCTGCGCATGAAGTCTCCATCTCACTTGATGGAGTGAGGGACAAGAACCTTATGCAGCTCAAAAAGCTCAATCTCGCTCTTTTCCCTGTTCGTTACAATGACAAATACTATACCAATGCACTCGCTTCCGGTGAATTCACCAAACTAGGTTCTACTCTCTGCTTCTTTCTCACTTCCGTTTTTTCACGTCAATCCATGCAAATATTTAGTTTCGTGTTGCTGCCGTTTACCGTGTTGAGTTGAATGGAGTGTGAATTTAGTTTGGAGAAAGAAATTGAGGGAATAATCACTAATGCAGTAGTGCTGGTTTCAAGTTAGTGGCGAAACGTTAATTCGGATAGTAGAAGTTACCACGGAGCTTCACTAGTGGTTTCTAATAATTATTTATTAGTTTTTACGGATATTGATGATCTACAGCCTACAAAATCCATAATATATTTATTTATTTATGAGTTAAAATAAAAACGAGAATTTGAAAGGATAAATGAGACGAGGAAATAGAGATGACTTATGTAAAGGGTAAATGACGCGTGTCCAATTACAGCTATATCCCAACTCCAAAGGCAACTGCTTCCCTGATAGAATCGGTATCATATCACTACAACGGACGCTGAAACCCGCAAAAGCGAAACAACCTTAACCGGTTACCTGACCCCTATCCCTCACAGATATAAGGAAACGCAAGCACGCTCGAACGACCCAATGCTCCACCGCAATAACTCAGCCACAGCCACAACACACAAACACAAACCCTTCGTTCCTCTCTCGTTCCCTTTATGCATAAGCACATACTCACTCACTCACTTTTCATTTTCAATTCATAATTTCGATGACTTATTATAACGCTGATTGAATTTTATATATAGAAGAAAAGGAGCATTCAATGTTGTTGTTCGCGATTTTTTTGCAGGTTATGGACAAACATTTAAATATTTTGGCAAAGCAACATATCGAGACTCGGTTTGTGAAACTCAACGCTGAGAAGAGTCCTTTTCTCGCTGAGAAGCTCAAGATCATTGTTCTTCCAACCCTTGTGGTGTGTCTCTAAACTTGGTCTCAATGACGGCCTTGTGGTGTGTCTCTATCTGTAAGAGTTTATCATGATTCTATATCTAGTAGATCTTCTTGAGATCATCCTTTTTTTACAGTAATATTTTTGAGTTAGCCCCCCCTTTCCCCCGATTATAGTAACTTCATTCATCTTTGTTAATAATTTTATTTTATGAGTTGAGATTTTGATACAGTGCTTAATTATTGTGTTTTGCTAATGTATTCGTATTACTACGATGTTGGCTGATGATGTTTCTAAGTAGGGAACATATATGGCTATATATTGTGGTTGGAATTTGGATCAATCCAAAAAGATTACGGATTCTTCTTAAATGGGCACGGGAAATTCATGAAATTTAAGAAATTACAGGGGACAGTGCTAGAGAATAGTGGGTCTTGTTTGACAAAATTATTTGTGTTGACTTGTTAGAATGGTAAAAATATTTAGAATGGGTACAAGTATATAGAAAATATGAATGAAATAGTGAAAGTACAAATAGGTTTCTAGGAAAAGAAAAGAAAAAAAAGAAAAGATGTTTTTTCCAAATGTTCCAAATGATGTTTTTTTCCTCCTTTTAAGGGGGTTTACTAACCGTACAAAAAAGAAAAGAAAAAAAATGATAAAAATAGGAGGAAAATTTATTTTTGTACCTCAGGATTCAATGCCATTACTGTATTAACCTGCAGGCAACCTTAGTAAATATTGCAACTTATGTGTTTGATTGTTCAGAACATATGGATATGACTCTCATCTTGCATTGATTGTGTATAGTTCGACATTCAAGGTGGTTGTTTTCGGCAATGATAAAGCCGCTATGTTGGTCGATTTTTGGGAATATCCTCATTTCCTTGAAATAAAACTTTGTTGTTATGGATTTGTGATTTGAGTAAAGAGTGGGATGGGACATCATATCTTCCAATTGCTGCATGCACGTTGATTAACTTAATAACCTCTTACTATTATGCACGTTGTTATTACATTATTAATTTATTTTTTTATTTGATCATGCAGTATTTTAATGAAGTTAGACCATTGGAAGCAAAGAGATTCAAGGCGCTTCGTATCCAGTGGACACAATATTATCTAAAAGTTAGAAATCAAACATAAGATGTTAGACAACTATGTAACTTTAGGTTACTTAATTAGTTTACATACTTTGCATTACATTTTTTACAATTGTTGTTTCATTTTAACATTGAATAACCTTTATTGATAGCTAGTTTTATGCTAAAACCTATTTGAAAGCAGAATGCAAATGATATATGTTATGTGCTGTGTGGTTTGATTTTAAACTTACAGGTTAAATTTTGGTTTTTTTTGGAAAAATAGAGACATTATTTAAAAACAATTTTCTGAAAACAACATCGGTTTTTTGGAAAAATCGATGTTAACGAATGTGTTAATTTGACAGTTAACATCAGTTTTTTTAAAAAAACCGATGTTAACGATATTAACATCGGTTTTTTGGAAAAATCGATGTTAACGAATGTGTTAATGTTGACAGTTAACATTGGTTTTTTGTAAAAAACCGATGTTAATATTGAAAACGTTAACATCGGTTTTTTTGGAAAAACCGATATTAACAAATGTGTTAATGTTGACAGTTAACATCGGTTTTTTACAAAAAACCGATGTTAATATTGAAAACGTTAACATCGATTTTTTGGAAAAACCGATGTTAATATCGTTAACATCGGTTTTTTCAAAAAACCGATGTTAACTGTCAACATTAATATACATTTTTTGGGTGTAATTCATATTACCAACATCGGTTATTTATATAACCGATGTAGGTAATTTTACGTTAACATCGATTTTTAAAAAATCGATGTTAACGATAATACTATCAATGTCGATACTTTCAACATCGGTTTAAAAATCGATGTTAAAAGTCATAAATAACCGATGTTGAAAGCATATTTTCTAATAGTGTTTCATTTTCCTTGTAATATATCTTATTCACATAATAATGCTAACTTTAAGCCATACTATAATTTTGGAGGTATCGAATGGAAGAGGAATTTTGCCACCAAGATAAAGGAGATGAGAAGGAGACAAGGAAGGATTAGAAAAGGGGAAAAATCAAAGAACTATCAATGTGGCTGTTTGAGGAGGAAAAAAGTAGTTTACTGGAGTTATTTTAGTTTACTTTTTTTTTCAAAGAAAATTTACTATGTTATAATACAATGATATGTAATTTATAGTTATATTACTAGTATTTATCGTCCCATTCAATTTAACTCAAGGAAATGATATTCAAAACTTAGAGATAAAATAAAACAAAACTTCTCTCAAAATTTAGACCAATTAAAAAACCAACACATAGCAAATAATGATTGATACATAATGCATGAGTCCAAAAACTACACAAGTCAAACAAATAATGTCCTTACTTACCTCCAAATCCTGCCCTGTATGAATTCCTTTTCCCTAAAAACTGATCAATTTTATAATCTGCCCTGTATATGTGACAAGGTACATATAATGAAACCATGAATTTGCTAGAACAAGATAAGAACTTATTGAACAGTGGATGCAGTTAGAGTTACGTAGTTAATTTACAGGCAATAACATCAGACAACAAGTTCAATTGGAATATCAAGTGAAAGGATAAATAACTGTTAAAACAAAAATAATTGAAAAAATAAGCAACAGAGCATATAAAATAAAGGGAAGAAAAATAGTAGAGAGCAAATAAACAAGATACCGACTAGCCATAATTATGGAAATCACTTGATTCACGTTAACCCCTCATAACTTCATGGTTGTAAATTTTAATTCTTGTTCCACATTTTGCCCAACATAATCATTCATAAAGTGTTATTAAATAATAATTAATTTAATTACTGTTGATACTATAATTTATTTACCTATTGTTAAAGTAGAGTTGATTACGTACGTGTGTAGTTTGGAGGTTGATACCCTGATGTTAGAGTAACAATCATCTTTCCTAAGCTAGTTGCTACTTAGTGATGCTATTCTTCTTAGGCCTTTGGCCCCCTCTATTAAATATATAAAAAAAACATCTTAATTAATGTTTCCAATTTTTAGTGAGATAAATAAATACTCTTGTCTTCGAAAGACTTAATAATATATTTATTAAAATTAAAAAAGAGATTAAAATATTTTAATAAAATTATTCTCTAATAATAGATACTATTGTCTTTTTTAAAAAAATACTATTATCTTCAAATATTTGTTTTCTTAATTTATGTATAAAAAAATTTAAACAAAAAAAAGTGTAGATAATGGTACAGGGGTATCATAACCCATATACAAAAAGAAACAAAATGCCTAACTTGGTTAGTGCCTACTTATATCTAAAAATAGAAATAAATAGATACAAACCTAAAGCCCAGCATATGAAAAGCCTACCAACACAAACCAATGTTATATCATACCTGACTAAAGTGCATGGCTTCATAAAAAACAACATCAGCCAGCCAAGTATCTCTGCATTAACTTCTTATTCACTATGCTCCTGCCTTGAAGAGCAATTCACAAGAAGCATATGAAAAGTTCACAGTACATTACATTTTTTAAGCTACAGCAATGCATGTGATGCAATCTTACCCCCCAAGGGTATTGGATAGAAGACTCCAAGAAGATTGGGCCAGAGATGCAAGAGAAGGCCCTAGGGTTCTCATGAGCCTTAGGGTAGATTTTGGACTCATAGGCTAAGTATGAGCCCACTCTTTTTTGTACATATTAGATTAGGATTTCATTATTTTTAGGCCTTGTATTTAGGGCTCCATAATGTAGGTAGGGTACCCTAGAAATGCAGGATTTTTCAGCCCTTGTGTGTTGATAAAAAAATTTAATTGAATTGGGAGAAGTCCAATCCAATTAAATTTTAGAGGAGGGGGGAGGGGTGAGCATTTGCTTGCTACACCCCATTGCCACATCATATAGTCACACTTTGTGCATGTCCTTCATGCTTTACATGCCTCATGACACCTAAGCACACTTAGTGGAGAATCTTGGACTTGATCTTGGGTTAGTGGGCTGAACCATAACTAAAATTCACTAATCATGATTAGTGAAATTTTGGCTCCAAAATTCGGCTCCACAAATTCAATTTCAAATTCAAGGGAAATTTGAATAGAAATTCAAATTTCCCTCCAATTTTGTGTGACACTTAGGCTATAAATAGAGGTCATGTGTGTGTAATTTTTCAACTTTGATCATTTGAGAATTACACTTCAAAGTTTAGACCTCTTTTAAGACATAAAATTTTGTGCTCTTCTCTCCCTCTCCCTTCACTCATCTTTTCCTTCCTTCAAGCTCTTATCCATGGCTTCCTACGGTGGTGAGCTTTTTCTTGACTCATCTTCTCCTTGAAGTGGCATCTCCAATCATCTTTCTTCCTTCTCCATTCCACTGCCATTGATATCCAAGAAGCAAAGGACTCCATTGATGAAGAAGATCCAAGGCCTACAAGCTCCATATGGAGCTACATCATGTGGTATCAAGAGCATCTACGTCTAGGTGATGTTCTTTTGCTTCCTCTATCTTTTTGTTTGGTTAATTCACTTTAATTACTTGTTATTCATCTTATTCTCCATGTATATCCTCCATTGTCTTGTGGTTTGGTGCTGTTTAGAGTAGTAGATTAAAAAAAATAAACTGATTAAACCTTAGATCTACACTTGTTCTTGCCTTTCTATGGTTCAAATTTTATAGATCTACTCTTGAATCATGTTTTTGTGTTGATTTTAGGTTCTATCATTTTTCAGCCATAATCTTCTTGTGCTGAACCTTTAGATCTAAATTTTCTTCTAAAATATTGATTAGAAAATAAAACACAAAAATCTAAGTGTAAATCACTTAATCCATGTTGTCTTAGAGTCATGTTTAGTCATAATAATTGTCACATTAAGTTCTAAGTTTGTGTTGAATTTTTATTTTGTTGATTGAATTCTAGATACATTTGTTCATGTATTCTTGTCATTCTTAGCCTATCTTTTGAATTGAGTCTAAGTCATGCATGTTATTTAGTTCATAACATGCTCTAAATCAATTCCTAGAAGTAGTCTTGTTTTGAACT
Organism: Glycine soja; assembly: GCF_004193775.1. Lineage (NCBI taxonomy): Eukaryota > Viridiplantae > Streptophyta > Magnoliopsida > Fabales > Fabaceae > Glycine > Glycine soja. The sequence goes on along the minus strand of NC_041015.1, from coordinate 36,251,359 downwards.
TTGTTTAGTTTTTGAAGTTTCCTATATGATGCCTATGAAGAAATTGAGTTGTGGTGCTGAGTTGTGGCTGGATTTGTGAATCAAAATAAGTCTTAAGCTCTCTTGAAATGTGTTATTCAAGACATTTGAGCATAATCAAACACAAATTATAATTATCTAATCCTTAAGCAAGATAAACATTACTCTTGATTTCTAGGTTGAAATCGCTGGTGCTGGCAGCTTGAACATATGAACTTGTAAAAATTACTAGGAATTGATCACTTTGAATTTTGAGCTGAAATATTTACTGAATTTTCTATACATTTGGACCAAAATTATAAAAAAATAACCAAGTGACTTGGATAATAGGAAAAAATTCTAAAAATCACACAAGTTGGTAGGAAAATCAATGTCCAACAAATAAAAAAGGGAAAGTGAAGTGTGCTTGTTGTTTTGGCTCGAAATTTGTTCTATAATTTGTGCCTATTTTATACCAATCATAGTTCTGAAATTTCAATTGAAAATTAGTGGGAAAACTAGAGGTTTCTTGAGTCTTATTTTTTTAGTTTTTTTTACTCTACTCTAGAGCCATTCTACATTTCTCTTTGAGTCCTAGCTCGCTTTTATGTGCTTTTCATTGCTTTAATTGTTGAATAATCCTTGAAAATGTCTTGTTAAAACTCTATTGGTTTAGCTTTCATTTCATTTTTTTTTTGTCTTTGGTTATTGCTTGTCTCTTTGTTTCCTTGTTTTTGAGTTGCCATATAGGAAATTAGAAAGGAGGATTGGTGCCATCTCTTGAAGAATTTGATTCAAGAAGCAAGGGGCCAACCACCTTAAGAGATATTGGAATACGAAGCACTCCAAATTGAGTGAATCACAAAAGAGAGAACGACCACCAACATTGAGGACCGTTTTGTAATTTTGTAATTGACAATTTACTTACCTTCATTGCTTTCAAGTTTTGTAACAAAAAGGCCTTTCATTGGAAGTGTGTTGGGAGCCTCCAATAGGTTACAAAACTTCCATTTGTGTGTAATAATTTTAGACAATTTTCCCCTTAGGATAGTGAGTGTTTTGTTGGGAACCTTAAATGTGGTCATCCAAACATTCTCAGGATTCGCCTAGTTTACATTTCTTGCACTTTAATTTCTTGCTTACTTTCATAGCTTATTTTTTTTACTAGTCACGCCTAGTTTATCTTGTAATTACATAATAATTTCTTCTTACTTATCACACTTATCTTGATTTTACCTTTTACAAACCCCCAACAAGAAAGAACCACAACTTAGGAACCAACATGAGTCATCATTCATCTAGTGTTAATGGTGAGGGTACTAGTCATAAGGACCCTTTATCTAGAATCTTAGATGAGTTGAGTTCCCTCAAGTTATGGAAAGAAAAACTAGAAAGAAAAGAAAAAGGAAAAGAGACTGTAGAAATAAATCAAGATGAGAGAGAAAAAATAAGGGAAGAAGAAAGAAGGAAAATACTTAAAGAGTTAAGAAAAGAAAAACATGCCACCTATAGTAGTCATGAATCTTGTAAGAGTCTAAGTAAAGAACTTCGTGACTATTATGAAGGAAGACATAGGTTACATCTTAGACCTCACTCCCATAGGAGAAAAAAAGAAAAGAAAGCCTCAAGAGGCTAACATTAACCTCCCATACTTCTATGGGAAGGACAATGTAGAGGCTTACTTAGATTGGGAAATAAGGGTAGAGCAACAACTTAAAAGAAAGTCTACTTTAAAATCTTATGGCTCTTACTCTTATCCAAAGAAAGACCAAGGTCTAGGCATATTAGGGGCAACACCTTCTAAGCCCAAAGATGATAAGGGGAAGACAATAGAAAAGCAACCCCCTAAGGCTAGTATGCAAGAAAAGACTAGCTCTATAAAGTGCTTTAAATGTCTTGGAAGAGGATACATTACTTCTCAATACCCCACCAAGAAAACCATGACTATGAGGGGCCAAGACATTTATAGTTGCCAAGATGAGGCTACTACTTCACCTTCCTTTAGTGAAAGTGAAGAAGCAAAAAGGGAAGAATCTAGTGAAGAAATCTACCCCCAAGAAGAAGGACAACCATTAATGGTTAAGGAGGAGTGTAAGGAGGTAAGTGTCTCCTCCAAGAGGTTAGCTAAGAAGGAAAGTCATTTTACAATAAAGACAAACATTAAAAGAACTTCCCCTCTTAGACAACCTCCACATTTTATCCTTTGTAAAAAGACACTTGTTAGCATTGCCACACCTCTTGAGGTTATTCCTCAATTAAAGGAGTTGTTGGGTAAGGGTTTGGTTCGTACGAGCTTAATTCCTTATGCTTTGTTGGTGCCCAAAAGAGGTATTATTAGGCACTAAATCCCTAAAATAGGTGGTATGATGAATGTGTTGAGTGGTGCAACCTTCTTTTGTAAAATCACTCATTCACCCAACATCTTCATGATTTGTGTACATAGGGACTCATTAGGTAGGTTTGTTCTTATTTTTTGTTTCAATACAAACCTAGGTGCTCATATGGGACACCTTAAGTTTGTCATACTTTTTGGTAGAAGTAATCAACATGAAAATATAAAAAAGGTATGTTTTATTGCATTACTTTTCTTAATTTTTTAAATGGTGATCAAGGGGTTCCTACGAACCCTAAGAGAATAAAGGTCATTCCTGAGTGGTCCACTCCATCAAGTATAAGAAAAATTTGGGGCTTCCATGACTTAACAAACTCTTACAAAAGGTTTGTCCCATATTTTTCTATACTTGTAGCACCACTCATTGAGTTGGTGAGGAACCATGTTCCCTCATGGAAAGATGCTCAGGAAATGGGTTTTCAGACCTTATCTTACTCCAACATACCAAACACCACTAATATATATGTTTTTATTCTTTTTACAGGTGTTGAGGAAAGAACCCCAGAGTTTCAAGAACCTCTGGATTTGAGGTCAAATCCTTTTCAAGGGGGAGGGAATGATGCAATCCTACCCTCCAAGGGCATTAGATATAAGACTTCAAGAAGATTGGACCAGAGATGCAAGAGAAGACCTTAGGGTTCTCATGAGCCTTAGGGTAGATTTTGGGCCTATGGGCTAAGTGTGAGCCCACTCTTCTTTGTACATATTATATTAGGATTTCATTATTTTTAGGCCTTGTATTTAGGGCTCCATAATGTAAGTAGGGTACCCTAGAAATGTAGGATTTTTCAGTCCTTGTATTTTAGGGCACCCAGACTAGTTTTTGTATTAGGGGTAGTTTTGTAATTTCACATGCATTAAGTGAATATTTGATGTGTATGTTGATAAATAAATTTAATTGAATTGGGAGAAGTCCACTTCAATTAAATTTTAGAGGGGGAGGTGAGCATTTTCTTGCTACACCCCATTGCCACATCATATAGTCACACTTTGTGCATGTCCTTCATGCTTTACATGCCTCATGACACCTAAGCACACTTAGTGGAGAATCTTGGACTTGATCTTGGATTAGTGGGCTGAACCATAGCTAAAATTCACTAATCATAATTAGTGAAATTTTGGCTCCACAAATTCAATTTCAAATTCAAGTGAAATTTGAATAGAAATTCAAATTTCCCTCCAATTTTGTGTGACACTTAGGCGATAAATAGAGGCCATGTGTGTGCATTTTTTCAACTTTGATCATTTGAGAATTAAAATTCAAAGTTCAGACCTCTTTTGAGGCACAAAATTTTGTGCTCCTTTTCTCCCTCTCCCTTCACTCATCTTTTCCTTCCTTCAAGCTCTTATCCATGGCTTCCTATGGTGGTGAGCTTCTTCTTGACTCATCTTCTCCTTGAAGTGCCATCTCCAATCATCTTTCTTCCTTCTCTATTCCGCTGCCATTGATATTCAAGAAGCAAAGGACTCCATTGATGAAGAAGATCCAAGACCTACAAGCTCCATATGAAGCTACATCAGCATGTAACATAATCTGAGTGTTGACGGAGTGTCGTAATACATGTTCCAGTGGACAAGGCATTCCTTGTCTAGCACAAATATACAATCGCCAAGTTAAACAAAAGGGACATGGAAAAATTACATTGATATTAATGTACTATTATCATAAGAAAAGAGTGAGGGTTAATTAGAGCAAGTAACAAAACATGAAACAAGAACATTATCACCAACATGAGCAACATCATTAACCTGCAAAAATAAAATAAAAAAGAAATTTCTATCTTTTTAATTGTAACTTACATTCTAATGCATGCATTATTATAAATTGTGTAGATATATTGTTCGGTTGGTATAAAAAAACTCATTATTTGTATTCCTTAAGTGTAACATCTACCACTTATGGGGTCTTAGAATTAAACCAAAAGTATATAAGTTGAATAATTGGTGATTCTAGGTTCATTTTTTTTTATAGAATAATAATATAATATTATTTTTATTGACTTTTCCATTATTTTCACACACATAAATGCTAAGTATTATTCTCAAATGATGTATGCCATTTTTCTTTTTCACATACACCTTTTATTTATTTACTTATTTATTTATTTAACAATGGAGCTTTTATTTAATAATTAAATCAAATGTTAAATTGAGTTGTCATTTTTGTCGTTATTAAATGTTATCATTTATGCTTTTTATCGATTAAAAAATTTAAAATAATTTTTTATTTTACTAAAATATATTATATATTTATTTATTATTTAGTAATTAACATTCAAATATATTAAAGCAACTAGATGAAGCAACTAGAACTCACTTGGCATATGTTGAAGATGTAAACAAATGAATTCATTTTCATTAGCAAATACCCTCTTGAGAAGTTAGCCTTTAACAATTCCTTCTTGTCAACACCATACTTTTTAGTGGTTAATGGAGGTGGGTGGTTCCTGGACTTGTCAAATGGAGTTGCAAGCTCTTTTCTAATTATCCTCCCAAAATGGAATGATTGAAATGCCTAAGCAAATTGAGTATCAATTACAAACAAAACTTCAATCAGTTACAAACCTGTAAGAGATATAAATTTTGTGTATATAGTTTTCACTTTTCAGCAAAAAAAAAAAAAACTTCAATCAAGGAATACAAATAGTAAACCATGACTTACTTCTTGAAGAATGTCAACAACACCTTTTCTCTTAGGACATTTAAAACACACAGGTTCAAAAAGTTCAAGAACATATTCACGTGGTCCTTGGTAGACAATTTGACCCTCAATTATAAAAATTGTCATAAAAAACATCACAAGTCTTTGGTGCTGGTTGGAGTTGAGAAATAACTATAGTGTTAAAAGAGACACTGCAAAGAATATCCTTAATCCTTGAAGATTAATTGTTAGAACTTGGAATTTTCAAAGGTCAACAATGGCATTTCCGACAACAAAGTTTGCATGTGGTGTTTATAAATTTGGAAGTCAAACGAGGTTTGTGTTCTACTTTATTGTGGAGTCTGATCCAAGGAACTTAAGGGGGTAAGATTAACTGATTTTTTTTTTTAGAAACTAGATTGTGTTGAGGAAACAGTAAACAATAGAAGTACAAATTGCAAAAAGATTTGCTTGAACTTTGATATGCTTGCAATTGACCCAATGGTCTAGTTGGAGCCCAAATGTCATAATAGCAATGCATGCTATATTTAGTGCAATAAAAAATTTCAACGTACCACAAAATAAATTAAAACACTATTAATTCTGCAAAACATATTTGACTTTTTTCCCTTAATTTGAGCAATACTACTACTTTAGCTATACCTCCATACGTTCAACAAAGTCCAGGGCCTTAAAAATTATTTCTAGGACCAACAATGAAAGTATAAGTGGTGAAGTCAGCGTGTATGGCAAAGGCCTATTGGGAGATCAAGCACTGAAAATCAACATGATGAAACAATAAAGAAGTAGAAGACTTGGATTTCATTTCATAATTAAAATATACAAAGAAGTAGAATCATGCCAATTCCTCTTTGGAAACATTGGGTGAAATTTAAATTATACAACATCTTCATGTATACAAACGTAAAAATTAGTATCAATTTTAATTAATAAAAGTAACAATATAGATTGAACATACTCAAGAGGAAGCAAAATAAAAATAGAAGTTTATACCTTGACTTCATGATACAACTTCTTCTCCCACATACATAGTTTTTTCAGATGAATCAATTCACATAGATGAACATCACCCTTTTTTGGGTAGAATTAGAAAGGAAAATATGTAAACAGGAATAATCCTATGGGCTAAGCTAATCATTCAAATTAATGACTCAATTTCAAAACTATCCCATCACCCTAAGGAAAAAAAATCCTTTTATATGTAATGCCATATTAGAAAGTCCTCACAATATATATAAAATATACATTTGTTTATTTAATTATAAGGGATACAGTGTGGTGGAAATAGCAATAAAAGGCTGAGCATACTGATGCAATCCTCCCAAGGAGGGGACCATCACAAGAGCTGTGGCTAGGAGACTCCAGGAAGATTAGGCTAGGGATGCAGGAGAAGGCCCTAAGGTTCTCATGAGCCTTAGGGTAGATTTTGGGCCCATGGACTAAGTATGAGCCCACTTATCTTTGTACATATTAGATTATGGTTTCATTATTTTTTGGGTCTTGTATTTAGGGCTCCATAGTGTAGGGAGGGTACCCCACAAGTTTAGGGTACCCTAGCAATGTAGGATTTTTCAGCCCTTGAATTTTAGGGCACCTAGACTAGTTTTTGTATTATAGGTAGTTTTGTAATTTCACATGCATTAAGCGCGCTATTTGATGTGTGTTGGGAGAGAAATTTAATTAAATTGGGAGAAGTCCAATCCAATTAAATTTCAGACCATCCTAAGGGGGAGGTGAGCATTTGCTTGCTACACCCCATTACCACATCATATAGTCACACTTTGTGCACACCCTTCAAGTTTTACATGCCTCATGACACCTAAGCTTACTTAGTGGAGAATATTGGATTTGATCTTGGATTAGTGGGCTGAACCATAGCTGAAATTTACTAATCATAATTAGTGAAATTTTGGCTCCACAAATTCAAATTCAAATTCAAATTCAAGTGAAATTTGAATAGAAATTCAAATTTCCCTCTATTTTTGTGTGACACTTAGGCTATAAATAAAGGCCTTGTGTGTGTATTTTGCAACTTTGAGGATTTGAGAAATTAGACTTCAATGTTTAGACTTTATTTTCCCTCTTCTCTCTCAAAATTTTGTTCCCCTCTCTCTCTCTCCCTCCACTCATCTTCTCCTACCTTCAAGCTCTTATCCATGGCTTCCTATGGTGGTGAGCTTGTTCTTGAATCATTTTCTCCTTGAAGTGGCGTCTCCAATCACCTTTCCTTCTTCTCGATTTGGCTGCCATTGATTCTCAAGAAGCAAATGACTCCATTGATGAAGAAGATCCAAGGCCTACAAGCTCTACATGGAGCTACACCACATACCCTTGAGAAGCAACCCTCAACATTGGAAGTTGAGATTTCAGCACCAAAACCTACAATTATAGGAGCTTGATGACTAACCTATACATAGTACATTCAATTCATCATGTAAGGTGATGCCAAATAGGTTACAATATTGTTCTATAAACTATATAATGTATCACATGATAGCATTAGAATTTTAGTAAACATAAAATCCAGACTTCCACTTAAAAAATGAAATCCTTATATTATAGCATAAATGGGAAATTGTAATGTAAAATTTTGACAAAATTGTAAATTTGGTCCCTGAGTTTTATAGCATAACAAGTGATGTTGACTACCACGTGTCACGTTCTTATTGGATGATGACTGCCACGTGTCATGTTCTGATTGGATGTCAACTCCATGAAAGATGAAATACATTGTTGTTTTCATTGACCAATCAGAATATGACACATGGCAGTCATAATCTAATAAGAATGTGGCACGTGGCAGTTAACATCACTTGTTAACGGTCAACGTCCAATTGTAGCTTGGGGGACCAACATTGCACGATTTTACAAAATAGAAGGACCAAATTCATGAATTAAATTACTGGGGGACCAAATCCAAAACTGGAGATAAACTGGGGGACCAAAAATGTAATTTTGCATCAAATTTTCTTTTACAGAACAAAACGACTTTGTTCTTCAGTAAACACATAAATTATGAATTGACACCAAGTAGTTTAAAAGAATATAAAGTTACTTATAAAGTCCTTAGAAAATAAGAGAGGAGAGCTAGCAAATGGGATCATATTACTAGTTTTAGTTTGACTAATTGTTTATGTAGTGATATTGATGAATTAGGTCAAGTACAAGTATAATACTACCTTTGATAATTTTCGTAAGAACCTTTTGGGATGTTTGTTCAGCCTCGACAAGTGCACCAATCGTGCAAGTAGTATAAAACGGTAAGAATCGAGTATCGAACTCTTGGGGAACTTGTGTTACTTGGTAAAGCTATATTCAACGAATAGGTGTCTAGTATGAAAAGATATGTGTGGACTATGAACAAGTATGTAAACTATCTATTAAAAAGGAAAATCACGTGAGTAATGATGTGTAAAGACAAGTAGACAACGTGCTGGTCTTCCTATTAGGTGCCTGATGTTATAAGGATATTCTCTACTTAACAATGTTCATTTGTTCTATGGTGTCTCCTGAAATGCTAAACTCTGATTCCTCGTGATAGTCTAGCCTAATCCTGACCAAGCATCGTCCTCATATTCCTCTTGTTGAACTAAACTCGACTAGAACCGTATTAAGACAAACATACAAACAACTAGGTTACCGTACCCCGATCCCTCGTGATAATATGATAAACTAGCCTTGTCTTATCAAGTTCTAAGAATCAGACCAGTTTCCACTATTGAATGATCCTAACAAAGCATGCATCTAAGTGATCAAGGCAAAAGCACACTGAAATGACGTACTGATAGCACAAAGAACACATAAAACATCATTAAATAGATATACAGGTATTTACATCAAGTACCTACAAGGAAGAACCAACAGAGGATTTAGCTCTCCATATCTAGGAAGCTTCCTTTACAACAAAGAGAAGAGAAAAATGAAGGATTAAAGAAATGCAAGTAGTGGGGATGTCTCCTCCACCTCTAGAACCTCACAATCACTCATAGACTCATCTCATGCTCTCAGGATGGCTTCCTCTTCAAGCTTAGTTCTCTGCCAGTCTTCGCACAACAAAAGCTCTCAAAACTCTTTGGAACTTGGACCTTTCTCTCTCTAGAAATCTCTAAACATGCAAAAGCTTCAAGAGTTGCCCAAACTCCCCTCTCCATTTTTGATTTCAGGCGTAAATAGGTGGCCTTGTTGGTGCTTGTGCGCTTAGCACAACTCTGGCTCGCTTAGTGTGCATAAGTGAATTTCGGCTTAGCGGCTGGCTTCTCGCTTAGCGGATGCATGCAAGCGGGGTGCTTAGCAGGATGAGCTCTCACTTAGCGTGTGTGTCCAGATCATCCTTCTTCCAGATTCTTCCTCGCGCTCAACCACAGGAGTGGTGCGCTCAGCAGATGGCTCGCTAAGCCAATGGCTTAGCGAGAAGCTAAAAATCAGCACTTCACAAACTTGCCTAATTAACCTGAAATTGAAAGGAAATGATTATTAAATACACAAAATGGGAGTACTAAGTACTTATTACCTATATTTAAAAAAAGTAATTACAACACTACAAAATAACCATAAATGGGAGGAGTTAGATACAATTTGCACAAATTTATTACACAAAAGTTAGTTGTATTCATCAACTAACAACTTCCCCAAATTTACAGTTTTGCTTGTCCTCGAGCAAATAAAGAACAGCTCACTGGTCCCCAAGTGACAAAAATATGCAGTGACTATGTACAAAGGTGCATGTAGCAAAAACTATTGATTGCATGATAATAGAATGAAGCAAAATTCCCTCATCACTTGTCTTTCACAAAACATGCAGTTATTCAAAGAGAAGAATAAAATGTATCATGTACAAGTAATTGAAGTTAGGCATAAGACAAATATCAAGGAAAGTAGCTTAAACCACAGTCTCACGGCTGTTGTTTCACTCAAGCACAAGTGTTTAAGCTATTCATCAACAACAACTAGCAAGAGGTCTAATCTTTGAACTTCATCTCAAGCCATAAAGTCAGAAATGCATAAATAGAATCAGAAGGACTTTCACAGGCTTGTAGTGAGGCTTGGCTACAAAAATAATTGGTTTTTTTTAGGATTCAAAGGCTTAGATTCTAAGAGAGCACAAATCCTAGATTTATCCAAGTAGTATTTTCAATACAATTAGCTTATTCACTAGCCTTTCACTTCAACTTGTATTTGACCTTATCACGACATCACACGCCTTCTTTGGTTGCTTTTTTTTAACACAGCTTATTTGTTGTGTGTGCTGATGTGCTTTACTTTTCACTTTACATCCCGGTTAACTCCCCCAATTTAGGGCAAATTGCCTTGAACCATCTGCTCTCCTAGAATCTAAGCAAGGTATCAGGAGATATTCATTCAAGTTCAGGGTTCAATTTTGAAAATGTAATTTAGCTCACAAAGGGTGCAAAGGATACAATTATAATTCAAGGTAAGATTTTTGGTTAATTGGCTTGTATATACAATCATGGCCTTCATCATGTCCTCATTCATACATTTCATTCTAAAATTCAGAGATTGATTCAAAGACTATTACTCAATGCTAGTCGTTCACTCCCAGTTTAAGATCACACTCTCACCGGTTATGGTTCAAGCTTTTCTTTCTCAATCAACCTGTCTACTGACTAACAATTCTAATTGCAAGCTCACATTCTTGTTCTTTCTTTGTCTAACATACACACTAGCTCAAACTTATGAAAAGAAACACAGTCTTCATCATAATCATGCATTCAATCCAAACTCAGTCTATAACACCCATTTCACAAAAAGATAAAAGTGTTTCACTGCATAATCATCATGATCAAGTAAAACTGTTCTGTATGCTTCAAAACATGCATACTAACTATTCACAAAAATTATAAGTATATAATTATAAACGAAAACCAAAATTACTAAAAACAATGTACTGAAATTAATATAGTTATAATCATTATCCTAAAAGCAAAATCATCAGCAATTTAAAAGTCCTAAAACAGATCCTGGGTATCCTATGTTTGGGCCTCCTCCTCATCTATCAGATGGAAAATAGGGGAATCAGAGAGAGCAACAACTTCTCCAGATAAGGAACCAGAGAGATCAGCAGCTTCTTCAGCTGGGGAATCAAGGGGAGCAACAGATTCTCCAGATGGGGAATTAGAGATGATAATAATAGGTGGAGATGGGGGAACTACTTCAAGCTTAGGAGAAGGTGAATTTGTCACTGGAGATTGTGGATCAGCTGGCACTGGTTCAACCCGTGCAGGTGTAGGCTCAGGAGAAGCAGCCTCGTTGGGTCTCACCATTGAAGGTAGAGCTCCAGGCCGTGCTACTTGCTCAAGGAACTGCTCCATAGTTATAATTGGCCTTTGGTGAGCCAATTCTCGCAAGCTATGCATGATAATAACCTGTCCTTGAAATAAGCTCTGTAGCATAGGGACTAAGGTTTGGGAGCTCTGGACATCTGGTTCTATTATTGCTGACGAAGGAGCTGGAGTAGATGGTGAAGGGATGTCATATATTCTGGCCCTTTTTCTCGATGCCATCTTTAAATAAAAAGAACTCAAAATTCCTTAGACTACATTTATTCAAGTTGCTGAAATAAAGGGTTGAAATTAACCATGGGCGCTTAGCGGGATAAAGCTCGCTCGGCACGCCCTCAGAAATATAACACATCGGCTTAGCGAAATAGCGTGCGCTTTAGCCTAATCAACGCTGCAAAAGATATGCGTTAAGCTCAGTAGGGTTGCGCTTAGCGGCTCATGAATTTTAGAAAATTCACTAAGTATGTGGGCTTAGCGAGCTAGGCTCGCTTAGCCCAATGGCTGCCACAATGAAATGAGCTTAGCCCAGATAGGCTCGGCTTAGCGCGTGGCTTTCAACAAAAAATTGACTAAGTTACCTGGGCTTAGCGAATCAGCCTCGCTTAGCCACAGGCATCTCAACAGGAGGATGAGTGTTCATCCTCAAAAGATGAACTCGCTTAGCGCGTTAAGCACGCTTAGCGAGTTCGTCCGAAAATGAATATATTTAAGCAATATTGATGAACTCGCTTAGCGCAACATGCACGCTTAGCGAGTTCATCGCATTTTCCAGAAAAAAACACAGAAAACACAGTTCTTTTTCTTCCATTTTTTAGCCTCTAAAAGGCATATCAAACATGCAAACCAGTCAAAACTATCTACACAACACAATCATTCACAAAATCCTAATTTTTAACTAATCTAATATCGTTAAAACCCTAAAAATTAAAAGCTAAATTCTATGGTTCTCTACCCTAAGGTTCACCAAAATAAAAGACTAAAAGGAATGAGAAACTTACTTCGATTGTTGATTGCTGAAAATGCGTGAAGATGCACAAAGAAAGTAAGAATGCACAAGTTGGGTATGAGAGAGAAGATGCAGGCAATATTCAGAAAATTTTTGGCAAAAGTAAATGTAACTGATGTTACACTTACTTAAGCAATTTTCGACCCTCTCGCTTAGCAAACCACAATGCTAAGCGTGCCTGAGAGACGTTAGGTTTCTCAAAGAGGTTCGCTTAGTGGAACTGCGCGCTTAGCCCAAGTTTGGAATTCAAAATTAGATTTTTTTTAAAAGCTGGGCTTAGCGCACAAAAGGGGCACTTAGCGAATTCTGCAGGTCATAAAACCTGCAACTCTCGCTAAGCTTGGCTCTGGGCTGGCTTAGCTAAAACAATGCATCTTGAATACAGGGGGGTAGGTGCTTAGCGAATGATAGACCACTTAGCGCTGCTATGGCCGCAATAAAATGGACTTAGCTGGCATGAAAAGAACCGAGTAAGTATAAAATGGTAAGAACCGAGTATCGAACTCTCGGGGAACTTGTGTTACTTGGTAAAGCTATATTCAATGAATATATGTCTAGTATGAAAAGATATGTGTGGACTATGAATAGGTATGTAAACTATCTATTAAAAAGGAAAATCACGTGAGTAATGGACTAAACTCAACCAGAACCGCATTAAGACAAACATACAAACAACTAGGTTACTGTACCACGATCCCTCGTTATAATATGATAAACTAGCCCTGTCCTATCAAGTTCTAAGAATCAGACCAATTTCCACTGTTGAATGATCCTAACGAAGCATGCATCTACGTGATCAAGGCAAAAACACATTGAAATGACGTATTGATAGCACAGAGAACACATAAAACATCATTAAATAGATATGCAGGTATTTACATCAAGTACCTACAAGGAAGAACCAACAGAGGATTTAGCTCTCCATATCTAGGAAGCTTCCTTTACAACAAAGAGAAGAGAAAAATGAAGGATTGAAGAAATGCAAGTAGTGGGGATGTCTCCTCCACCTCTAGAATCTCACAATCACTCACAGACTCATCTCATCCTCTCAGGATGGCTTCCTCTTCGAGCTCAATTCTCTGCCAGTATTCGCACAGCAAAAGCTCTCAAAATTCTCTGGAACTTGGACCTTTCTCTCTCTAGAAATCTCTAAACATGCAAAAGCTTTGAGAATTTCCCAAACTCCCCTCTCCATTTCTGATTTCAGGCTTAAATAGGTGGCCTTGTTGGTGCTTGCACACTTAGTGCAACTAGTGGATGCATGCAAGCGGTGTGCTTAGCAGGATGAGCTCTCGCTTAGCGCGTGTGTCCAACTCATCCTTCTTCCAGATTCTTCCTCGCGCTCAGCCGCAAGAGTGGTGCACTCAGAGGATGGCTCACTAAGCCGATAGATTGGCTTAGCGAGAAGCTAAAAATCAGCACTTCACAAACTTGCCTAATTAACCTGAAATTGAAAGAAAATGATTATTAAATCCACTAAATGGGAGTACTAAGTACTTATTTCCTATATTTAACAAAAAGTAATTACAACACTACAAAATAACCATAAATGGGAGGAGTTAAATACAATTTGCGCAGATTTATTACACAAAAGTTAGTCGTATTCATCGACTAACAATGTTTGTCTTGGTCTTTTATATAAGATTCCCTTCAAATCATCTAATACATTAGTTACCATTTTTTCACAAGGGTGCTTGGTGCAATATAAATGATAGTGATAAGAGTAGCAATATCTTCATTTGGTAATGGTACATGGAGTAGATTTTAGTTCATATGAGTCAAGTCCTACCCCAATAAAATCCCAGACATTCCAGATTTAAATTGAAGAATAAAAAGTTCTCAAGGATGGATTTGAGCAGAATTTGAGAGTATGTATGAGGTATTTCAACTTGATTGTTCTAGATCAATATTTAATTATTAGAAAAGAAATCAATCATAAATCTTTTAAAATAGTTTAATGGCAAACTAAAGTTCAACTGGGAGATTTTAAATACTCATTATGTGAGAAAAACTTGTCGAGAAGCAACCCAGATCTAAATAGCTTTTTTCTGAAAAGTATTTTTGACAAAACACAATGGTTTTGAGATAAAATAAAAGGCAAGATATAAGTACATATAATGAGAATCCTAAAACTGCCTAACTATAGGGACCTATGACCAGGAGTAGGACAAAATAGTCAGTGGATACCCTCCAACAAATGGTAGCAAGCATACTTAACAATGCCCAAGTGGAGAAGGATGAAGGCCCAGAGACAGAGGCACTACTAAGAATCTTAATTGTTGCTGAATGTGAATGTATGTATACATGATTTTGATGATGTCAAAGAAGAATCAAACAAGGCTGCTTCAAATGATAAAGCATTTGCTTCAAGAATAATTCAAGAGTGCTTCAACAAGCAAAGCCATGTTTCAAGATTCATTAAAGACCAAGCCTTGCCTTAAAACAAAGTGCTTTCAAGACATGCAAGGCTCTGGTAATCGATTACCAGGAAGTGTAATCGATTACCCAAAGACAGGGTTGAGAAATAGCTGTTGAAAAAGGTTTTGAATTTGAATTTTCAACATGTAATCGATTACCACATGTCTGTAATCGATTACCAGCAACGAAACTTTGGAAATTCAAATTCAAAAGTTATAACCCTTCAAATTATAACTGTGTAATCGATTACACAAACATTGTAATCGATTACCAGTGGAAAGTTTTCAGAAAATCTGCCAACAGTCACATCTTTTCATTAGATTTGTGAATGGTCATCAAAGGCCTATAAATAGGTGACTTGGGCACGAATTTTAGACAGAGAGTTTTGCTTGACAAAAATGTCTTATCCTCTCAAAAGACAATGAGAGAGATTCCAAAAGAACTTCATTGTCAAATGCTCTCTCAAAAGAAATCCTTGGCCAAACACTTGCAAAATCTATAAGGATTCCTACATGATCTTTATTGTAATATTCTTCTCTTGAAGAGAGAATTCTTCTTCCATTCTTCTTATTCAATGAGATTGGTTAAGGGACTGTGAGTCTCTTGTTGTAAAGGATTCCTGAACACAAGGGATGGGTTGTCCCTGTGTGGTTCAGACTTTGTAATGGATTTTACAAAGATAGTGGAAATCTCAAGTGGGTTGCTTGAGTACTGGATGTAGACACGGGTTGTGGCCGAACCAGTATAAAACTGTGTTTGCATTCTCTCTTCCCTTATCTTATTTATTTTGTTGCAATCAATTGTGTCTTGCATGTTTAAAGAACATTGTTAAATTGATTGTTGTTGCTTCTTCTGTATTCTAAGCCTATCCCTCTTAAGATTATTGAGGCCACAAGGTCCAACAAGTGGTAGCAGAGCGGGATTCTTGTATAAAGTTTAAAAACTTCAAGAATAGATATGGCCTCAACCAAATTTCCATTTTTTGAGGAAAATTCTATCAATAGGCTCTTATGTTCAATGGTGAGGGTTATCATTATTGGAAAACCCGAATGCAGATCTTTATAGAAGCCATAGATCTAAAGATATGGGAAGCCATTGAATTTGATTCATTTATTCCTACAATGGTTGAGAGAAATGCAACTACATAAAAAAAAAAAAACTAGAGAAGAAAGAAGATGATGATGAAAGAAGAAAGAAGAAGGTTCCTCTTTAGCCCCAAAATGCTGAGTGCGATCAACTTGGGCACATGAGATTCAATTGTCCTGTGTTTAAAAGAAGAATGGAAAAATCCGACAAGATGAATTTCAAAGAGAAGAAAGAAAAGAAAGGATATATCACTTGGGAAGATAATTTCATAAATTATTCAAGTGATTCATAGAAGAAAATCATAAGTTTGGGTATCATGATGAAAGACTATTAAAATGGAGAAGAGCAAAGTCGATACATTGATAGCAATTTCTCCAAACACATGGCATGCATCAAAGTTTATTCATATTTCTCTCCAAGATAAATGAATATGTGATTTATGGAGACAACAAACGAAGGCCACATTTCTCCCCAAGAAAAGTGAATATGCGATATATGGAGACAACAAACAAAGGCCACTTGATCAACAACCCCAACAAGTAATATCAAATGATACCAACATGTCACTTGTCTTTGATTGATTACTTTTGATGCTTGTTTTCTACTTGAGTTTAGATTGTCCTTGATGATTGTGATTGAATTTGATTGACTGTGTTTGATGATTGATTGATTGTATTTTTGATTGTGTGTTTGATTGTATTGTCTTTGATGTTTGTTCCTGATTGAGTTTTTGATTGTTTTTAAAGAATCTATTAAACTTTTCAAATTAGTTTCATGTTTTAAGAAAACTATTTCAAATTTAGAAAAGGAAATTTTGAAATTGAAAATTGAAAATTTAAATTTGAAAATTAAAATTTGAAATTTGAAATTAAAGTTACTGGAAGTTGGAAGTTGGAAATGAAAGTTATTGGAAGTTGAAAGTTGAAAATGGAGGTTGGAAGTTGGAAGGGGAAGTTACTAAAAGTTGAATTTGGAAGTTGGAATTTGAAATTTAAAATTTAAAATTTAAAAATTTAAAATTTGTAATTTGTAATTTGAAATTTGAAATTTGAAATTTGAAATTTAAAATTTGAATTTTGAATTTTGAATTTTGAATTTTTTTTAATAATAGAAATTATTGTGTATAGTTAGTTGATTGTTAATTTAATTAATTTGATTTGAAATATTTGATGATTGATTGTATTTGATTGATGTGTTATTGTACTTGTTTTTGCTTGATTAATATTGAATGATTGTTTTAATGCCTTTTGGTATCACTTGATTCTCATACATTGCAACAAGTGGTAACATCTTTCTCCTTTCTATTCATGATTTGTTTTTGATGTTGACAAAGGGGGAGAGAAAGATAAAAGATAAAATAGTAAGAAAAATTATCTATTGTTTTATGAGACAACTTTTTATATATGAAAAATATGAAATCTTCAATTGTCTCATATAAACAATCATTGTAAAACCAAGGGGGAGTAAACTATATGCAAATAGATATTTTCTTTGTTGTTGCTCCTAACCTACAGGTGGTTGTCATCATCAAAAAGGGGGAGAATGTAAATCATGAAGATTTTGATGATATCAAGAAGAATTTGCTTGAGAAAGAGGGAGATGTAAATCATGCAATCTTTGATGGTGTCGAGAAGAAATCATATGTTTGTCATCATCAAAAAGGGGGAGAATGTGAATGTATGTATACATGATTTTGATGATGTCAAAGAAGAATCAAACAAGGCTGCTTCAAATGATAAAGCATTTGCTTCAAGAATAATTCAAGAGTGCTTCAACAAGCAAAGCCATGTTTCAAGATTCATTAAAGACCAAGCCTTGCCTTAAAACAAAGTGCTTTCAAGACATGCAAGGCTCTGCTAAAACCAATTCATAAACCAAGCTTTTTTCATCACCTAAAAACCATTTTTAAAGGTCCAACGCCTTGAAATGGTCTTTTTCGCTTTTATTGGTTAGACGTGGATTTAAAAAGCCAAAAAAACAACACATAGCTTTGTCACCTCTTTCAAAAAACCGAGAGACCATTAATGGTCCAATGCCCTAATGTTTTCTCTCCTTTCAAAAGAATCGAAAGATCGTTTAATGGTCCAACGCCTTAAATGACCTTTCATTCAATAAAAATATATCTTACAAAAAAGGATAAAAACAATTTAACCGACGTTTAGTTCTCAAAGAACTATGTAGGTCTGATTTCCTTATCACAATTGAGGAATACGTAAGAGCAAGGGAAACACCCTTGTCGACCACAAAAAGATAAAAAATACAAAAGGCATAAAAAGACATAAGAACGTAAAAAAGGGAAAATAAAAAAAATTGAAGTCATGTTTGCACACTTGATTAAAAGGCTATCGTCCCTTGTGACGGATACTTGGGGTGCTAATACCTTCCCCGTGCGTAAATACAACTCCCGAACCTTTCACTTAAAGTTCGTAGACCATGTCTTTTTTTCGGTTTTTCCTACGTTTTCCTCAAATAAACGTTGGTGGCGACTCTGCGCATTTTTCTTTCTTGGAAGACACACCCGTGAGTCTCACGTCGCCCTCCTGCCGAAGGGTAGGTTGCGACAACAACCTATTATCCTAGACGAAGTTTGAAAAAGAAAGCATTATATATAAACAAAAACAAAAAAAAGAGTTGCAGAAAGTAAAAAAAAGTGGGTGTTTGATCCTTGAATGCAAATTTGAGGCAGTTAGAGGCATTTTTTGGAAAAAATTGTGGACCAGGGATTTGTCCATGGACTCTCCTTTGAATTCTGAGCGTTTTGACATATAGTGGGCCTCAAACAAACAACCGTAGCAAAAGTTATGACCATTTGAAGTTTACAGGTCATTTGTGTTATTTCTATTTTTCGTCTTCTGTAACAGAGTAGTTTCGTTGACTCTTTGTTTCTTCTATTTGTTATTGAGTCTGATAGTTTATTATTCAATCTATTAGTTTGTTATCCAATATGTTATTTTGTTATTGATCGAGGCCGTACCCGAATCAAATAAACATTAAAAATGCAGTATCTAGGAAGTGATCCTAGGTCGTCTCCCAACGAGCAATGGTCAACCAAACATTCATTACAAATAGTAATAAAACAGTAACGAATTGCGGGGGGGGGGGGGGGGATTATTTGTTTTTGTAAATTAAACAACGAATAAAATTGAATTAGAAAATATCAGAATTAAAACACGTTGCTTACCCTTCATTCACAAGCAAGTCTCTTATCCTAGGTTACGAGAATTTATCTTTTATCAGTTCAACCACTTAATCCAACCCTAAATTAAATTACTAAGCGAAATTTAACATAAGGAATTAATTATGTGATTAAGCAACACATACACCAATTAATCATGAACGATCATTAAACATGAACGTAAATTAAGCGCAGAGACAATTAATCAAGCACTAAGCATGCATGGATTAATAGCAACAAATACAAAGTAATTGGTGAAAGGGAAAAACTGATCAGAATTTAATAGTAATAATAGAACTTCAAAGAGAGCTGTGCTTGATCCTCAAGAGAAAACAACGCTGGAGACTTAGCCTTCCATTAATCAGTAGAAAACGAAGAAAACTAGAATTATTCTTCCTAAATGAAAAAGTGCCTAAAAGAAGAAGAGAAGCCTAAAACTAAAAACGAAAAAGGAGAGAGAGGGTCCTCAAACTAGAGCCTTGGTGCTGTTATATATTTTCAGCCCCAAAGCTTACAAATTTGTTTTAAGTCCAAGCCCATAAATAAAATAAAATCTAGACAAGATAAGATAAGATTCGATAAAATAAAATCTAGATGAAATAAAATCTAAGTAAGATAAGATCTAGATGAAATAATATCTAGATTAGATAAAATCTAGATAAGATAAGATTTGATCTAGATAAGATAAGATTTGGTAAAATTGTTTGCTCTCTTCAGGTCCAAGCCCAATTCTGGATTCAAGCCCAATTGCTTATAATTCTCTTGAAATTAAATTAAAAACAAAAAATTAGTCCAATAGGCCCAAATGATAAAACTGCATAATTAATTTGATAATTAAGGCTAATCAGTAATTAAAATGGTGACAAAAAGGGTTAAGAAATAGGAGAAAATGATGACACATCAAATCCCCTCACACTTAGCTTTTTGCACTCCTGGGCAAAATAAAAATAAAAAAAAACAAAGCAAGGGACAAATCCATAGACATTAAAGAGAAACAGACACAACAACAATTACATATTTCTCAATGAATCTCAAGAAATGAAAAGAATGGGTAACATCCAACACGTAAAGAGTTAAAGAATCAAGGCCGTCATGAAAATCATCCAAGCATCTCAAACATGGCAAGATAGTCAATCAGTTCAAGAATGGAAAGTGATAAAGCCTCACAAGATATGCACTCTATCTCTCAAGTGTCTAGGCTACTATTTACTCTCAAAGCACCCATAAAAACAAACACCACATAGACTTGGCAAGACTCTAAAATTGACAACCACATCACAAACACATGCACATGAGGATCAAAAGGTCTTTTAAGGTTGAAATGGGGACAAGGACAAGGTAGATGAAAGTATGGGATAGTAGCTAAAACCCATAGGAATAGAGGAGCAATGGGGAATAAGTGGGAAGTAAGAAAAAGTAGTAAACCCCAAAACCCAAATTAAAAAGTATACCCAAAACAAAATCAACCAAGTCCTTAAACCAATCCAAGTCTTCAAACCAAGACCTCATTTATTCAACTTCATTCTTTTTCTATTTTTTTTATTTTTTTATTTTTTATTTGATTTTTTTTAACGTGAACAGTAGCAATTGAAAGCATTTGAAAAATAAAGCAACGATTAGGCAATATATGTATATATATCAAGCATGGCCAACAAAAACATATCATCCAATGAAACATACCCCCCCTCACACTTATTCCCAAAACAATTCCAAAGCTCCAAAATTCCTTAAGGGTAGGGTGAAATCATGGTTTTTCACTTAAGGCTTGTAATGAGCTCAAAACAAAGAAAGGGGAACATAGGCTCAAAGGGGCTATCAAAGGAATTAATTCAGGGTAGGCTCATTTGGCTAGAGGCTTATAAGAATAAAATGCCTAAATCATCTCCCAACATGCATGTGAAGCAAGAAGTATCAACAAGAGTCAAGCCAAGGCTATTGTGGAAGCAATCAAAGGGGCAAAACACACCGAATAAAATAGATGATGATGGCTCAAATTCTCACCAAGGGTAAATCTATCACTTTGAATTCGAACCTTCAAAACTAACTTGACATGTAGAGAAAAACAAAGGTTTCAATTCACAAAATGCCAAGAAACTCTTATTTAAAAAACAATTACCCATTACCTGTACATAACCCAAAATTCAAAGAGGAACATGCAATGTTGTACACAAACATAAAACCAAAATAACAAAATTAACCTAGAACCTAACAAACTTAAACTAGAAAACCTAATAAAATTAAACTAGAATACCCAACAAAATTAAAGAACAATCTTCTCCCCCCCTAACACTTAACCAACACATTGTCCTCAATATAGCACAATCATAAGATCAAGAACAATCAAAGAAATCAATAAAATTTGGACAAGTGCAATAAAGGTAAAGAAGGAGACAGAAGAAAGAAAACTCCCTAAGTCATGGCGGAAAAGAAGTAAGGTGAAGTAAGGAGATCTTTTGAGCAAGGATAACCCCCAATGCGTAATTGGATGTATCGCACATTAGCTTAAATGGGGTTCTCCAATCAGGTGCCTGAATGATAGGGGTGGTAGTCACCGCACACTTGAGGCAATCAAAAGCCTTTTTGCATTGGTCATCAAAATCAAACTACACCTCCTTTTGCAGCAGATTGGATAGTGGAAGGGCAACTTTGCTAAAATCCTTGATAAAGCGCTGTCACGATGTGCCCTTTTGCGGGCGAGTGAAGGCGAGGCTCACGGGTGCGCTTTCCAAAGGAGGAAAGATACGCGGAGTCGCCACCAACGTTTATTTGTGGAAAACGTCGGAAAAACCGAAGGAAACCGGTCGAAATGAAAATTCTAAGTTCGGGAGTTGTATTTACGTTTGAGGAAGGTATTAGCACCTCTCACGTTTGTCTCAAAGGACAACAACCTATTTTTTAGAATTGTGAAATTGTGTTATCTTAACTTTTATTTCCTTTTTATTTTTGAGGTCGACAAAAGTGGGGCTCTTGCTCCTACGTACCCTCCATCGAAGAGGAAATCAGACCTACGTAGTTCTTTTTTAAGGGTGAATCACACGATTTCTTTTTACTTGAAAGGTGATCATTTAAAGGTGTTGGACCTTAAAAATGATCCATTAACTTGGTAAGAAAGACTGAGATAATAAACTTTCAAATCCTTTTTTTAGTGATTTTTTTGTGGACGAGCTTGACTTGGCGAATTGATTTTAGCCTTAGTTTCACTTTAGTTATTAGTCAATTCAATTAAGAATGAGAAATCCCAAAGATATTTTTTTGATTATTATATTATTATTTTACCTCTTTTTGGTTTAACCGTGGTTACAACGTGAACGATCGGTTAGATTTTGTTTTAACAGTGATTAAACGAGATTACAACACAAATGATCGGTTGAAATTCATTTTATCATTTATTAGGCGAGAAAACGGGTTAAATAAACGGTTAAAGCATTTTAAAAACGGAAGAAAAGAAAACTGAAAGTAAACGAAATTAAAGTGAAAGTACACAAAACAAGAAATGAATTGAAAGTCTCGGATTCGAAAACTTACCCGTTGAAGAACGAAGAACGAACGAAGAACGGATGAAGAACGGTGAAGAACGACGAAGAACGATGAAGAATTTACACAGAATCGCTTACGGAAGCGTTACGGAAGTACTTCGACTCGATTTTTCTTCACGAAAACATGTTTTTTGCCCAAAATAGCTGAAATGCATAGCCAAAGGGGTCTTGACCCTTTTGAAACAGCTCCCCCCTCCCCTATTTATAAAAAAAAAAAGGAGGTGCTTGCCGCCCAGAGACTTAATGAAGAAGATTTCTAAGCGCACCCGAATTACTAAGTTCACCCCCCTTTTCGTATTTTACGGAAAAGTTACGGAAGCCTTATGGAAGTGTTTTCGAATTTGATTTTCATCTTTTTTCTCTTCCCTTTCACCAATGTTAAGGGGAATATGCTTACCCAAAGTTTTCGGAAATTTTACGGACGTATTACGGAAGCCGCAGAAGCCTCGGAAACCATTTTTCAAAAACGTGGAGGAGCTTGCCGCCCAATTGCTTCCTCCTTAAGCAACCCAACTTCCAAAATGTTCCAAAAGGGCCTAGACTCGAATTGCTATTTACACCCCTATCTTGATAAGTTCACCCCACCTTCTTTCGTAATTTACGGAAAAGTTACGGAAGCCTTACGGAAGCATATATGACTTAACTTTCATCTTTTTTCTCTTCCCTTTCACCAATGTTAAGTGGAATATGCTTACCCAAGGTTTTCAGAAATTTTACGGAAGTATTACGGAAGCCGCGGAAGCCCCGGAAACCATTTTTCAAAAACGTGGAGGAGCTTGCCGCCTAGTTGCTTCCTCCTTAAGCAACACAACTTCCAAAATGTTTCGGAAGGGCCTAGATTTGAATTGCTATTTACACCCCTATCTTGATAAGTTCACCCCCCTTTACCTTTTTTGGTGATTCTTTTTCCGTAACGTTACGAAACTTTACGAATTTCGTAACGATACTTATTTTCTTTCCGTAAGGTTAAGGATCCTTATGGATCATGTATTTACTCTTTTTTAGCTTTCGAAGAAGTTACGGAAACTCACAGATTGCGTAACAACACCTCTTTTTGGTTTCTGCCACATTACGGAATTTCACGGATCGCGTAAGCCTGCTTCCTTTTGATTTCCGGCATGTCTCGGGACTTCACATATTGTGAAACAAAGGATGCCAAGTATCTCGAAGCGGCCGATCAAAGGTTTCATATTATCAAGTAATAATCCCCGGACGAAATTAGGGTATGACAGTTGCCCCTCTTTACTTACCTTTTATCGGAGATAAAAGGAAAGCAAAGATAAGACACTGATTTCGTCCGTCTTGCCCTTTCCGTGACTAGTCTATGACGACTCTCGTCTCTACTCCTTCTTTTTCTGCACAACACAAAACAAAATACAAACAACAACAAAAACAACAATATCATAATATACATATACACGTTTGGCAAAGAAATCAATCGGGAAAATAACAAAGATCAAATTCCCAGTCAAGAGGATCCGCACTTGACGATGAAAAACCCTGGAGAATGGAGGATTTCACTAGAGGGTCCTCACTAGTCAATCATGAAGTATGGCTCCAAACTCTTTGGGTGGAGGATGCATGAACGAAAACGCAATTCATGGGGCTCTGGATAAAAGGCGAGGATGGAGGATTGCACTAGAGAGTCCTCACTAGTCAATCATGAAGCATAGCTCCAAACTCGAAGGTGGAGGACACATGAACAGCGCTAGGCAATGACATTCATGGGGCTCTGAAAAAAGTGGAGAATGGAGGATTGCACTTGAGGGTCCACACTTAGGCAATCATGAAGCATAGCTCTAAACTCGAAGGTGGAGGATACATGAACAGCGCTAGGCAATGACATTCATGGGGCTCCGAAAAAAAGGGGAGAATGGAGGATTGCACTTGAGGGTCCACACTTAGGCAATCATGAAGCATAGCTCCAAACTCGAAGGTGGAGGACACATGAACAGCGCTAGGCAATGACATTCATGGGGCTCCGAAAAAAGTGGAGAATGGAGGATTGCACTTGAGGGTCCACACTTAGGCAATCATGAAGCATAGCTCCAAACTCGAAGGTGGAGAACACATGAACCGCGCTAGGCAATGACATTCATGGGGCTCCGAAAAAAAAAGGGAGAATGGAGGATTGCACTTGAGGGTCCACACTTAGGCAATCATGAAGCATAGCTCCAAACTCGAAGGTGGAGGACACATGAACAGCGCTAGGAAATGACATTCATGGGGCTCCGAAAAAAGTGGAGAATGGAGGATTGCACTTTAGGGTCCACACTTAGGCAATCATGATGCATAGCTCCAAACTCGAAGGTGGAGGACACATGAACAACGCTAGGCAATGACATTCATGGGGCTCCGAAAAAAAAGGGAGAATGGAGGATTGCACTTGAGGGTCCACAATTAGGCAATCATGAAGCATAGCTCCAAACTCGAAGGTGGAGGACACATGAACAGTGCTAGGCAATGACATTCATGGGGCTCCGAAAAAAAAGGGAGAATGGAGGATTGCACTTGAGGGTCCACACTTAGGCAATCATGAAGCATAGCTCCAAACTCGAAGGTGGAGAACACATGAACAGCGCTAGGCAATGACATTCATGGGGCTCCGAAAAAAAAGGGGAGAATGGAGGATTGCACTTGAGGGTCCACACTTAGGCAATCATGAAGCATAGCTCCAAACTCGAAGGTGGAGGACACATGAACAGCGCTAGGCAATGACATTCATGGGGCTCCGAAAAAAAAGGGAGAATGGAGGACTGCACTTGAGGGTCCACACTTAGGCAATCATGAAGCATAGCTCCAAACTCGAAGGTGGAGGACACATGAACAGTGCTAGGCAATGACATTCATGGGGCTCCGAAAAAAAGGGGAGAATGGAGGATTGCACTTGAGGGTCCACAGTTAGGCAATCATGAAGCATAGCTCCAAACACGAAGGTGGAGAACACATGAACAGCGCTAGGCAATGACATTCATGGGGCTCCGAAAAAAAAGGGGAGAATGGAGGATTGCACTTGAGGGTCCACGCTTAGGCAATCATGAAGCATAGCTCCAAACTCGAAGGTGGAGGACACATGAACAGCGCTAGGCAATGACATTCATGGGGCTCCGAAGAAAGTGGAGAATGGAGGATTGCACTTGAGGGTCCACACTTAGGCAATCATGAAGCATAGCTCCAAACTCGAAGGTGGAGGACACATGAACAACGCTAGGCAATGACATTCATGGGGCTCCAAAAAAAAGGGGAGAATGGAGGATTGCACTTGAGGGTCCACACTTAGGCAATCATGAAGCATAGCTCCAAACTCGAAGGTGGAGGACACATGAACAGTGCTAGGCAATGACATTCATGGGGCTCCGAAAAAAAGGGGAGAATGGAGGATTGCACTTGAGGGTCCACACTTAGGCAATCATGAAGCATAGCTCAAAACTCGAAGGTGGAGAACACATGAACAGCGCTAGGCAATGACATTCATGGGGCTCCGAAAAAAAAGGGGAGAATGGAGGATTGCACTTGAGGGTCCACACTTAGGCAATCATGAAGCATAGCTCCAAACTCGAAGGTGGAGGACACATGAACAGCGCTAGGCAATGACATTCATGGGGCTCCGAAAAAAGTGGAGAATGGAGGATTGCACTTGAGGGTCCACACTTAGGCAATCATGAAGCATAGCTCCAAACTCGAAGGTGGAGGACACATGAACAACGCTAGGCAATAACATTCATGGGGCTCCGAATAAAAGGGGAGAATGGAGGATTGCACTTGAGGGTCCACACTTAGGCAATCATGAAGCATAGCTCCAAACTCGAAGGTGGAGGACACATGAACAGCGCTAGGCAATGACATTCATGGGGCTCCGAAAAAAGTGGAGAATGGAGGATTGCACTTGAGGGTCCACACTTAGGCAATCAAGAAGCATAGCTCCAAACTCGAAGGTGGAGAACACATGAACCGCGCTAGGCAATGACATTCATGGGGCTCCGAACAAAAAAGGGAGAATGGAGGATTGCACTTGAGGGTCCACACTTAGGCAATCATGAAGCATAGCTCCAAACTCGAAGGTGGAGGACACATGAACAGCGCTAGACAATGACATTCATGGGGCTCCGAAAAAAAAAGGGAGAATGGAGGATTGCACTTGAGGGTCCACACTTAGGCAATCATGAAGCATAGCTCCAAACTCGAAGGTGGAGGACACATGAACAACGTTAGACAACTGAAAGGCAAACATGCTTTTTGTAAAGAAAAATAAATCATTCCCGAGAGCACCATATCTTAGAGAAACAATATACTTGTGCCAAGGGTAATCTTCCTTGTAACCGAGAATGAAGGGCAGGATGTCAACTTTTAGCTTTTAAATGAACATGCCGGGGAAACATCGGGCTAAGCTGAAAATAAATCAATCATAGTGTATAAAACTCACAAGGAAAGTGTTTTATCTTATTCCCAAACCAGAACTGCACCATGACTCTATTTTGCACACGACTTCCTATCGAATCAAAGATCAAACGTACGATCACGGACCAATAGGATTTTCTCGAGGGTAGTGTTTTTGGAGAGGAAGCTGGGTGTTTCGGTCTTTTCCTCTTTGTTCAGGTGGGGTGGGATATCGCCAGTCGAGAACGACCTTGAATGGCAATCTGAAGGGGAGAGACACCAAAAATGGGTTTTCCTTTGCCGGCAGTCCCTTACCTTGCTGAAAATTTATCTGGTATGAAGATCTTCCGTTCTCTTTCTTTCATTGATCGAGAATTGCCTCTTTTCCCTTTTTACTTCCTTTCGATCTTTTATCGGGAATCCTTCTTTCCTTTCTTTTGTTCTTTTCTTTATTTTCATCTTTTTCTTTTCCTTTCTTTCCATTTCTTCCTTTTCTTTCTTTTCACTTCTGCTTCCCCATCCCTTTCCTTGGGAAATCGGGTTTTAACATTCTATTCGCTCTCCCTTGAGGAGATTCCGTTGTCCTTTGCTTCGGGGAAGGAATGAGGATTCTTTTTATAGGCCAAGGTTCAAAAAGGTCTAAGGTTGTGTTTCAATGGGGTCTTTTATCGTGGGAACCCAATCTTGATATCTGGGGCGAATCAAATTTGGGTGTCAAGGTGTCAATTTCAGGATGAACTTCCATATTATTCCATAAGGCACGCGTGACAATGATGATATGAAAACAACATGCAAAATTAGTCATGGCTACAGCCAGGTGGGCACTCAAGCATCCCATTTATGGCATTGTGATACTACGGTTGGGAATTTACACGAACAGACCCAACGTTTCCAAGTTATGTTCTTTCATCAATTCAATGAATTCACCCATTCTTATCTCGGTTATTCCGGAAAATAAACTCTTAGCGTCAGTCCCTTGTTTCCAGAAGATACGTTTGCTCTTTACGAATGATTTATACTTCTTAACTATAACATGTTGACCTTCGCGGTTTTTCTTTCTTTTTCCTTTTTGTTTCATTTTTATATATTCACAAAATTATACACCTGTGGTCCTTTATGAAGAAATTTTCTTTTGTATATCTACACTCTTATACATGACATACTTTTTCTGTATACGCATTGGAACTCTCTCTCTTTACGTCACACGGTCAAACCTATTTACATTCAAAGATCTTTTTCGTTTTTCTCCAACACACACTTATGGTTCATACAAAAGTTTCTTTATATATACTCGTTCACACACAAGAATCCCTCTACAAGTTATTTTTTATAAAAACCCTTCTATGCACATTTTCCTTTTTCTTTATATACGCAGACATTTATTCACTACACTTCTCTCCTTTTTTATCATGATTTTGGTTCATTTTATTTTTAGGACGACGTTCCTAAATGAAAAAATTCTACGTGATTCCGGAATTTCTACAAACACTATTGACAATAACGAAACAAGTACTAACGTAACGACTCAAATGATATGTATGCACAAAACAAAAGTCAATCAAAACGAAACAAACGTTAGTCCCTCAGTTAAACAAAAGATAGCATACAAATGATAAATGATGGAACATACGAATTTGGGGATCCCACGGTCATGTGGCTCCGCATGCCACCGGACTCTTGGGTCATGGTAACAAAAGGTCGGGTGGTCGACAAAAGCAGAGCTTTTGCTCCTACGTATCCTCAATTTGTGATGAGGAACTCAGACCTACGTAGTTCTTGATAACTGTGAGACTAAAAATAGTCTCGGTGTTTTCTTCACCAAAATGCGAACATACTTTAGTAAAGAGACAAAACTTCCAACTGATCAGAGCAACATATGTTTTTTGGATGAAAAACAATGTGTCTATCGGGGAAGGAGAGTATGCTGATGAAATTTTCTCATAACCGTAAATGAGATTTTGGATGTTAGCATTTCGTTTCTAAATGACCATTTAGAGGAAACACTGGGTCCAACAAAGATAGGAGAAAATCACTCAAAGTGTATCAATCTCACACAGGTAAGTGTTTTATCCTAATTCCGAACCATAGATATGTCATGACTTGATTTTGCAAATCATTTCCTATCAAATCAAAGATTACATGCGTGATCATGGGTCAATAGGACTTTTTCTTGGGAATGGTTTGTTTTTCTTGGTGGGAAATTTGGCTTTGAGTGTTTCTGCCTTTTCCTTTTCTGTTTTTGTTTAGTGCGGGGCGAGAAAGTCGCTAGCGCACATGATTTTGGTTGGCAATCAAAGGGAGAGGGCCACTTTGGGTCATGGTTTCCTTTTTTGTTTACTTGGTGACAATTCTGTATTTTTCAGATATTGTCTGGTCCAAAGACCTTTCTGCATATTTCTTTTTCTTCCGATCCTTGATCGAGAAT
The DNA here is from genome assembly GCF_004193775.1 of Glycine soja. Classification (NCBI taxonomy): domain Eukaryota; kingdom Viridiplantae; phylum Streptophyta; class Magnoliopsida; order Fabales; family Fabaceae; genus Glycine; species Glycine soja. The sequence continues at coordinate 36,221,986 of NC_041015.1, read as the reverse complement.
TTTTCTTTCTTTTTTTTTGCTTTCTCCCACTCTTTTATTGGGAATTTTCTTTCTTTTTTGTGTCTCCTCCCTTTCTTGGTTTGAGAATTTTCTTTTCTTTTTGTGTCTTCTCCCTTTCTTGGATTGGGAATTTTCCTTCTCTTTGCGTTTTCTTCCGAGGGCAAGGATTGACATTCTCACCCTGGGTCAAGGTTTATGGTGAGTTGGGATTTTGGCTCAAGGCTTGTAGAACGGCTGGTCACGATATATGTCAGGGTTTGGCCAGCGGTTCGGGGATAAAGGGGACGTCCCACATTATTTCCATGATACACATGCAACAATGATGATTAGGAAATTTTATGCAAAATTGGTCATGCATGCACCTATATGGATACTCAAGCATCAAGTTTTTTATGGTCATGTGACACTAGCGCTCAGGATTCATTTTCCCTATTTTAAGTCAACCCAGTATTTCTAAAATACGTTCTTTTATCAATTTGTGCATTCATTCGAGTCCATTTTGGGCGTCCGGGAAAATTTTCACAGCATTCATCCTTCAGGTGTATACACATTCTTTCAAAAACTAGTTATGATCAGCAAATTTTTTTCAAAGAAAAGTTGGAAGTCATCTCTTTTCACAAGCATGTTGTTTTTTTACCTAGACAAATTTTTATTATTATTTTATTATTCTTTTCTTGCTCGCTCTCTTTTTGCTCTCTCTCTTTTTTTTGAGGTATTTTGCTACCTAAACATACGTATATTTTGTGAGGTATTTTGCCATATACATGCGTGTCCAAGGTATCTTGCTACCTAAACATACATATAAATGTTTTGTGAGATATTTTTGCTATATACATGCATATCCAAGGTATCTTGCTACCTAAACATACATATATATATTTTGTGAAGTATTTTTGCTACATACATGCATATTCAAGGTATCTTTCTACCTAAACATACATATATATATATATATATATATATATATATATATATATATATATATATATATATATATATTTTGTGAAGTATTTTTTTGCTACATACATGCATATCCAAGGTATCTTTCTACCTAAACATACATATATATATTTTGTGAAGTATTTTTTTTGCTACATACATGCATATCCAAGGTATCTTTCTACCTAAACATACATATATATATATATATATATATATATATATATATATTGTGAGGTATGACTACCTTCCGAGCTTGTGCTTGTTTTATTTAAATTCCTAGGATCATGAGCAACTAGGTGTGTCCTGCTATGACTTGAGAAACAAAGGTGATCAAATAACAAGCAGAGATTTAAAAGGTACTAGGTTGCCTCCTAGTAGCGCTTCTTTAACGTCTTGAGCTGGACGCTTGATGGCTTGTCGGTTACGGACCTAGTACTTTGCTTACCTTTGGCTTCGGACTTGGTCGCCTATTGGTCGGCCATGGGTCGTAAGCAACGCTCTAACCTTTTTGTGGATGAGCTGAGGTGAACTCTAGAGGTGATGGCGGTGCGTCTGTTGCCCGCTGCCGGCCATCCCCAGGCGGCTGTGGTATTTCGCCCTGTGCCTGCCTAGGGACGCAGTACTTCTTGATGAAAGCTCCATTAGTAGGGGGCCTGATGCCCTTGCTGGAGGTGACAGGCACTCCGTAGAACTGACAGAGACCCGTAATTAGAGCTTGACAACTCCAAGACCCTGCTGGACTTCTTTGGGTCCACTGGGTGTCTTGCAGGCGCGATCCCTGCAAACAATAGATGAAATCAGAAATCAGTTGAGCGATGTGCATACTTACCTATGCCATGATGACGTGACCTTGCCGGGGAACGGGCACCCTGTAGGACTATAGAGGCCCGTAACCAGAGCTGGAAACCCCAGGGCCCTGTTGGACTTCTTTGGGTCCACTGGGCGTCTTGTGGGCGTGATCCCTGCAAAAAATAGATGACATCAGAAATCAATTGAGCCATGTGCATACTTACCTATGTCATGACGGCACAGACCAACCGATACATCTGCAGGCGGAGATTGGCATTATGGTCGCTGGGCAGCATGTTGCTAAATAGCAACGTCATCCATATCCACGTAAGATTGGTCATGTTGGTGCGCATGATCCGCACTCGTCTTTTTGCAGCGGCACGGGTGAAATCTTGCCCCGGTATGCATAGTAGATGCGTGATAGTCTCCCTCTCTGGATGTGCTCGCACAGTTGGTTGCCCTCCAATATCAAGGGGTGGCCCAAGAACTGATAAAAGGAAACTACTGGCCCCTTAACCGGGAGCGCAAGTCTCGGTTAAGCATCTAAGGGCAAAGGACCTTATATTCTCTTAAGGTATGGATATGGAGCACACTGAAAATGAGGACGCGTAGCCCTCTAAAGGCGAGGGCGTGCAGCCCTCTACAGGCGAGGATGTGCAGTCCTCTGATGGTGAGGACATATAGTCCTCTAAAGGTGATAGGTACTAGTACCCAAGGGTCCACCTTTATGAGAAAGCAAGAGATCGACTCATCGAGAGGGCAGGTCATCCAAAAAGATTGGACACGAGATGTAGGAAATCTATGCAGTTAACATGATTTTTAGGGATGCAGACGCATGCAACCTTTGTTGTGAAATTTGGTAATGCTGACCGCACATGAAACAATGCAATGCAATGGAAAGTTGTACAATGTTCAGGACATTCTTTCCCTATTTTGTGATTTTGATTTTGATTTAATTTTTTTGGAAAACACAGATTGACTGTCCTTTTGAAAAAGGTGATAATTCATGCAACCTTATCCTATCTTTTGCAAATCTTTCCGGGAACTCCCTCAGAGTGTATGTTCTGTTTGATTTAGTCACTTGACCATTTTGGAGTGACGGCAATGGAGCCGTTTGACGTTTAATCAATCCATTGAAATTCCAGGGTTTGTCTCCCCCCCCCCTTTTTTTTTCTTGTTTAAAAACATCGACGGATGAGAACTTTTTATCTGCCCCTATGTTCACTTGAGGCTCATGCACGATGCCCCTCATTGCCCCAGTGTGAGGTTTCAAGGTACCAATTGTTATCTTTCGTCATGACCTTGTAGCTGGGAACCTATTGGGTGAAAACTTCTAATCTGCCCCTAGGTTCGCTTGAGGTTTTTGCATGGTGCCTTTCGTTGCCCCAGTGTAGGGCATTAAGGTACAATCATTGTCTTTCGTCATGACCTTGTAGCAAGGAACCTATTGGGTGAGAACTTCTAATCTGCCCCTAGGTTCGTTTGAGGTTTATGCATGGTGCCTTTCATTGCCCCAGTGTAGGGCTTTGAGGTACAATCGTTGTCTTGTTTTCACAACCTCGTAGTGAGGAAGAATGAAAGATGCAGTTGATTCTTGCAAAAAGAATTTTCCAAGGACGAGAAATAGTTGAAGGATTTTTCAGTTGATGGATTAAGTCAAATGACTCCTATTCTTGATAACTCACTTCTCTCTAAAAAAAACAAACTTTCCGGAATGATAAAATGAGGTCACATGAACGTCTTGAAAACAGAGTCAATCAAATGCCCTTTTTTTGAACTCTTTTTTTTTTATTTTTATTTTTATTCTGAAACTTATTTGTTTTGAACTTTATTTGTTGTTTTACGGCAGCCCCACCAACGCGCAAGACGAGTAATCTCTGATTGAACGGTCTTGGAAGTCCAAACTCAGGAGCACATGTCGCTTGAGCAAACAGACCAATGGCTTGCACCCACTTCCGGTGAAGGTTGAAAATCCTGAGGAGTCATTAGAGACATCTAACAACAACTTTCAAAATTGCCCCTGGTGTGGCATCTCTTGTCAATGTCAGGATTTACACGCGATTCTCCTCAAATTTCAGCCAGCCCATATCAATTAGACCTTGCACCTTACGCTTCAGAGCCCTACAATGCTCAATGGAACGCCCCGGGGCTTCTCCGTGACAAGCACACGTTGCGTTCGAGTCATATTCTTGGAGAAATGGAGGTTGATGAACCTTGGCTAGGGTTACGGCTACCATAGAATTATCAAGTAGATATGGGAGCAAGTTAGCATAGGACACTGGAATTGGGGTGAATTCTACAGGCTTTTTCGCTGCAAAATTCATTTCTTGGTTGGTGTTTTTGGATTGTGCTAAAGGTGATGTTCGTCAGTGGAAGTGCGGTAGACATACTTTGTGGTTGATTTAGGGATGGCCTTTGTCGATAATTGGGCGGTGGGTAAGGAGAAGGTTTGTTTATTGGCTGAGTAATGAAATTGTTGGGTTGGTGGGAAACTTGGCTGTATAGGAATGGCAGTCACAGCATGGGCTTCTCCCTCATTCTCACCCTCTTCATTTGCCCTAGTTTTTTTTTTTTTTTTTTTGCATTTATCAAAGCATGATGATCAGATTTGCCTCTTTTTAGACCCATTTTGATCCTTTCGTCGGTGAAGACCATATCATCAAAGCTTGAAGGTGTGTAGCCCACCATCTTTTCATAGTAGAATACTGGTAATGTGTCTACTATCATTGTCATCATTTTTTTTTCTCCGTCATTGAGGTGCCACTTGAGCTGCCAGGTCTCTCCACCTTTGGGCGTATTCTTTTGAAAGATCTGTGCCCCCTTTTTGCAAATGTTCTGTAGTTGCATCCTATCCGAAGACATTATACTGACACTGCTTAACGAAGGCAACCACTAGGTCCTTCCATGAATGGACTCGGGAAGGTTCCAAGTTAGTGTACCAGGTAACAGCTACCCCAGTAAGACTTTCTTGGAAGGAATGTATCAGCAATTCCTCATCTTTTGCGTATGCCCCCATCTTCCAATAATACATCTTTAGATGGTTCTTGGGGCAAGTAGTCCCCTTGTACTTGTCAAAGTCCAGCACCTTGAACTTGGGAGGGGTGATGATATTGGGTACTAGGAACAACTCTCCTAGGTTAGCAAAGGCATAATCTTCACCTCCTTCAATGGCCCTGAGCCTTTCCTCTAGATGATCCAGCTTTCCCATTTCTGCCATAGCATGAGGGTTTTTACTTGTTGTGGAATGCAAGAGGTGTAGCTGGGGGTGATACTAAGGGCCTTCCGAAGTGTTTTCAAGGGGTATACCACCAACTGCTTGCCCTTCATTGGCATATCCGAGCCAAGGCTCGAAGTTGGCTAGATTGTGATGGGGAATTTCATGTGTCTCCCCCACGGTTTAAGAGACATGTGCATGATCAGTTTGGGGTTGTTAGCTCTCAATGGGTGTAGGAGTGGCGTTATTGACATTCTTATTGGGAGTGTACGCCACATTGGGTGGCGTATAGTTGAGAGGCAAGCCATATGGCGGGAAGGCATGCTCGTTTTGAATTTGCACATCATGGGGGCCGCCTGTACTTCCCAAATCTTTGCCTACCATATCTGAGGTTGGATGATTCATTTGGTTGATGCCGGATGGGCACATCAGGTTCACCTTAGCAACAACGCTAGTAGCGGCAATTGCAACCGCATTGGCTTCCATTATCTTCTTCACGCTCATCATGGCCTCCATCATTGCGGCCATTTGCTCTTTCATGGCCTCCATGTTAGCCTCCATCTACTCTTGTACCTCCTCCGCTTTACCCATTACTCTAGCTCTAGCACGGGTTTGGTAAGTGCACCGTAAAGCATGTTTTTTTTTATAACAATGATTAAGTTCTTTTTTTATTTTATTTTTCAAGGAAAGAATGTAATGAGCAATGCAACCAATGAAAAGTATGGATGTACGCAAATGATGCATAGTTGAAGTATTGCGAATTTTTACGCAGGACATGGGGTTGAATCAATTTAGATTTTCAACATGGTCCATGACATCTTTGTCAAGGTGAAGCTGGAAGTAACAAGGATATCAACAATCCTAAACGTGTTTGGCAGTAGACGAAGCAATGATGTAACACGATCCATCTTTTGCCCCAATTTTTGCAAGATGGTTACTTCCATGCTTCAACTTGACTCGATGAACCTTTTCGTAAAAGCGCGAGCTTGGTTCAACCCCATAACCCAGGGAATGGCAATTTTGATTGCCAATACTTCAACAACATTTCATAGGGATGAAAGACTCGAGAATACGCATGCTACGCATGGAAAATGTAATTATGAGATTGAGATGCTCGAAGAGACATCCTTTCTTAATTAACCACGCATTAGGTACCATGCTCAATCATTTTGTTTTGTTGTTTGTGTTTTTTTTTTTAATTTTAGAAATGGGTTTATGATCCCAACATGGTTGGCTCATGGTACCTAACACATGCAACTAAGAATGCATCATGAACTTTCATGCTTCCCTTTTTTTGTTTTTGTTTTGTAGAGGAAAATACAAGGATCATGTATGAGCAAACATGTAGAACAAAAAGTATGTTGAACGCATATGCATGATGATGCAATGACTCATGCAAAATGGGAATGTGATAACGGACAAATGCAGGAACGATATGTTCATTATGATGCTGAAGAGATGTTTATGCGGTGCATGATATAAATACATTTACGGACACGAGAGCCCGGAAAATCATCTTTCCTTACTGCGTGTTAGTGCTTAGCTCTACTGAGTGTTTAAAAGATTGGCTAAGATTTTGTTAAAACATAAGTACTTAGACAATGAAGGAAAGCTGGAGTTGCTGCACATGATGTCCAACGTTATGTCAAGGAATCAGATCGGGCTGCACAATGCACAAGGCAAGATAAAATGTCAAATGAAGAATTGAAGCTGCAGGATCCACGATGTCGGATACGATGTCCTGACATCCGGCTCGAAAATACTGGACACATAAATCTGTTATATCTTTAACAGAGTGTGCAGGATCCACGATGTCGGACACGATGTCCTGACATCCGGCCCGAAAATACTGGACACATAAATCTGTTATCTCTTTAACAGATTATTGTGCAGTTAGCAACAGATTAGACGATCTATCTCTTGGAACGAATTAAAAGATAATTAAAGTTCGAATTACAAACTTGAATAGTTCGTTCAGGGATTAAAGATTAAAGATAAAAACTAAAAGATCAAACTGTATCTTTTAGATCTTTAAGTGCAGATTTTCAGGAAAATGATAGATCTCATCCAGCACAAGTAGTTGCAGCCCAGAAACGCACACTGCTATATAAACATGAAGGCTGCACGAGTTTTCTACCAAGTCCGGGATTGAAGAGTTATTTTGTGAGTTTTGGGACTTGAGTCTTTTGTGAGCCACCTTGATGTCACCCTAACATCAAGTGTTGGACCTGAGTGTGTAGAGTTGATCTCTATAGTGTGTGGAGTTGATCTCTATTGTTCAGAGAGTAATCTCTGGTGTGTATTCGATTTAATTGTAAACACGGGAGAGTGATTGAGAGGGAGTGAGAGGGGTTCTCATATCTAAGAGTGGCTCTTAGGTAGAGGTTGCACGGGTAGTGGTTAGGTGAGAAGGTTGTAAACAGTGGCTGTTAGATCTTCGAACTAACACTATTTTAGTGGATTTCCTCCCTGGCTTGGTAGCCCCTAGATGTAGGTGACGTTGCACCGAACTGGGTTAACAATTCTCTTGTGTTATTTACTTGTTTAATCTGCTCATACGGTCATATACAATCTGCATGTTCTGAAGCGCGATGTCGTGACATCCTGTACGACATCTGTCACCAGTATCAGAATTTCAATTGGTATCAGAGCAGGCACTCGAAATCACTGAGTGAGATCTAGGGAGATAAATTCTGATGAACATGGAGAAAGAAGGAGGACCAGTGAACAGACCACCAATTCTGGATGGAACCAACTATGAATACTGGAAAGCAAGGATGGTGGCCTTCCTCAAATCACTGGATAGCAGAACCTGGAAAGCTGTCATCAAAGGCTGGGAACATCCCAAGATGCTGGACACAGAAGGAAAGCCCACTAATGAATTGAAGCCAGAAGAAGACTGGACAAAAGAAGAAGACGAATTGGCACTTGGAAACTCCAAAGCCTTGAATGCTCTATTCAATGGAGTTGACAAGAATATCTTCAGACTGATCAACACATGCACAGTGGCCAAGGATGCATGGGAGATTCTGAAAACCACTCATGAAGGAACCTCCAAAGTGAAGATGTCCAGATTGCAACTATTGGCTACAAAATTCGAAAATCTGAAGATGAAGGAGGAAGAGTGTATTCATGACTTCCACATGAACATTCTTGAAATTGCCAATGCTTGCACTGCCTTGGGAGAGAGGATGACAGATGAAAAGCTGGTGAGAAAGATCCTCAGATCCTTGCCTAAGAGATTTGACATGAAAGTCACTGCAATAGAGGAGGCCCAAGACATTTGCAACATGAGAGTAGATGAACTCATTGGTTCCCTTCAAACCTTTGAGCTAGGACTCTCGGATAGGACTGAAAAGAAGAGCAAGAACTTGGCGTTCGTGTCCAATGATGAAGGAGAAGAAGATGAGTATGACCTGGATACTGATGAAGGTCTGGCTAATGCAGTTGTGCTCCTTGGAAAACAGTTCAACAAAGTGCTGAACAGAATGGACAGGAGGCAGAAACCACATGTCCGGAACATCCCTTTCGACATCAGGAAAGGTAGTGAATACCAGAAAAGGTCAGAGGAAAAGCCCAGTCACAGCAAAGGAGTTCAATGCCATGGGTGTGAAGGCTATGGACACATCAAAGCTGAATGTCCCACTCATCTCAAGAAGCAGAGGAAAGGACTTTCTGTATGTCGGTCTGATGATACAGAGAGTGAACAAGAAAGTGATTCTGACAGAGATGTGAATGCACTCACTGGGAGATTTGAATCTGCTGAAGATTCAAGTGATACAGATAGTGAAATCACTTTTGATGAGCTTGCTATATCCTATAGAGAACTATGCATCAAAAGTGAGAAGATTCTTCAGCAAGAGGCACAACTAAAGAAGGTCATTGCAAATCTGGAGGCTGAGAAGGAGGCACATGAAGGGGAAATCTCTGAACTTAAAGGAGAAATTGGCTTTCTGAACTCTAAACTGGAAAACATGACAAAATCAGTAAAGATGCTGAATAAAGGCTCAGATTTGCTTGATGAGGTGCTACAGCTTGGGAAGAATGTTGGAAACCAGAGAGGACTTGGATTTAATCATAAATCTGCTGGCAGAACAACCATGACAGAATTTGTTCCTGCCAAAAACAGCACTGGAGCCACGATGTCACAACATCGGTCTCGACATCATGGAACGCAGCAGAAAAGGAGCAAAAGAAAGAAGTGGAGGTGTCACTACTGTGGCAAGTATGGTCACATAAAGCCCTTTTGCTATCATTTACATGGCCATCCACATCATGGAACTCAAAGTAGCAGCAGTGGAAGGAAGATGATGTGGGTTCCAAAACACAAGACTGTTAGTCTTGTTGTTCATACTTCACTTAGAGCATCAGCTAAGGAAGATTGGTACCTAGATAGCGGCTGTTCCAGACACATGACAGGAGTTAAAGAATTCCTGGTGAACATTGAACCTTGCTCCACTAGCTATGTGACATTTGGAGATGGCTCTAAAGGAAAGATCACTGGAATGGGAAAGCTAGCCCATGATGGACTTCCTAGTCTGGACAAAGTACTGCTGGTGAAGGGACTGACTGCAAACTTGATCAGCATCAGTCAGTTGTGTGATGAAGGATTCAATGTAAACTTCACAAAGTCAGAATGCTTGGTGACAAATGAGAAGAGTGAAGTTCTAATGAAGGGCAGCAGATCAAAGGACAACTGTTACCTATGGACACCTCAAGAAACCAGTTACTCCTCCACATGTCTATTCTCCAAAGAAGATGAAGTCAAAATATGGCATCAAAGATTTGGACATCTGCACTTAAGAGGCATGAAGAAAATCATTGACAAAGGTGCTGTTAGAGGCATCCCCAATCTGAAAATAGAAGAAGGCAGAATCTGTGGTGAATGTCAGATTGGAAAGCAAGTCAAGATGTCCCACCAGAAGCTTCAACATCAGACCACTTCCAGGGTGCTGGAACTACTTCACATGGACTTGATGGGGCCTATGCAAGTTGAAAGCCTTGGAGGAAAGAGGTATGCCTATGTTGTTGTGGATGATTTCTCCAGATTTACCTGGGTCAACTTTATCAGAGAAAAATCAGACACCTTTGAAGTATTCAAGGAGTTGAGTCTAAGACTTCAAAGAGAAAAAGACTGTGTCATCAAGAGAATCAGGAGCGACCATGGCAGAGAGTTTGAAAACAGCAAGTTTACTGAATTCTGCACATCTGAAGGCATCACTCATGAGTTCTCTGCAGCCATTACACCACAACAGAATGGCATAGTTGAAAGGAAAAACAGGACTTTGCAAGAGGCTGCTAGGGTCATGCTTCATGCCAAAGAACTTCCCTATAATCTCTGGGCTGAAGCCATGAACACAGCATGCTACATCCACAACAGAGTCACACTGAGAAGAGGGACTCCTACCACACTGTATGAAATCTGGAAAGGGAGGAAGCCAACTGTCAAGCACTTCCACATCTTTGGAAGTCCATGTTACATTTTGGCAGATAGAGAGCAAAGGAGAAAGATGGATCCCAAGAGTGATGCAGGAATATTCCTGGGATACTCTACAAACAGCAGAGCATATAGAGTATTCAATTCCAGAACCAGAACTGTGATGGAATCCATCAATGTGGTTGTTGATGATCTAACTCCAGCAAGAAAGAAGGATGTCGAAGAAGATGTCAGAACATCGGGAGACAATGTAGCAGATACAGCTAAAAGTGCAGAAAATGCAGAAAACTCTGATTCTGCTATAGATGAACCAAACATCAACCAACCTGACAAGAAACCCTCCATTAGAATCCAGAAGATGCACCCCAAGGAGCTGATTATAGGAGATCCAAACAGAGGGGTCACTACAAGATCAAGGGAGATTGAGATTGTAGCCAATTCATGCTTTGTCTCCAAAATTGAGCCCAAGAATGTGAAAGAGGCACTGACTGATGAGTTCTGGATCAATGCTATGCAAGAAGAATTGGAGCAATTCAAAAGGAATGAAGTTTGGGAGCTAGTTCCTAGACCCGAGGGAACTAATGTGATTGGCACCAAGTGGATCTTCAAGAACAAAACCAATGAAGAAGGTGTTATAACCAGAAACAAGGCCAGACTTGTTGCTCAAGGCTACACTCAGATTGAAGGTGTAGACTTTGATGAAACTTTCGCCCCTGTTGCTAGACTTGAGTCCATCAGATTGTTACTTGGTGTAGCTTGCATCCTCAAATTCAAGCTGTACCAGATGGATGTGAAGAGCGCGTTTCTGAATGGATACCTGAATGAAGAAGTCTATGTGGAGCAGCCAAAGGGATTTGTAGATCCAACTCATCCAGATCATGTATACAGGCTCAAGAAGGCTCTCTATGGATTGAAGCAAGCTCCAAGAGCTTGGTATGAAAGGCTAACAGAGTTCCTTACTCAGCAAGGGTATAGGAAGGGAGGAATTGACAAGACTCTCTTTGTCAAACAAGATGCTGAAAACTTGATGATAGCACAGATATATGTTGATGACATTGTGTTTGGAGGGATGTCGAATGAGATGCTTCGACATTTTGTCCAACAGATGCAATCTGAATTTGAGATGAGTCTTGTTGGAGAGCTGACTTATTTTCTGGGACTCCAAGTGAAGCAGATGGAAGACTCCATATTCCTCTCACAAAGCAAGTATGCCAAGAACATTGTCAAGAAGTTTGGGATGGGAAATGCCAGCCATAAAAGAACACCTGCACCTACTCACTTGAAGCTGTCAAAAGATGAAGATGGCACCAGTGTTGATCAAAGTCTGTACAGAAGCATGATTGGGAGCTTACTATATTTAACAGCTAGCAGACCTGACATCACCTATGCAGTAGGTGTTTGTGCAAGATATCAAGCCAATCCCAAGATAAGTCACTTGAATCAAGTAAAGAGAATTCTGAAATATGTAAATGGCACCAGTGACTATGGGATTATGTACTGTCATTGTTCAGATTCAATGCTGGTTGGGTATTGTGATGCTGATTGGGCTGGAAGTGCAGATGACAGAAAAAGCACTTCTGGTGGATGCTTCTATCTGGGCAACAATCTTATTTCATGGTTCAGCAAGAAGCAGAACTGTGTGTCCCTATCTACTGCAGAAGCAGAGTATATTGCAGCAGGAAGCAGCTGTTCACAACTAGTTTGGATGAAGCAGATGCTCAAGGAGTACAATGTCGAACAAGATGTCCTGACATTGTACTGTGACAACATGAGTGCTATTAATATTTCAAAAAATCCTGTTCAACACAGCAGAACCAAGCACATTGACATTAGACATCACTATATTAGAGATCTTGTTGATGATAAAGTGATCACACTGAAGCATGTTGACACTGAGGAACAAATAGCAGATATTTTCACAAAGGCATTGGATGCAAATCAGTTTGAAAAACTGAGGGGCAAGCTGGGCATTTGTCTGCTAGAGGATTTATAGCAATTACTGTTATCTGAACGTGCTCAAACGTTAATAGCGCGTTCTCTACTGGGCCAAGACAAATTCGACCGTTGCTTCACACGTCCCTTTACATTCCTCATTCAAACTTATATTGTCGTGGTAATCCCGTCTTCAGCATTTCCCAACAGCTCTCAGAAATTCACGAAACCATTCCAAAGGCTCTGCTTCTCCATGGCTACCGCACCAAAAGAAACCTCAGCTCCTGGTTCACCCTCTGTACCATCATCTCCAGCATCCACCAAAGCACCATCAAACCAGGAACAACCTGAATTCCATATCCAACCCATACAAATGATTCCTGGTCAAGCTCCTGTCCCTGAGAAACTGGTTCCCAAACGACAACAGGGAGTGAAGACTTCTGAAAACCCTAGCCTTGCAACAAGTCCTAGGGAAGTAGACACCGAGATGGACAAGAAAATCCGCAGTATTGTGAATAGCATTTTGAAAAATGCTTCTGTCCCTGAAGCTGATGAAGATGTCCCAACATCTTCCACCCCAAATGTTTCTGTGCCTGATGCTGATAAAGATGTTCCAACATCTTCCACTCCAAATGCTGAAGCCCTCCTTTCACCCAGTGAAGAGGAATCAACAGCAGAAGAAGATCAAGCCACAGAAGAGACCCCTGCACCAAGGGCACCAGAACCTGCTCCAGGTGACCTCATTGACCTAGAAGAAGTCGAATCTGATGAGGAACCCATTGCCAACAAGTTAGCACCTGGCATTGCAGAAAGACTTCAGAGCAGAAAGGGAAAAACCCCCATTACTAGGTCTGGACGAATCAAAACTATGGCCCAGAAAAGGAGCACTCCAATCACTCCTACCACATCCAGATGGAGCAAAGTTGCGATCCCTTCCAAGAAGAGGAAAGAAATTTCCTCATCTGATTCTGATGATGATGTCGAACTAGATGTTCCCGACATCAAGCGGGCCAAGAAATCAGGAAAAAAGGTGCCTGGAAATGTCCCTGATGCACCATTGGACAACATTTCATTCCACTCCATTGGCAATGTTGAAAGGTGGAAATTTGTATATCAACGCAGGATTGCTTTAGAAAGAGAACTGGGAAGAAATGCCTTGGATTGCAAGGAGACCATGGACCTCATCAAGGCTGCTGGACTGATGAAAACTGTCACCAAGTTGGGAGATTGCTATGAAAGTCTAGTCAGGGAATTCATTGTCAACATTCCCTCTGACATAACAAACAGAAAAAGTGATGAGTATCAGAAAGTGTTTGTCAGAGGAAAATGTGTTAGATTCTCCCCTGCTGTAATCAACAAATACCTGGGCAGACCTACTGAAGGAGTGGTGGATATTGATGTTTCTGAGCATCAGATTGCCAAGGAAATCACTGCCAAACGAGTCCAGCATTGGCCAAAGAAAGGGAAGCTTTCTGCAGGGAAGCTAAGTGTGAAGTATGCAATCCTGCACAGGATTGGGGCTGCAAACTGGGTACCCACCAATCACACTTCCACTGTTGCCACAGGTTTGGGTAAATTTCTGTATGCTGTTGGAACCAAGTCCAAATTTAATTTTGGAAACTATATTTTTGACCAAACTGTTAAGCATTCAGAATCTTTTGCTGTCAAATTACCCATTGCCTTCCCTACTGTATTGTGTGGCATTATGTTGAGTCAACATCCCAATATCTTAAACAACATTGACTCTGTGATGAAGAGAGAATCTCCTCTATCCCTGCATTACAAACTGTTTGAGGGGACACATGTCCCAGACATTGTCTCGACATCAGGGAAAGCTGCTGCTTCAGGTGCTGTGTCTAAGGATGCTTTGATTGCTGAACTCAAGGACACATGCAAGGTGCTGGAAGCAACCATCAAGGCCACCACAGAGAAGAAAATGGAGCTGGAACGCCTGATCAAAAGGCTCTCAGACAGTGGCATTGAAGATCGAGAAGCAGTTGAGGAAGAAGAAGAAGCTGAGGAAGAAGAGGAAGCAGCCGAGGAAGAAGAAGATGCAGCAGAGGATACAGAATCAGATGATGATGATTCTGAGGCCACCCCATGATCATCAGACCTTTATTTTTTGCTTTTACTTTTACTAGTTATTGGTCTGTAATATTTGCACATTAATTTCATGCATCCTACTTTTGCCAAATTCTGTCTAAAAAGGGGAGTAATAGTATTAATAGTATTATGCATGATTTATGATTCTGAGTAGTAGGACTCTATGTATGCAATAGTAGTCATGATGTATGATTTTGAGTAGTAGGATACGATGTATGCATGATTCATGATTTTGAGGGGGAGTTGTATGATTTTGAGGGGGAGACTGCTGCTGCTGATGATGACTGATGTAAGCTACTGTAACTACTAGTAGCTGATAGAAGATGCTGCAGTAAGAGCATGGAGACAGGGGGAGCAGAAAGCGGATGTCACATGAGATGTCTTGACATCCTGGAAAAGACTAGATAGAAGATGCTGCAGTGAACTGCTTCACAGCAGTAAGAGCATGGAGACAGGGGGAGCAGAAAGCTGATGTCACGTGAGATGTCTTGACATCCTGGAAACGACTTGCAACTTGCAGAATTTTGCTGTCACCATTACAATACCGCTGTGCTTGATTACTCTGATAATGAAAGTTGCTGATCCCACTTGCATAACTGCTCGTACCTGCTCAGGAAGTGTCTAAGTATGTTTTAGACAAAATTTGCCAAAGGGGGAGATTGTTAGTGCTTAGCTCTACTGAGTGTTTAAAAGATTGGCTAAGATTTTGTTAAAACATAAGTACTTAGACAATGAAGGAAAGTTGGAGTTGCTGCACATGATGTCCAACGTTATGTCAAGGAATCAGATCGGGCTGCACAATGCACAAGGCAAGATAAAATGTCAAATGAAGAATTGAAGCTGCAGGATCCACGATGTCGGATACGATGTCCTGACATCCGGCTCGAAAATACTGGACACATAAATCTGTTATATCTTTAACAGAGTGTGCAGGATCCACGATGTCGGACACGATGTCCTGACATCCGGCCCGAAAATACTGGACACATAAATCTGTTATCTCTTTAACAGATTATTGTGCAGTTAGCAACAGATTAGACGATCTATCTCTTGGAACGAATTAAAAGATAATTAAAGTTCGAATTACAAACTTGAATAGTTCGTTCAGGGATTAAAGATTAAAGATAAAAACTAAAAGATCAAACTGTATCTTTTAGATCTTTAAGTGCAGATTTTCAGGAAAATGATAGATCTCATCCAGCACAAGTAGTTGCAGCCCAGAAACGCACACTGCTATATAAACATGAAGGCTGCACGAGTTTTCTACCAAGTCCGGGATTGAAGAGTTATTTTGTGAGTTTTGGGACTTGAGTCTTTTGTGAGCCACCTTGATGTCACCCTAACATCAAGTGTTGGACCTGAGTGTGTAGAGTTGATCTCTATAGTGTGTGGAGTTGATCTCTATTGTTCAGAGAGTAATCTCTGGTGTGTATTCGATTTAATTGTAAACACGGGAGAGTGATTGAGAGGGAGTGAGAGGGGTTCTCATATCTAAGAGTGGCTCTTAGGTAGAGGTTGCACGGGTAGTGGTTAGGTGAGAAGGTTGTAAACAGTGGCTGTTAGATCTTCGAACTAACACTATTTTAGTGGATTTCCTCCCTGGCTTGGTAGCCCCCAGATGTAGGTGACGTTGCACCGAACTGGGTTAACAATTCTCTTGTGTTATTTACTTGTTTAATCTGCTCATACGGTCATATACAATCTGCATGTTCTGAAGCGCGATGTCGTGACATCCTGTACGACATCTGTCACCAGTATCAGAATTTCACTGCGCATTTGGGGGCGCAGTGCCCCATGTGTGCAGTTAAGAAGACGATATGGATCTTTCGACCTCCCACGACAAAAGACGAGACCCACATACATTGCATGTGTGACGGCATGATGCAGATGCACAAAAGCGGAACAGGGGGATGCACAGAGTACGACAATATCCATAAATAATTACAAGCAAAGGCGTATATGACATTTAGGACTACATGCATGGCAGTGTTTAAAATGGCACGCAGCGTGTTTGCTCCGTGCCCCTATTTTAGGGACCTACAGGATAGTATCTAGGGGTCTCTAATAACTACTCCCAAAGATTCATAACTCACACGGCTGTTTTCTAGAGGTATCATCACTCAAGATAATAATATTGTGGCGATATGGAATACCAGCGACAACATATTATAAAGAGAGAAAGCTCTAGACGAGGTTTCACTATTATCAAGCAAGTCGGAGACCTAGCATGATCATAGATTCACCTCCACTCCTTAAATTTCCATGAACCCGGGTATAGGGCCCATTTTTCACTCAAACCCGTGGGTGCTTAGAATGCAGTGTAAAGAATGCGAAA
Organism: Glycine soja; assembly: GCF_004193775.1. NCBI lineage: Eukaryota > Viridiplantae > Streptophyta > Magnoliopsida > Fabales > Fabaceae > Glycine > Glycine soja. Next base: position 36,205,234 of record NC_041015.1, on the reverse strand, counting down.
TAGACAACAGTTATTTACATTTTACACAGTTCGACAAATGCACACACAAAGTTTCATAATTCCACAATTCCTTAAAATAGACCTAACTCTCAAAATGTCCCCAGTGGAGTCGCCAACTGTTGCAATGTGCCCTTTTGCGAGCGAGCGAAGGCGAGGCTCACGGGTGCGCTTTCCAAAGGAGGAAAGATGCGCGGAGTCGCCACCAACGTTTATTTGTGGAAAACGTCGGAAAAACCGAAGGAAACCGGTCGAAACGAAAATTCTAAGTTCGGGAGTTGTATTTACGTTTGAGGAAGGTATTAGCACCTCTCACGTTTGTCTCATAGGACAACAACCTATTTTTTAGAATTGTGAAATTGTGTTATCTTAACTTTTATTTCCTTTTTATTTTTGAGGTCGACAAAAGCGGGGCTCTTGCTCCTACGTACCCTCCATCGAAGAGGAAATCAGACCTACGTAGTTCTTTTTTAAGGGTGAATCACACAATTTCTTTTTACTTGAAAGGTGATCATTTAAAGGTGTTGGACCTTAAAAATGATCCATTAACTTGGTAAGAAAGACTGAGATAATAAACTTTCAAATCCCTTTTTTTAGTGATTTTTTTATGGACGAGCTTGACTTGGCGAATTGATTTTAGCCTTAGTTTAACTTTAGTTATTAGTCAATTCAATTAAGAATGAGAAATCCCAAAGAGAAAACGTCCGATTGATTTTTTTTTGTTTATTTTACTAAAAGATATTTTTTTTTATTATTATATTATTATTTTACCTCTTTTTGGTTTAACCGTGGTTACAACGTGAACGATCGGTTAGATTTTGTTTTAACAGTGATTAAACGAGATTACAACACAATTGATCGGTTGAAATTCATTTTTTCATTTATTAGGCGAGAAAACGGCTTAAATAAACGATTAAAGCATTTTAAAAACGGAAGAAAAGAAAACTGAAAGTAAACGAAATTAAAGTGAAAGTACACAAAACAAGAAATGAATTGAAAGTCTCGGATTCGAAAACTTACCCATTGAAGAACGAAGAACGAACGAAGAACGGTGAAGAACGATGAAGAATTTCCACAGAATCGCTTACGGAAGCGTTACGGAAGTACTTCGACTCGATTTTTCTTCACGAAAACATGTTTTTTGCCCAAAATAGCCGAAATGCATAGCCAAAGGGGTCTTGACCCTTTTGAAACAGCTCCCCCCTCCCCTATTTATATAAAAAAAAGGAGGTGCTTGCCGCCCAGAGACTTAATGAAGAAGATTTCTAAGCGCACCCGAATTACTAAGTTCACCCCCCTTTTCGTATTTTACGAAAAAGTTATGGAAGCCTTACGGAAGTGTTTTCGAATTTGATTTTCATCTTTTTTCTCTTCCCTTTCACCAATGTTAAGGGGAATATGCTTACCCAAGGTTTTCGGAAATTTTACGGACGTATTACGGAAGCCGCAGAAGCCCCGGAAACCATTTTTCAAAAACGTGGAGGAGCTTGCTGCCCAATTGCTTCCTCTTTAAGCAACCCAACTTCCAAAATGTTCCAGAAGGGCCTAGACTCGAATTGCTATTTACACCCCTATCTTGATAAGTTCACCCCACCTTCTTTCGTAATTTACGGAAAAGTTATGGAAGCCTTACGGAAGCATATATGACTTAACTTTCATCTTTTATCTCTTCCCTTTCACCAATGTTAAGTGGAATATGCTTACCCAAGGTTTTCGGAAATTTTACGGAAGTATTACGGAAGCCGCGGAAGCCCCGGAAACCATTTTTCAAAAACGTGGAGGAGCTTGCCGCCCAGTTGCTTCCTCTTTAAGCAACCCAACTTCCAAAATGTTCCGGAAGGGCCTAGATTTGAATTGCTATTTACACCCCTATCTTGATAAGTTCACCCCCCTTTACCTTTTTGGGTGATTCTTTTTCCGTAACGTTACGAAACTTTACGAATTTCGTAACGATACTTATTTTCTTTCCGTAAGGTTACGGATCCTTACGGATCATGTATTTACTCTTTTTTAGCTTTCGAAGAAGTTACAGAAACTCACGGATTGCGTAACAACACCTCCTTTTGGTTTCCGCCACATTACGGAATTTCATGGATCGCGTAAGCCTGCTTCCTTTTGATTTCCGGCATGTCTCGGGACTTCACATATTGTGAATCAAAGTATGCCAAGTATCTCAAGGCGGCCGATCAAAGGTTGCATATTATCAAGTAATAATCCCCGGACGAAATTCGGGTATGACAAGCGCCTATAAAACCCTGCATGACCAAGAAAAGAATGAACCTCTCGCACGCAAGAGGGGTAAGGCAATTATGAAATAACATCTATTTTTGTAGGGTCTACCTCTATGCCCCTACTGGAAATGATATGCCCTAAAACTATACCTTGTTCTACCATGTAGTGACATTTTTCAAAATTCAGCACAAGGTTAGTTTCAATCCATCTATTAAGAACTCTATCTAGACTATCCAAACATGTATCAAAAGAGGATCCATAAACATTAAAATCATCCATAAACACCTCTATGCAAGTCTCTAAAAAATAACTGAAAATGCTAAGCATACACCGTTGGAAGGTACCAGGGGCGTTGCATAGGCCAAAGGGCATTCTCCTATAAAGTGCCAAAGGGATAGGTGAATGTGGTCTTTTCTTGATCCTCAGAAGCAATATGAATTTGTAAATAACTAGAAAAACCATCAAGAAAACAGTAATGAGATTTACCTGCCAAGCGCTCAAGCATTTGATCAAAAAATGGCAGGGGAAAATGATCTTTTCTGGTTACCTGGTTCAGCCTCCTATAATCAATGCAGACTCGCCAGCTGTTCTGCACTCTTGTGGGGATAAACTCATCCTTTTCATTATTGATCACTGTGAGGCCTGTCTTCTTAGGAACCACTTGGATTGGACTCACCCACTGGCTTTCAGAAATGGAGTAGATGATTCCAACTTGTAAGAGCTTGGTCGCTTCCTTTTTCACCACATCTAGAATGACGGGGTTGAGTCACCGCTGTGGCTGCCTCACTGGCTTAGCTCCATCCTCTAAAAGTATCCTATGCATGTAGGTAGATGGGCTAATACCAGGAATGTCTGCTAAAGTCCATCCAATGGCTTTCTTGTGCTTCTTGAGAACTAGCAACAACTTGTCCTCTTGCTTAGCATCAAGGGAGGCAAAAATGATCACTGGAAATTTTTCCTTGTCCTCCAAGTAAGCATATTTGAGGGTTGCTGGTAAGGGCTTCAACTCTGGTGTGGGTGGTGGCTGAACAGTGGGAGGAACCATGGTAGGAGAAGAAGGCCAAAGGGCATTCTCCTATAGGCAAAAGCACCAAAGGGACAAGTGAATGTGGTCTTTTCTTGATCCTCAGGAGCAATATGAATTTGTAAATAACCAGAAAAACCATCAAGAAAACAGTAATGAGATTTACCTGCCAAGCGCTCAAGCATTTGATCAATGAATGGCAGGGGAAAATGATCTGTTCTGGTTACCTGGTTCAGCCTCCTATAATCAATGTAGACTCGCCAGCTGTTCTACACTCTTGTAGGAATGAACTCCTCCTTCTCATTTTTTATCACGGTGAGGTCTGTCTTCTTAGGAACCACCTAGACGGGACTCACCCATTGGCTGTCGGAGATAGGATAAATGATTCCAGCTTGCAAAAGCTTGGTTACCTCCTTCTTCACTACATCAAGAATCACCGGGTTGAGTCTTCTCTGTGGCTGTCTTACTGGTTTAGCCCCATCCTTTAAATTTATCCGATGCATACATGTGGATGGGCTAATACCAGGAATGTCTGCCAGGGTCCAGCCTATAGCCTTCTTATGCTTCTTGAGAACTGATAACAGCTTCTCCTCTTGCTCATCAGCAAGGGAGGCATATATAATTACTGGAAAACTTTTGCTATCATCCAAGTAAGCATATTTTAAATTTGATGGCAGAGGCTTCAATTCTGGTGTGGGTGGATGGATAATGGTAGAAAAGGGTGGTTTCTCAGCCTGTACCTCATAAAGAAAGTCAGAGGTATGTGCACTTCCTGAAACATGGTTAGTTCTATCTAACTCTAGAAAATCAATCTCAAGAGGTAAAACATCACCAGACATGTAATCAATATCAATTTTAGATTCACTCTCAGCATCAAATTCAAACATATGATCAAGTACAAATTCAGATTCAATGCATAAGGAATGACAAGCATGCAGATCAGATAAAAATGGATGTTTCCTACCATAAAGAACAGAATCAAAATGAAACATATAATTATTAACAATCTGATCAATTATCTCAGCATAAAAAATAGAATGATCCTCAGATGGATGTTTCATGGCATCAAGAATGTTAAAATGAACAACAACATCACCAAATTCCATAGACAATGTGTCAGCATAAACATCTATCTTGGTTCGGGCTGTTTTCATAAATGGCCTGCCTAAAATAATTGGAACTAAACCATGCGAAAATCCCTCTTCCATATTAAGAACATAAAAATCAACAGGAAAAATAAGTTCACCAACCCGAATCAGCACATCCTCTATGAAACCTGCGGGGTAAGCAACACTTCTATTTGCCAAATGAATCAGCACATCTGTAGATTGCAAAGGTCCAAGAGATAAAGAATTGAAAATGGACAGAGGCATGACACTAATTGATGCTCCTAGATCTAGCATGGCATTCTCAAATTTACTGTTCCCAATAATGCAAGGTATACAGAAAGTACCTGGGTCCTTACATTTCTCAGGAATGTGAGGAACAGATTTACCTATCAATGCTGACACATTTCTGCCCATGCTAATCCGTTCATTGCCCTTGAGCTTCCTTTTGTGGGTGCACAGTTCCTTTAGAAACTTGGCATATCTTGGAATCTGCTTGATGGCATCTAGCAGAGGTAAGTTCACCTCTACTTTCCTGAAGGTCTCCAAGATCTCTTTTTCCACTTCTTCCATTTTTTTGTTTGGAATTGCTCTAGGTGGGAATGGAAGAGGGATAGGAGGCTGCTGTAAGTCAGAATTACTAGAAGAAGGTCCACCTGCATGAAAATTTTTGTTAGGAAGCTTTCTCTTTTGTGCAACTATCTCATCCTGTTTTTCAGGTATAGAATGAAGCTTGACAGGTTCAGGTGCAGGTGCTGCTACTGGTGGAGCACTTGAATTTGGTTGCCAGACCTCAAGGTGATGGCACTCACATTTTTCGGATTCTGCATAGTTTATGAAGGCAATTTGTCAGAATTTTGGGACTGAGCTTGGTTCAACTGTGTAGCCATCTGCCCCATCTTATTTGTTAGACTCTGAATGGAGGCTCTTGTCTCTTGCTGAAATTGCATATTCTGGAAGGTCATTTGCCTCACTAACTCTTCTAAGGAAGGTTGAGGAGGAGCCTCAGTTGCTTGTTGTCTTTGTTGTTGTTGCTGCTGCTGCATTGGGGGAGGAACATATGGCTTGCTTGGGCCAACAACATTCTGAAAAGGAGGGATTAGTTGTTGTTGTTGTGGAGGACTTCTCCATCTCAGATTTGGATGATTCCTCCAACCTGGATTGTATTTGTTGTTTGAAAGATCATAATTATTCTGCTGTTGTTGGTTTTACTGCTGAGGGGGTTTATTATAAATGTTTGCAACACAAGCTTTAGGTTGCTCATTGACTCCAGATTGCTGCAAAGAAGGACAAAGATTTGTATGGTGATCTGCAGAAGAACATAGACCACAGACTCTTGCAACAGGTGTAGATTTCTGATTCATGGCAAGCTGTGTTACTAGGTTGACCAAGGCATCAAGTTTTCCTTCAAGCTTTTAATTTTCAGTAGATGAAGATGAATCCATGGCCACCTCATGGACTCCTCTAAGAACAATAGCATCATTTCTTGCACTGAATTGTTGGGAGTTGGAAGCCATCTTCTCAATCAAATTCCTAGCCTCAACAGGAGTCATATCACCAAGGGCTCCACCATTGGAAGCATCAATCATACTCCTCTCCATGTTGCTAAGTCCCTCATAGAAATACTGCAGAAGGAGTTGCTCAGAAATCTGGTGGTGAGGACAGCTTGCACACAATTTCTTGAATTTTTCCCAGTACTCATACAAGCTTTCTCCACTAAGTTGCCTGATGCCTGAAATGTCTTTTCTGATGGCAGTGGTCCTAGATGCAGGGAATAATTTCTCCAAGAACACCCTCTTAAGGTCATCCCAGCTAAAAATGGAACTGGGAGCAAGGTAGTATAGCCAATCTTTTGCCACTCCCTCCAGAGAATGAGGAAAAGCCTTTAGAAAGTGTCATACCCTAATTTCGTCCGGGGACCTTTGCTTGATGACATGCGACCATTCTTTGGTCCTCGTGAGGTGCTTGGCACCCATCATTAGGCGATTTGTGAAATTCCAGGACATGCCGAAAAAAACCAAAAAAATATATGATGCAGAATCCGTAAGTTTCCGTGACACACCGGAAATCAAATGGAAGCATCGTTGCATAATTAAGTGAGGTTCCGTAACATTCCGTAAGTTAAAAAGGGATGATTATGTAATCCGCAAGGTTCCGCAACATTACGGAAAGAAAACAAGTATCGTTACGAAATTCGTAAGTTTCCGTAACTTTACGAAAAAAGAATCACCAAAAAACAGCAGAAGGGGGTGTACTTAGTAAAAATGGGGGTGCAAATAGCACCCAGGCCCACTTGGGCCCTCCAGAATATTCCTTCAGAAGGCGGTTGCTTCTGGAGGAAGCAACCTGGCTCGCCTGGGCGAGCTGGGCGGCAACCACCTCCCCTATTTTGCTATAAATAAGGGAGGAAGTGAAGAAGAAAAGGGTTCAGCCCCTTTGGCACTTCTCTCTCTTTCGAATTTGCTTGGAAAAATTGTTTCCGTGAAGAAAATCTAAGCCGAGGCGCTTCCGAAACGTTTCCGTAACGTTTTCCGTGAAGAATTTCGCAAAGGGTTCAACCGTTCTTCGACGTTCTTCATTCGTTCTTCATCGTTCTTCGATCTTCAACGGGTAAGTACCTCGAACCAAGCTTTTCGATTCATTCTATGTACCCGTAGTGGTCCACATTGTGTTTCGTGCATTTTTATTCTCGTTTTGTTTACTTTTTATACCCCCTGTTGACGTGCTTAAGCCATTTTACTTAAGTCATTTCTCGCTTAACTTAAAAATAAAATAAATTTCCACCGAACGTTTGAATTGTATTATCCATTAACTTCGGTTAAAATAAATTCCGACCGTTTGGTCGTGCCGTAACCACATTGGAAATCAAAAAGAGGTAAAAAATAATATAATAATCAAAAAGACATCTTTTAGTAAAATAAAGCGGAAAATCAATCGGACGTTTTCTCTTTGGGATTTCTCATTCTTAATCGAATTGATTAATAACTAAAGTGAAACTAAAGGCTAAAATCAATTCGCCTAGTCAAGCTCGTCCATAAAAATAGGCTTTTGAAGTTTGTCATTTCATTTTCTCACTAAGTAAAATGGATCATTTTTAAGGTCCAACGCCTTAAAATGATCACCTCTTAAAGTGAAAAAGAATCACTTGATAAAAAAGAACTACGTAGGTCTGATTTTCTCATCCCAAATTGAGGAATACGTAGGAGCAAAGGGAAACACCCTTGTCGACCACAAAAAGAGAAAATATAAAAAGGGTATAAAGGATATAGAGACATAAAAAGGGAACATAAAAAATCAAAGTCATGTTTGCACATTCGATTAAAGGCTGCCGTCCCTTGGGGCGGACGTGTGGGGTGCTAATACCTTCCCCGTGCGTAAATACAACTCCCGAACCTTTCACTTAAAAGTTCGTAGATCGCGTCTTTTCCGGTTTTTCCGACGTTTTCCTCAAATAAACGTTGGTGGCGACTCCGCGCGTATTCCTTTCGTGGAACACGCCTCCCGCGAGTCTCGCGTCGCCCTCCCGCCGAAGGGTAGGTTGCGACAGTTGGCGACTCCACTGGGGACCGTTTTTTAGAGAGTTAGGCCATTTAATCTTGTGCAATGTTTTATCATGACTTACCCCTTTGTTGGTTTCCTTTCATTATGTTCTTGTGTATATAAATTCTTTGTTGCTTTTAGTGCGTTTTAAATGTATGCATGAAGTAAATATTTATTCATTTGATGCACACAAACACCAACACTATTTGCACACACTGTGAGTGAAAAAGGGCCCTATACCCGGGTTCATGGGAGCATAAGGAGTGGAGGTGAATCTGTGATCATGCTAGGTCTCCGACTTACTTGATTACAGTGAACCCTCATCTAGAGCTTTTCTCTTTGAAAACCTATTGTTGCTAGTAGTCCCTACTGCTACAATATGTTCTTCAAAGGGGATGATACCTCTAGAAACCATCAAGAGAGATATAACTACCTTGGGGATTATTGCTAAAAGCCTAGTTAGTTCTCTCCCTTATAGGTCCCTTAAATAGGGGCACGAAGCAAACACGCTGCGTGCCATTTTTCACACTGCCATGCATGAGTATCATATACCCTTTTGCTTATGTTCGGTAAATATTGTGCACATTCCCGCATTGTGTCTTTTGCATAGGCATTGCATATGGGTTCTGTCTTGATCCCTACTGTAAACAAACCAACGGAGGGTCCGTGTCGCCTTCTTAAAAACGTGCGTTAGGGGCATTTCGCTACCCCTAGACGTCGTATCTAAGAAGGGGACAAATTCCCCGGACCCCCGTATTCGTAAATTGCATCTGTGTCATATGCATTCCATCATGCATTCATCCATTCCACCCATGAGATATCGGAGTTTTGATTTGCACCAGCTTTTATCTCACTTTAGTAAGCATGGGAACAAATCAAACCGGCAAGAGGTTCTACCAAGTCAAGGTCAAAAACCCAGATACCACCAGCATCAAGGAATTAGGGCGGTTGATGGAACCCCTCCAAATGCAAGCCTTCCGCAAGACTTACGGAAAGATCTTAGGGTTGACCATAGCAGAGGTGTCCATAGAAGCCATTGCATCACTTACCCAATACTACGACCAGCCTTTGAGGTGCTTCACATTCGGGGACTTCCAATTAGTACCAACCATTGAAGAATTTGAGGAAATTCTAGGATGTCCTCTCGGGGGAAGAAAACCATATCTTCCCTCCGGATGTCTCCCCTCTTTGAGCAGAATTGCAACTGTGGTCAAGGATTCAGCAAGAGGTTTGGACCGCATAAAACAGACTCGGAACGACATAGCGGGCCTACCACAGAAGTACCTAGAAGACAAGGCGAGGGGTATGGCCAATCAAGGAGACTGGGTCCCGTTTATGGATGTGTTAGCTTTGCTAATTTTTGGGGTCGTCCTCTTTCCAAACGTGGACGGTTTGGTAGACCTAGCAGCAATCGACGCTTTCCTTGCCTACCACCATAGCAAGGAAAGTCCGGTGGTAGCTGTCTTGGCAGATCTATTTGATACATTTGACCGAAGGTGCGAAAAGAGTAGCGCACGGATCATCTGTTGCTTACCCGCCCTCTGTGTTTGGTTGGTTTCACACTTATTCCAACAAGACACAAGACATCCATGTCCGCTCCTGAGCCATCGCTCGTGTACTGAAAAGAGGAGAATAGATTGGGACCAGCTTTTGGCCGGGATAGGAGGTAGAACAATCAGTTGGTTCCCCCGATGGAAGGAAGGAAAAGAAGGAGTCCTTTTCTCATGTGGAAGATACCCAAACATTCCGCTGGTAGGAACGAGGGGTTGTATTAACTACAATCCCACGCTCGCTATAAGACAACTAGGGTACCCCATGAGGGGAGCACCGACGGAAGAAAGCATGTCTCCTTTCCTTGTGAGGGATCTCGGAGCACAAAATTCCAAGACTATACAAAGAATCCATAAGGCATGGGAAACCCCGTTAAGGAAAGATCAAGAGCTTAGAGGCATTCGTAATGGCATCATTGGTGGGTACCACGAATGGCTGAAAGTTCATATACGAGGTTTAGATTGGCTCGCCAAGTTAAAAGTCGTCAGCGAAGAGAGTTTTGAAGCACCGGAAGAGGACGAAGAAGTCCAAGCTCTCAAAAGCGAGTTAGGAGAGGCAAAACTTGCCAAGGAGAAGTTCAAGTTGGCCGCTACACACGTTCGGAAGGAGTGTGCCGGGTTACGGGAAGAGAATGCAATTACCGCAAGAGCCCTCGAACAAGAGACCAAGAGGGCTCGCAAGGAAGAGTATGGCCGGAACAAATTTCGCGGAGCTCTATGGGGTAGCAATAGTGAACTCAAGTTGCGGAGGGAAGAAAGAGACCAGTCGCGAGCCCATAGCATGGTTCTGAAAGAGGAGTTAATTGCTTGTTCAAGGTCCAAAAGAAGTTTGTCTCAGCGTTTATGCGAGACGGAGACCAACATGCTAGCTATCATCGCCAAGTACCAAGAAGAGTTAGATCTAGCCGCGGCCCACGAGCATAGGATTGCGGACGAATATGCCCAAGTATACGCGGAAAAAGAGGCTAGAGGAAGGGTGATCGACTCTTTACACCAAGAGGCAACCATGTGGATGGATCGGTTTGCTCTTACCTTGAACGGGAGTCAAGAACTTCCCCGATTGTTAGCCAAGGCCAAAGCGATGGCAGACACCTACTCCGCCCCCGAAGAGATTCACGGGCTTCTCGGCTATTGTCAGCATATGATAGACTTAATGGCCCATATAATTAGAAATCGTTAGGAAACTTGTTAGGTCTCTTAGACCTTGACTAGATATGACTTCCTTTTTGAAATAAAATGAGTTGGTCCCATGTTTCTACTCCAAAAAGCTTGTGCAAATCAAATCACTCCTACATTTCATCTCTAGCATGCATTTTCTTTCTTTACCCACTCCTCACGTTTGGTTTTTTAGGGAAAAACACCATAACTAAACGCGCCGCAAGGGATCCCTATCGCACCAGATCCAAATCTAGAACGATGGGTGATCAAGAGGAGACGCAGGAACAGATGAAAGCCGACATGTCGGCTCTGAAAGAACAAATGGCCTCCATGATGGAGGCCATGTTAGGTATGAAGCAGCTCATGGAGAAGAACGCGGCCACTGCCGCCGCTGTCAGTTCGGCTGCCGAAGCAGACCCGACTCTCTTGGCAACTACGCACCATCCTCCCTCAAACATAGTAGGACGGGGAAGGGACATGCTGGGGCACGATGGCAGCCCTCACCTGGGATACAACCGAGCGGCTTACCCTTATGGATTGCCGCCCAACTATTCACCACCCGTCTTGCAAGAAGATGCGGGCCACATTGCTTCTCCCGTCCATGAAAGAGAACCTCCTCAGCAGCCCGACGAAGTCCATAAGGACCCTCAAGATTATGCTCGAAGGGATGTCGAGTTCTATCCCCCGATCCCCGAAGGGCCGGCACCAGGCACGTTGCCTCAACCCAACATCGCAGCTTCGCCAATAGTTTTGTCCATGGAAGGGCCGCCCCCGGCAACTGAAGAAAGGAGGAAGCTCGATCTCCTTGAGGAAAGATTGAGGGCTGTGGAAGGATTTGGGGACTATCCGTTTGCAGACATGACGGATCTTTGCTTAGTACCCGATGTTGTTATTCCCCCGAAGTTCAAAGTGCCGGACTTCGACAAGTATAAAGGGACGACTTGTCCCAAAAACCATCTCAAAATGTACTGCCGTAAGATGGGCGCCCACTCTAAAGATGAAAAGCTGTTGATACACTTCTTTCAGGATAGCTTGGCCGGAGCTGCGGTAGTGTGGTACACTAATTTGGAAGCTTCCCGTATCCGTACTTGGAAGGATCTGATTACCGCCTTCCTAAGGCAGTATCAGTACAATTCTGATATGGCTCCTGACCGTACTCAACTGCAGAATATGTTCAAGAAAGAGGGTGAAACCTTTAAAGAATATGCGCAGCGATGGAGGGATCTGGCGGCACAAGTAGCTCCTCCCATGGTTGAGAGAGAGATGATCACCATGATGGTAGACACTCTGCCAGTGTTCTACTATGAGAAGCTAGTGGGTTACATGCCGTCCAGCTTTGCGGATCTGGTGTTTGCCGGGGAAAGAATCGAGGTTGGATTGAAAAGAGGAAAGTTTGATTACATTTCCTCCACAAACGTGAATGCCAAAAGAATCGGGGCAACATGGGCAAAAAGGAAGGAAGGAGATGCCCATGCCGTCTCTTCAACACCCGCGTGGGTCAAACCCCAGCAAGCACCTCATGGTACCCATCAGTACGCGCAACATCACCCAAGCTTCTCGGCTCATGCTGGGAACGCCTCTAGTTCAACACCCGTGCAGCCTAAGGCACCCACCCAGAGGGAAGCTCCCCAAGTTCCAACTCCGAACACGACTCGACCGGCCGGTAATTCCAACACGACAAGGAACTTCCCTCCGAGGCCATTGCCGGAATTCACCCCGCTCCCAATGACGTACGAAGATCTTCTACCATCCCTCATCGCCAATCATTTGGCCGTGATAACTCCCGGAAGGGTCCTCGAACCCCCTTTCCCGAAGTGGTATGACCCTAACGCAACTTGCAAGTACCATGGGGGTGTCCCGGGGCATTCCGTCGAAAAATGCTTGGCCCTTAAGTACAAGGTCCAACATTTAATGGATGCTGGATGGCTGACTTTCCAAGAGGATCGGCCCAATGTGAGAACCAACCCGCTCGCCAATCATGGAGGGGGAGCAGTTAATGCAGTTGAATCCGATGGACCGCACAGGTCTAAACCTTTAAGGGATGTGGCAACCCCTAGGAGGTTTATCTTTGAGGCCCTACAAAAGGGAGGTGTGATTCCCCATAGTGGGTGTAAGGAGGATTCCTGTCTGCTACATTCCGGCGAGATGCATGACATGGAGACGTGTTTGGAAGTAGAGGAATTGTTACAGCGGATGATAGATCAAGGTCAACTGGAAGTCGGCATTGAAGGAAAAGAAGAGCAGCATATATGCATGCAATCTACGGAGGGGAGCGGTGTTGCGAAGCCTAAACCCTTGGTGATATACTTCACTAAAAGCGCAGCTTCGCAAAAGCCCGGACACCCCTTAATGGCCAAACCTGTTCCTTTCCCGTACCAAAATAGTCACGCGGTCCCGTGGAGATATACACCTCCGGGGAAGAAGGAAGAAGAAGTCACTGACGTCAGCTCGCTGTCAGCTAAAGTAACAAATATCACGGGACTGAGTGGAATGACCCGTAGTGGTCGTGTGTTCGCACCTCCGGACCTACCAGTCCAACCCGCCGACGTCAAGGGAAAAGGAAAAGTGGTGGAGGAACAAGATGGCGAAGCACCCCACGCTTCGAATAAAGATATTCCAGCAAAGGGGCCCCCGGAGAAAAAGGATGGTAGAAAGGAGGTGTCGCTAGAGGAAGCCAGCGAGTTCCTTTGGATAATTCAGCAGAGCGAATTCAAGGTTATCGAACAGCTCAACAAAACCCCGGCTAGGGTCTCGCTGTTGGAGTTACTTATGAGTTCCGAGCCTCATCGGGCTCTACTAGTAAAAGTGCTGAACGAGGCTCACGTGGCCCAAGATATCTCGGTAGAAGGTTTCGGAGGGCTGGTCAACAATATCACTGCCAACAACTATCTTGCCTTCGCCGAAGAAGAAATCCCCGCCGAGGGGAGAGGGCATAATAAGGCTTTACACGTATCAGTCAAGTGTATGGACCATATCGTAGCCAAGGTGCTCATCGATAATGGTTCCAGTTTAAACGTGATGCCTAAGAGCACTTTGGAGAAGTTACCATTCAATGCTTCCCACTTAAAACCAAGTTCAATGGTGGTTCGGGCCTTCGACGGCACTCGCCGAGAGGTTAGGGGAGAGATCGATCTCCCAGTACAAATAGGCCCTCACACCTGTCAAGTCACCTTCCAAATAATGGATATTAACCCCCCCTACAGCTGCCTGTTGGGGCGCCCGTGGATCCACTCAGTGGGAGTTGTGCCTTCTACACTCCACCAAAAGCTGAAATTCGTAGTGGAGGGGCACTTGGTCATCGTGTCAGGCGAGGAAGATATCTTGGTAAGCTGCCCATCCTCCATGCCTTATGTGGAAGCCGCAGAAGAATCGTTAGAAACTGCTTTCCAGTCTTTTGAGGTGGTCAGCATTTCCTCCGTGGACTCCCTCTTTGGGCAGCTTTGTCTGTCCGATGCAGCGGTAATGATGGCCCGAGTTATGTTGGGGAACGGTTATGAACCCGGGATGGGTTTAGGAAAAAACAACGGCGGCATAACTAGCCTGATAAATACCCAAGGAAATCGTGGGAAGTATGGTTTAGGCTATAAGCCCACTCAGGCGGACATGAAAAGAAGCATCGCGGGAAGGAAGAACAATGGTCAAAATTCGCGTTGGAGACAAGAAGGTGAAGGAAGCCCGCCCTGCCACATAAGTAGGAGCTTTATAAGCGCGGGTTCGGGAGACAAAGGTCAAGCGTTCGCGATATGCGGAGATGATATTCCGAGTACTTTGGATTTGGTACGACCATGCCCTCCTGATTTCCAGCTGGGAAATTGGCGAGTGGAGGAACGCCCCGGCATTTACGCAACAAGCATAATGTAAACCTTTACGGTTTTAAAAGCTCTATAGTTGGGCCTAGGCTTTAGAGTTTTTCCTTTTGTTAAGGCTTTGTGTCTTTTGTTTTTGAATTTATAATACAAGGATCTTTCTTCATCTGTTCCTGGTCTCTACCCATTCTCATTCATTTGCATGTTTACTTCTTTTTCTGAAACGGCAGATCCGATGACGAGTCCCCCGAAGGTACTAATACCTGGGACCCGTCTATCGACTTCGAGCAAGAAATGAATCAAACGGAAGATGAAGGAAATGAGGATGTGGGACTTCCCCCAGAACTAGAAAGAATGGTCGCCCATGAGGACCAAGAAATGGGGCCTCATCAAGAAGAAACATAGCTAGTAGACTTAGGAATTGGCAGTGGAAAGAGGGAAGTAAAGATAGGTACAGGTATTACCGCGCCTATCCGTAAAGAATTAATAATCCTGCTAAAAGACTACCAAGACATCTTTGCTTGGTCATACCAAGATATGCCCGGTTTGAGTTCTGACATTATACAGCACCGATTACCTCTAAATCCCGAGTGTTCCCCGGTAAAACAGAAACTGAGGAGGATGAAGCCCGAAACATCCTTGAAGATAAAAGAAGAAGTGAAGAAGCAATTTGACGCTGGATTTCTGGCCGTCGCTCGGTATCCAGAATGGGTTGCCAACATCGTACCAGTCCCTAAAAAAGATGGGAAAGTACGAATGTGTGTAGATTATCGGGACCTGAATCGGGCCAGTCCCAAGGACAATTTTCCTTTACCACACATCGATATCCTCGTAGATAACACGGCCAATTTCGCTTTATTTTCCTTCATGGACGGTTTCTCTGGTTACAATCAGATAAAGATGGCGCCCGAGGATATGGAAAAGACTACTTTCGTCACCCTGTGGGGAACGTTCTGTTACAAGGTGATGTCCTTTGGACTCAAGAATGCCGGGGCAACTTATCAACGGGCCATGGTAGCTTTGTTCCATGATATGATGCATCAAGAGATCGAGGTCTACGTGGACGACATAATTGCTAAATCTAAATCCGAGGAAGAACACCTTGTCAACTTGCGGAAATTGTTCGAAAGGCTTAAGAAATATCAATTAAGGTTGAACCCCGCTAAGTGTACCTTTGGGGTCAAATCAGGGAAATTGCTTGGTTTCATTGTAAGCCAGAAAGGGATAGAGGTAGACCCCGAAAAAGTGAAGGCTATCCTTGAGATGCCAGAACCCCGTACAGAGAGGCAAGTCCGAGGTTTCCTGGGGCGCTTGAATTATATTGCCAGATTCATATCGCAGCTCACCGCCATTTGTGAGCCGTTGTTTAAACTCTTGCGCAAAAACCAAACTGATCGGTGGAATGAGGATTGCCAAGAGGCTTTTGGAAGGATCAAAAAGTGCCTAATGAATCCTCCCGTGCTTATGCCACCAGTACCTGGAAGGCCTCTCATTTTGTACATGACAATCTTGGACGAGTCAATGGGGTGTATGCTGGGGCAACATGACGAATCCGGGAAGAAAGAGCGCGCTGTTTACTACCTAAGTAAGAAGTTCACGACCTGTGAGATGAATTACTCCTTGCTCGAAAGAACGTGTTGTGCTTTAGTATGAGCATCCCATCGCCTAAGGCAGTACATGCTGAGCCATACTACCTGGTTGATATCCAAAATGGACCCGGTTAAGTACATCTTTGAAAAGCCAGCCCTCACAGGACGAATCGCCCGGTGGCAAGTCTTGCTATCTGAGTTTGATATAGTCTACGTCACCCAAAAGGCGATAAAAGGAAGCGCTTTGGCAGATTATTTGGCTCAACAGCCTCTTAACGACTACCAGCCCATGCATCCGGAATTCCCGGATGAGGACATCATGGCCTTGTTCGAGGAAAAGTTGGATGAAGATCGGGACAAATGGACCGTATGGTTTGACGGAGCGTCAAACATTCTAGGTCATGGCGTTGGGGCAGTGTTGGTCTCTCCGGACAATCAATGTGTACCTTTCACAGCCAGGTTAGGATTCGACTGCACCAACAACATGGCCGAATATGAAGCATGTGCCCTAGCCGTCCAGGCAGCAATTGACTCCAATGTCAAACTACTCAAGGTGTACGGCGACTCAGCGTTGGTAATCCATCAGCTGAGAGGGGAATGGGAAACTAGAGATCCCAAGCTGATACCCTACAAAGCCTATATCAAGGAATTGGCTAAGACTTTCGATGAGATCTCTTTCCATCATGTTCCCCGCGAGGAAAATCAAATGGCGGATGCACTTGCTACGTTGGCATCTATGTTCCAGCTAACACCGCACGGGGACCTACCCTACATTGAATTTCAGTGTCGTGGCAAACCCGCACATTGTTGCCAAGTGGAAGAGGAACGGGACGGAAAGCCTTGGTATTACGACATCAAGCGATATGTCGTAAGCAAAGAATACCCGCCAGAGATTGCCGACAACGATAAAAGGACATTGAGGAGGTTGGCAGCCAGTTTCTTCATGAGCGGAAGCACACTGTATAAGAGAAATCACGACATGACACTCCTGCGGTGTGTGGATGCCAAGGAGGCAAATCACATGATCGAGGAAGTCCATGAGGGCTCGTTTGGAACGCACGCCAACGGGCATGCTATGGCCAGGAAGATCTTAAGAGCAGGTTATTACTGGCTTACCATGGAAAGTGATTGTTGTGTCCATGTGAGGAAGTGCCACAAATGTCAAGCATTCGCAGATAATGTCAACGCCCCACCACATCCTCTGAATGTCATGTCTGCCCCTTGGCCCTTCTCCATGTGGGGAATAGATGTCATCGGGGCCATTGAGCCCAAGGCCTCGAATGGTCATCGCTTCATCCTCGTAGCGATAGATTATTTCACCAAGTGGGTCGAGGCGGCTTCCTACACCAATGTCACGAGGAATGTGGTGGTCAGGTTCATTAAGAAGGAGATCATCTGCCGATATGGTTTGCCAAGGAAGATTATCACGGACAACGGCACCAACCTGAATAACAAGATGATGGGGGAAATGTGCGAGGAGTTTAAAATCCAGCATCACAATTCCACACCCTACCGGCCAAAGATGAATGGAGCCGTGGAAGCAGCCAATAAGAATATCAAAAAGATTATCCAAAAGATGACTGTGTCATACAAGGATTGGCACGAGATGCTCCCATTCGCGTTACACGGTTACCGGACTTCAGTGCGAACGTCAACTGGGGCAACGCCGTTCTCATTGGTATATGGGATGGAGGCGGTGTTACCGTTTGAGGTAGAAGTCCCGTCATTAAGGATCTTGGCAGAATTCGGATTAAAGGAATCAGAGTGGGCTCAAAACACGCTACGATCAGCTCAACCTCATTGAGGGTAAGCGCTTAACGGCCATGAGTCATGGGCGCTTATACCAGCAGAGAATGAAGAGTGCATTCGATAAGAAAGTACGCTTACGCAAGTTCCATGAGGGAGACCTTGTGCTAAAGAAAATGTCCCATGCTGTCAAGGACCATCGAGGGAAATGGGCCCCGAACTACGAGGGGCCTTTTGTTGTGAAGAGGGCTTTTTCCGGAGGAGCCCTGGTGCTTACCAACATGGATGGCGAAGAGCTACCTTCACCCGTGAACTCCGATGTCGTCAAACAATATTATGCTTAGAAGCTGGGGCAATTAAGGATGTCGCTGCATGTTCTTTATCTTTATGCGTTTTCTGGATTTCCCCCAGGGATTTCCTGTCTGTTGTATCTCTCGTTACAATCTTTCAAAGAAATGAACATGGATTCAAGGCTTTTAGTCCTCACGTTAGTTTCACGCCTTGCATTAATCTGTGATCGCCTGAGCTCTTCCGCTCAGTTCATGGGATCCCCCAAGCGCTTAATTAGAATTGAACCTGAACCAACTTTCCCTAAATTTTCTGCGTTTGAAAAACATTCATGCATACGCATACGCATACGCATGTATATTGTTGTGGTAAAACAGGGGCAGGATCACCTTGGGCTACCTTCTGGAGTAGAGACAAAACATGAACGGCAGAAACCAATCAAGGTAGGGTAATGCCGCGGTCAAGATTGGCCATATCTGGTTGTTTATTACTTGCAGGTACTTAAGGACGAATGCGAGCGGGGATGGGGTCACGACCGACCGATCGTTGCCCTTCTCTGTGCAAAACAAGCAGAGAATGTCGCTGCAAGGCAGCCCCGTATCCTTTGTATTTTGCAGCTTTCTTTTACTATTTGTTTGTTTCAAAAAGAAAAAATATAATAATAAAATAAGTAATCAACGCCTAATTCTAACCTAAGTAAGTTCAAGTTAGGCAAGATGCTAATCCATGAGAAGGGAGGGGACATGGTTAATGTTCCCCTTAAAAAAAAAAAAAAAAAAAAAAAAAAAGTGCAGGTTAGCTCGCCTGGGCGAGCCACCCCTGCACCAAATTATAAGAATGACGAAAGGGGGGCTTTTTACATTCAAAACTTCTTTTCCCCCCTTTCAAAAGCCATACCACGGGATTGACGAGTTTGCAGCCCCAGGGTCATCCTTTTTCGCATTTTTTTTATTCCGTTTTGCGCTTTTGTTCATCACCAACAAGTAAGTGTTCCATCCCTAAGCTTTCTAGCTTTTCATTGATGTATTTTGATCTCCTTTTGGTGCTCTAAATTGTGGGAATGTGCTCAAATATATGGGGCAATTTTGGTTTGTTTCTTGCTTGATTAGGTTGAATTAGGGGTTGGTATGGGATGGCCCTAGGCCTATAATGCATTTTGAAACAATGGGACATGCCACATTGTCCCCGTTCTCTTGCTATTGACGCCTAAACGCGCGCCCACCAAGTGTTCGGTGAAATGCCTCAATGGCATTAGCGCGTGACTTTTGCAAGGAAACAACCCATGGGGTATTTTGGTTTGTGCATATTTTCTATTTTTGGAATATGTATTTATTCCCGAAAAAGGCTAGAGCATTGCCCCACATATACCCTAGGCCTAGAAACTAAAATTTTATGCAAAAAGAACACAAAAGGAGGTGCATATTGGGTAAAGTTACCCTTTTTGGCCAGCAATCAGCTATGGGCCACGCTACAATAATTTCCCTACGCCTAGATGTTTAGGAATTTTGCTCGTCATGAATGTGTAGGTTTAGAATAGGTAGCAAAATACCTTTGGCAATTTACACTTTGGGTATGATAGCAAAATACTTGGATGTATGTGCATATAATTTTTGGTAGTCAAAATGTCTCACAAAAAATATACATAAATATGTTGCATGTTATGTAAAGAAAATACATTACAAAAAAATGTATACCCTTTAATTTGAATACAATTTTAGTCAGCAAAGGAAAATATACTTGAATTTGCATGCGGCTTTAGGTAGCAAAAAAAAAAAAAAAAAAAAAAAAAAAAAAAACTTGAAAAGAGCATGAAATGTAGCACCTTATTGTGTAGATAGTCAAGATTCATCATGAAGTTTGTGTATGTATAGGTATTAGAAATACCAAGATGTGCACATGTGCAATTTTTGGTACCCCAAAATGCTTTGAGTATGCATGTATGTAAATTTAGCCAAGGCGATGTGTGTGATGTAAGTAACAAATACACCTTGGAAGTACGTGTAAATAATCTAGGTAACGAAGCTGCCTTGATTGTATATGGGTGCATTTTTCTTAGTTAATAGAATGTCTTGTGCAAGAGAATGTTCGTAAGGAAATATGCGCATAAGCTTGCTCTAAATTTACATTGATGTTTGTATTTATGGGAGGAGGTTATATGCCATTTTTGCTTTAAGAGTAGTGTCCCACTGGTAAAATTAACTTTCCAAATGTTTGCCTTCGCAGGAATGGCCCCGAGGAAGCTTGCCTCAAAGAGGTCCAGGAAGGACAAGGCGGCCGAAGGAACTAGTTCCGCTCCGGAGTACGACAGTCACCGCTTTAGGAGCGCTGTACACCAGCAGCGCTTCGAAGCCATCAAGGGATGGTCGTTTCTCCGGGAGCGACGCGTCCAGCTCAGGGATGACGAGTATACTGATTTTCAGGAGGAAATAGGGCGTCGGCGATGGGCACCACTGGTTACTCCTATGGCCAAGTTTGATCCAGAAATAGTCCTTGAGTTTTATGCCAATGCTTGGCCAATAGAGGAGGGCGTGCGTGACATGAGATCCTGGGTTAGGGGTCAGTGGATCCCGTTCGATGCCGACGCTATCAGCCAGCTCCTGGGATATCCGATGGTGTTGGAAGAGGGCCAGGAATGCGAGTATGGCCAGAGGAGGAACCGGTCTGATGGGTTCGATGAGGAGGCCATCGCCCAGCTGCTATGTATACCGGGGCAGGATTTTGCCCGGACTGCTGCAGGGAGGCGAGTGCGAATCATGCGCACCAACATGACCACCCTGACCCAGATATGGATGACGTTGCTCCTCAGCAACATCCTGCCCACCGATCATAATTCCGACCTCCCCATGCCTAAGTGCCAGCTGGTGTACGCCATCCTGACACGGATGAGCATCCATGTGGCTCAGTTGATCGCTGATGCCATCTATATTTTTGCAGGTATGGCGCCCACTAGGCACCCTTTGGACCCAGATAAGTCCAACAGGGCCCTGGGATTCCCCGCACTGATCACAGGACTCTGCCTGTCGTTCGGAGTCCCCGTTGCACCTACCAAGGTGATTCGACCGCCCATCACCCGGGCTTTTATTGAGAAGTACTGTACCCAGAGACAGGCTCAGGGTGATGCTCCACAGGCCGCAGGCGCGCCCCCACCACCTCATCAGGCTGGCCAGGCTGGGGCATTTGACATGGAGCAGTATTTACGGCATTTGGTTCGCCAGCAGGCGGCCAACCACCGAGCACATGTACGGACCCATGATTGTCTGTACCAGATGAGCCTTAGCATGCAGAGCCAGGGCTTCGCTTCTTTTTCATGCCCTACTCCAGACCAGTTCAGGGCAGAGGTTGCATGGCCCGGAGATTGGCCCGAGGCCCAAGCAGGAGAGGCACCCCCAGAAGCTCCCGGCGACGGAGAAGAGGCCCACGAGGATGAGGAGATGGCCGATTTGCTTGACTTCTTGGGAGGGAGTGGAGATACGTGACTGGGAGATCCCCAGATTCATGTTTTCTTTCATATTTCTTTTGTCATTTTTATTCTATGTTATTGTTTTGACTTGAGAGACTAATGTTTCTT
The DNA here is from genome assembly GCF_004193775.1 of Glycine soja. Lineage (NCBI taxonomy): Eukaryota > Viridiplantae > Streptophyta > Magnoliopsida > Fabales > Fabaceae > Glycine > Glycine soja. Next base: position 36,183,630 of record NC_041015.1, on the reverse strand, counting down.
TTTGTTGTTTCGATTGTCATTTGTACAGCGCATGCATTTTTGTTTAGATTGTTGCGTTAGTATATCATTACTATCGATGATGTTTGAAATTCTGGAACCGTGTAGAGTTCTTCATTTAGGAACATCGTCCAAAAGTATATATGTAAAATAAACAAAAAAAAATCATGATAAAAATAAAAATAGAAAAGAAAAGAAAATGAAATAGAAAGGAAAGCAGATAAGAAAAAAAAAGGGAGAGAAGGCAAGTAAGGAAAAAGGTGGGAAAAGAGAAAATAAGTTGTCTAGCTAAAAACCGACATGCTTTTGAAAAGAGATGATTTCCAACTCTTCTTCAAAAAAAAATTCATTGATCATAACCAATTTTTGAAGAGAAAAAAAACGTGTCTACACCTAAAGGGTGAATGCTGTGAAATTTCCCCGGACGCCCGAAATGGACCCGGATGAATGCACAAATTGATAAAAGAACATATTTTGGAAACATTGGGTTGACTAAAATGGAGGAAATGAATCCTGAGCCCTAGCATCACATGACCATAAAAATTTGACACTTGAGTGTCCACATAGGTGCATGCATGACCAGTTTTGCATAAAGTTTCCAAATCATCATTTTTGCATTTGTGTCATGGAAATAATATGGGGCATCCCTTTTATCCTTGAACCAAACCAAACCCTGACATGTATCATGTCTAGCCATTCTACAAGCCTTGAGCCAAAATCCTAACTCACCATAAACCTTGACCCAAGGTGAGAATGTCAATCCTTCCCTTCAGAAGCAAAAAAGAAGGAAAGGAAATTTCCAATCAAAGAGAAAGAAAAAAAAAGAAGAGAGGAAAGGAAATTCCCAATCAAGAGTGGGAGAAAGAAAAAAAGAAAAGAAAGAAAATTCCCAACCAAAGAATGGGAGAAAGTAAAAGAGGAAGGAAAGAAAGTTCCTGATCATAGAAACTAGAAGAAATGTGCAGAGAGGTCTTTTTGACCAGACAATATCTGAACAATACAGAATTGTCACCAAATGAACAAAAAAAAAGGGGGAAAGGAAACCACGACCTGAAAGTGGTCTTCTCCCTTTGATTACCAACCAAAATCCTGTGCGTCGATGACTTGTTCGCCTCGCACAAAACCAAAACAGAAAAAATCAAAAGCCAAAAACACACAAAAGCCGAAAAACCCACCAAAAGAATCCATTCCCAAGGGAAGCCCTATTGATCCATGATCACGCATGTAATTTTTGATTTGATAGGAAATAATTTGCAAAGTCAAGTCATGACATATCTATGGTTCGGAATTAGGATGAAACACTTACCTGTGCGAGATTGATACACTTTGAGTGATTTTCTTCTATTGTCGAACCCAGTGTTTCCTCTAAATGGTCATTTAGAAACGAAATGCTAACATCCAAAATCTCATTTATGGTTATGGGGGATTCCATCAGCAGACTCTCCTTCCCCGGTAGACGCATTGTTTTTCACTCAAAAAAGCATATGCTGCTCTAAATCAGTTGGAATATTTGTCTCTTTGCTAAAGCATGTTTGCATTTTAGTGGAGAAAACAACGAGACTTTTTCAAGTCTCACAAGTTATCCAGAACTACGTAGGTCTGAGTTCCTCATTGGAGGATACGTAGGAGCAAGAGCCTCGCTTTTGTCGACCACACCGCCTTTTGTTGCCATGACCCAAGAGCTGGTAGCCCGCGGAGACACCTTACGGTTATCCGCACCTCGTCATTCAGTGACCCCAAGTGTGATTGACGAGCGGAGGCCAATGTGGTCATCTGCGCCCTTTCCGGAGATGTCAGCATTTTCCGATGGAGACTTTTCAAGTCTCACAAGTTATCAAGAACTACGTAGGTCTGAATTCCTCATTGGAGGATACGTAGGAGCAAGAGCCTTGCTTTTGTCGGCCGCACCATAATCTTTGTCATACTGACCCTGAGGTCATGTGACGTGCACCCTTGTATCATCCAGAGGCGGCGGGCCCGATGATACGCGGAGATACCTTACGGTTATCCGCACCCTTTTGTCATCCAGAGGCGGCGGGCCCGATGACAAGCAGAGACCAAGTTTGGTCATTCTGCACCCTTGTATCATCCAGAGGCGGCGGGCCCGATGATACGCGGAGATACCTTACGGTTATTCGCACCCTTTTGTCATCCAGAGGCGGCGGGCCCGATGACAAGCAGAGACCAAGTTTGGTCATTCTGCACCCTTGTATCATCCAGAGGTGGCGGGCCCGATGATACGCGGAGATACCTTACGGTTATTCGCACCCTTTTGTCATCCAGAGGCGGCGGGCCCGATGACAAGCAGAGACCAAGTTTGGTCATTCTGCACCCTTGTATCATCCAGAGGCGGCGGGCCCGATGATACGCGGAGATACCTTACGGTTATTCGCACCCTTTTGTCATCCAGAGGCGGCGGGCCCGATGACAAGCAGAGACCAAGTTTGGTCATTCTGCACCCTTGTATCATCCAGAGGCGGCGGGCCCGATGATACGCGGAGATACCTTACGGTTATTCGCACCCTTTTGTCATCCAGAGGCGGCGGGCCCGATGACAAGCAGAGACCAAGTTTGGTCATTCTGCACCCTTGTATCATCCAGAGGCGGCGGGCCCGATGATACGCGGAGATACCTTACGGTTATTCGCACCCTTTTGTCATCCAGAGGCGGCGGGCCCGATGACAAGCAGAGACCAAGTTTGGTCATTCTGCACCCTTGTATCATCCAGAGGCGGCGGGCCCGATGATACGCGGAGATACCTTACGGTTATCCGCACCCTTTTGTCATCCAGAGGCGGCGGGCCCGATGACAAGCAGAGACCAAGTTTGGTCATTCTGCACCCTTGTGTCATCCAGAGGCGGCGGGCCCGATGACAAGCAGAGACCAAGTTTGGTCATTCTGCACCCTTGTATCATCCAGAGGCGGCGGGCCCGATGACAAGCAGAGACCAAGTTTGGTCATTCTGCACCCTTGTATCATCCAGAGGCGGCGGGCCCGATGATACGCGGAGATACCTTACGGTTATCCGCACCCTTTTGTCATCCAGAGGCGGCGGGCCCGATGACAAGCAGAGACCATGTTTGGTCATTCTGCACCCTTGTGTCATCCAGAGGCGGCGGGCCCGATGACAAGCAGAGACCAAGTTTGGTCATTCTGCACCCTTGTATCATCCAGAGGCGGCGGGCCCGATGATACGCGGAAATACCCGAGTGGTTATCCGTATAAACATTCTTTTGCTATCTGTAAGACAGAACGCTTGATAGCATGCAGAGGCTGACACAGTCTTCTGCACCTTTTGTTCCTCCGGGAACAATAAGTCATTTACATGCGGAAATTTCATGGTCACCCGCGACTCTCGTCAACCGAGAGGAGCGAAATTAGTGTCATACACTGGTTTTCGTCCGGGGACCTTTGCTTGATGACATGCGACCATTCTTTGGTCCTTGTGAGGTGCTTGGCATCCATCATTAGGCAATTTGTGAAATTCTAGGAGCGACAAGTCATGGTCACCCGCGACTCTCGTCAACCGAGAGGAGCGAAATTAGTGTCATACACTGATTTTCATCCGGGGACCTTTGCTTGATGACATGCGACCATTCTTTGGTCCTTGTGAGGTGCTTGGCACCCATCATTAAGCAATTTGTGAAATTTTGGGAACAACAAGTCATTTGCATTTGGAGATTTTATGGTCACCTGCAACTCTCGTTAAATCGAGAGGAACGAAATTAGTGTCTTATCTTTACTTTCCTTTTATCTCCAATAAAAGACAAGTAAAGAGGGGCAACTGTCATACCCTAATTTCGTCCGGGGACCTTTGCTTGATGACATGCGACCATTCTTTGGTCCTCGTGAGGTGCTTGGCACCCATCATTAGGCGATTTGTGAAATTCCAGGACATGCCGAAAAACCAAAAAAATATTGATGCAGAATTCGTAAGTTTCCGTGACACACCGGAAATCAAATGGAAGCATCGTTGCATAATTAAGTGAGGTTCCGTAACATTCCGTAAGTTAAAAAGGGGATGATTATGTAATCCGCAAGGTTCCGTAACATTACGGAAAGAAAACAAGTATCGTTACGAAATTCGTAAGTTTCCGTAACTTTACGAAAAAAAGAATCACCAAAAAACAGCAGAGGGGGGTGTACTTAGTAAAAATGGGGGTGCAAATAGCACCCAGGCCCACTTGGGCCCTCCAGAATATTCCTCCAGAAGGCGGTTGCTTCTGGAGGAAGCAACCTGGCTCGCCTGGGCGAGCTGAGCTCGCCTGGGCGAGCTGAGCTCGCCTGGGCGAGCTGGGCGGCATCCACCTCCCCTATTTTGCTATAAATAGGGGAGGAAGTGAAGAAGAAAAGGGTTCAGCCCCTTTGGCACTTCTCTCTCTTTCGAATTTGCTTGGAAAAATCGTTTCCGTGAAGAAAATCTAAGCCGAGGCGCTTCCGAAACGTTTCCGTAACGTTTTCCGTGAAGAATTTCGCAAGGGTTTCAACCGTTCTTCGACGTTCTTCATTCGTTCTTCATCGTTCTTCGATCTTCAACGGGTAAGTACCTCGAACCAAGCTTTTCGATTCATTCTATGTACCCGTAGTGGTCCACATTGTGTTTCGTGCATTTTTATTCTCGTTTTGTTTACTTTTTATACCCCCTGTTGACGTGCTTAAGCCATTTTACTTAAGTCATTTCTCGCTTAACTTAAAAATAAAATAAATTTCCACCGAACGTTTGAATTGTATTATCCATTAACTTCGGTTAAAATAAATTCCGACCGTTCGGTCGTGCCGTAACCACGTTGGAAATAAAAAAAAAAGGTAAAAAATAATATAATAATCAAAAAGACATCTTTTAGTAAAATAAAGCGGAAAATCAATCGGACGTTTTCTCTTTGGGATTTCTCATTCTTAATCGAATTGATTAATAACTAAAGTGAAACTAAAGGCTAAAAATCAATTCGCCTAGTCAAGCTCGTCCATAAAAATAGGCTTTTGAAGTTTGTCATTTCATTTTCTAACTAAGTAAAATGGATCGTTTTTAAGGTCCAACGCCTTAAAATGATCACCTCTTAAAGTAAAAAAGAATCACTTGATAAAAAAGAACTACGTAGGTCTGATTTTCTCATCCCAAATTGAGGAATACGTAGGAGCAAAGGGAAACACCCTTGTCGACCACAAAAGAAAAAATATAAAAAGGGTATAAAGGATATAGAGACATAAAAAGGGAACATAAAAAATCAAAGTCATGTTTGCACATTCGATTAAAGGCTGCCGTCCCTTGGGGCGGACGCGTGGGGTGCTAATACCTTCCCCGTGCGTAAATACAACTCCCGAACCTTTCACTAAAAAGTTCGTAGACCGCGTCTTTTCCGGTTTTTCCGACGTTTTCCTCAAATAAACGTTGGTGGCGACTCCGCGCGGATTCCTTTCGTGGAACACGCATCCCGCGAGTCTCGCGTCGCCCTCCCGCCGAAGGGTAGGTTGCGACAAAGTCTATATGGATGATTTCTCTATTTTTGGTGAATCCTTTGAAAATTGCCTAGCGAATTTAGAGAAAGTGTTACAACATTGTGAAGAATCTAATTTGGTGCTCAACTGGGAGAAATGCCACTTAATGGTTCAAGAAGGCATCGTGCTAGGACACAAGATTTCTAGAAGAGGAATTGAGGTGGATAAAGCAAAGATTTATGTTATTGATAAACTTCCACCTCCAGTTAATGTTAAAGGCATACGGAGTATTTTGGGTCATGCTGGATTCTATTGGCGATTGTCATACCCTAATTTCGTCCGGGGACCTTTGCTTGATGACATGCGACCTTTGTTTGGTCCTTGTGAGGTGCTTGGCACCCATCATTAGGCGATTTGTGAAATTCTAGGACATGCCGAAAAACAAAAGAAAATATTGATGCACAATCCGTAAAGGTTCCGTGACACACCGGAGATCAAATGGAAGCATCGTTGCATAATTAGTGAGGTTCCGTAACATTCCGTAAGTCAAAAAGGGGATGATTATGTAATCCGCAAGGTTCCGTAACATTACAGAAAGAAAACAAGTATCGTTACGAAATTCGTAAGTTTCCGTAACTTTACGAAAAAAGAATCACCAAAAAAAGAAGAGGGGGGTGTACTTAGTACAAATGGGGGTGCAAATAGCAACCAGGCCCACTTGGGCCCTCCAGAAGATTCCTCCAGAAGGCTGTTGCTTCTGGAGGAAGCAACCTGGCTCGCCTGGGCGAGCTGGGCTGCAACCATCTCCCCTATTTTGCTATAAATAGGGGAGGAAGTGAAGAAGAAAAGGGTTCAGCCCCTTAGGCACTTCTCTCTCTTTCGAATTTGCTTGGAAAAATTGTTTCCGTGAAGAAAATCTAAGCCGAGACGCTTCCGAAACGTTTCCGTAACGTTTTCCGTGAGGAATTTCGCAAAGGTTTTGACCGTTCTTCGACGTTCTTCATTCGTTCTTCATCGTTCTTCGATCTTCAACGGGTAAGTACCTCGAACCAAGCTTTTCGATTCATTCTATGTACCCGTGGTGGTCCACATTGTGTTTTGTGTATTTCCATTCTCGTTTCATTTACTTTTTATACCCCCTCTTGACGTGCTTAAGCCATTTTACTTAAGTCATTTCTCGCTTAACCTAAAAATAAAATAAATTTCCACCGAACGTTTGAATTGTATTATCCGTTAACTTCGGTTAAAATGAATTCCGACCGTTCGGTCGTGCCGTAACCACGTTGGAAATCAAAAAAGAGGTAAAATAATAATATAATAACAAAAAATATACCTTTTAGTAAAATAAAGCGGAAAATCAATCGGACATTTTCTCTTTGGGATTTCTCATTCTTAATTGAATTGACTAATAACTAAGGTGAAACTAAGGCTAAAATCAACTCGCCTAGTCAAGCTCGTCCACAAAAATAGGTTGTTGAAGTTTGTCATTTCAATTTCTCACTAAGTAAAATGGATCATTTTCAAGGTCCAACGCCTTAAAATGATCACCTTTTAAGTAAAAAGAACCACTTGATAAGAAAGAACTACGTAGGTCTGATTTCCTCATTGCAGTTGAGGAATACGTAGGAGCAAAGGGAAACACCCTTGTCGACCACAAAAAGAGAAAAATATAAAAAGGGTATAAAGGATATAAGGACATAAAAGGGAACGTAAAAATCAAAGTCATGTTTGCACATTCGATTAAAGGCTGCCGTCCCTTGTGACGGACGTGTGGGGTGGTAATACCTTCCCCACGCGTAAATACAACTCCCGAGCCTTTCACTTAAAAGTTCGTAGATCGCGTCTTTTCCGGTTTTTCCGACGTTTTCCTCAAATAAACGTTGGTGGCGACTCCGCGCGTATTCCTTTCGTGGAACACGCATCCCGCGAGTCACGCGTCGCCCTCCTGCCGAAGGGTAGGTTGCGACAGTTGGCGACTCCACTGGGGACTGTTTTTAGAGAGTTAGGCCATTTTATCTTGTGCAATGTTTTACCGTGACTTACCCCTTTGTTAGTTTCCATTCATTATGTTCTTGTGTATATAAACTCTTTGTTGCTTTTAGTGCGTTTTAAAATGTATGCATGAAGTAAATATTTATTCATTTGATGCACACAAACACCAACACTATTTGCACACACTGTGAGTGAAAAAGGAGCCCTATACCCGGGTTCATGGGAACATAAGGAGTGGAGGCGAATCTGTGATCATGCTAGGTCTCCGACTTGCTTGATTACAGTGAACCCTCATCTAGAGCTTTTCTCTTTGAAAATTATTGTTGCTAGTAGTCCCTACTGCTGCAATATGTTCTTCAAAGAGGATAATACCTCTAGAAACCGTCAAGAGAGATATGAATACCTTGGGGGTTATTGCTAAATGCCTAGTTAGTTCTCTCCCTTGTAGGTCCCTTAAATAGGGGGCACGGAGCGAACACGCTGCGTGCCATTTTTCACACTGCCGTGCATAAGTATCATATACCCTTTTGCTTATGTTCAGTGAATATTGTCATACTATGTACATTCCCGTATTGCGTCTTTTGCATATGCATCGCATATGGGTTCTATCTTGATCCCCTCTGCAAACAAACCAACGGAGGGTCCGTGTCGCCTTCTTAAAAACGTACGTTGTGGCACTTTGCTACCCCTAGACGTTGTATCTAAGAAGGGGACAAATTCCTCGGACCCCTGCATTCCTAGATTGCATCTGTGTCATATGCATTCCTTCATGCATTCATCCATTCCACCCATGAGATATCAGAGTTTTGATTTGCACCAGCTTTTTGTCTCATAGAAGCCATTGCATCACTCACCCAATACTACAACCAGCCTTTGAGATGCTTCACATTCAGAGACTTCCAATTGGTACCAACCATTGAAGAATTTGAGGAAATTCTAGGGTGTCCTCTCGGGGGAAGAAAACCATACCTTTCCTCCTGGTGTCTCCCCTCTTTGAGCAGAATTGCAACTGTGGTCAAGGATTCAGCAAGAGGTTTGGACCGCATAAAACAGACTCAAAACGGCATAGCGGGTCTACCACGAAAGTACCTAGAAGACAAGGCGAGGGGTATGGCCAATCAAGGAGATTGGGTCCCGTTTATGGATGTGTTAGCTTTGCTAATTTTTGGGGTCGTCCTCTTTCCAAACGTGGATGGTTTGGTGGACCTAGCAGCAATCGACGCTTTCCTCGCATACCACCATAGCAAGGAAAGTCCGGTGGTAGCTGTCCTGGCAGATTTATTTGACACATTTGACCGAAGGTGCGAAAAGAGTAGCACACAGATCATCTGTTGCTTGCCCCGCCCTCTGTGTTTGGTTGGTTTCGCACTTGTTCCAACAAGACACAAGGATCCATGTCCGCTCCTGAGCCATCGCTCGTGTACCGAAAAGAGGAGAATAGATTGGGACCAGCTTTTGGCTGGGATAGGAGGTAGAACAATCAATTGGTTCCCCCGATGGAAGGAAGGAAAGGAAGGAGTCCTTTTCTCATGTGGAGGATACCCAAACATTCCGCTGATAGGAACGAGGGGTTGTATTAACTACAATCCCGCGCTCGCTATAAGACAACTAGGGTACCCCATGAGGGGAGCACCGACGGAAGAAGGCATGTCTCCTTTCCTTGTGAGGGATTTCGGCGCACAAAATTCCAAGACTATACAAAGAATCCATAAGGCATGGGAAACCCCGTTAAAGAAAGATCAAGAACTTAGGGGCATTCGTAATGGCATCATTGGTGGGTACCATGAATGGTTGAAAGTTCATATACGAGGTTTAGATTGGCTCACCAAGTTAAAAGTCGTCAGCGAAGAGAGTTTGAAGCACCGGAAGAGGACGAAGAAGTCCAAGCTCTCAAAAGCGAGTTAGGAAAGGCGAAACTTGCCAAGGAGAAGTTCAAGTTGGCCGCTACACACATTCGGAAGGAGTGTGCCGGGTTACGGGAAGAGAGTGCAACTACCGCAAGAGCCCTTGAACAAGAGACCAAGAGGGCTCGCAAGGAAGAGTATGGTTGGAATAAATTTCGCGGAGCTCTGTGGGGTAGCAATAGTGAACTCAAGCTGCGAAGGGAAGAGAGGGACCAGTCGCGAGCACATAGCATGGTTCTGAAAGAGGAGTTAGTTGCCTGTTCAAGGTCCAAAAGAAGCTTGTCTCAGCATTTATGCGAGACGGAGACCAACATGCTAGCTATCATCGCCAAGTACCAAGAAGAGTTAGGTCTAGCCACGATCCACGAGCATAGGATCGCGGACGAGTATGCTCAAGTATACGCGGAAAAAGAGGCTAGAGGAAGGGTGATCGACTCTTTACACCAAGAGGCAACAATGTGGATGGATCGGTTTGCTCTTACCTTGAATGGGAGTCAAGAACTTCCCCGCTTGTTAGCCAAGGCCAAGGCGATGGCAGACACCTACTCCGCCCCCGAAGAGATTCATGGGCTTCTCGGCTATTGTCAGCATATGATAGACTTAATGGCCCACATAATTAGAAATCGTTAGGAAACTTGTATGGTCTCTCAGACCTTGACTAGATACGACTTTCTTTTTGAAATAAAATGAGTTGGTCCCATGTTTCTACTCCAAAAAGTTCGTGCAAATCAAATCACTCCTACATTTCATCTCTAGCATGCATTTTCTTTCTTTCTTTACCCACTCCTCACGTTTGGTTTTTTAGGGAAAAACACCATAACTAAACGCGCCACAAGGCATCCCTATCGCACCAGATCCAAATCTAGAACGATGAGTGATCAAGAGGAGACACAGAACAGATGAAAGCCGACATGTCGGCTCTGAAAGAACAAATGGCCTCCATGATGGAGGCCATGTTAGGAATGAGGCAGCTCATGGAAAAGAACGCGGCCACCGCTGCCGCTGTCAGTTCGGCTGCCGAAGCAGACCCAACTCTCTTGGCAACTGCACACCATCCTCCCTCAAACATAGTAGGATGGGGAAGGGACACACTGGGGCACGATGGCAGCCCTCACCTGGGATACAACCGAGCGGCATACCCTTATGGATTGCCGCCCAACTACTCACCACCCGTCTTGCAAGACGATGCGGGCCATATTGCTTCTCCCGTCCTTGAAAGAGAGCCTCCTCAACAGCCCGAAGAAGTCCACAAAGACCCTCAAAGACTATGCTCGAAGGGATGTCGAGTTCTATCCCCCGATCCCCGAAGGGCCGGCACCCAGCACGTTGCCTCAGCCCAACATCGCAACACAACCAATAGTTTTATCCACGGAAGGACCGTCCCCGGCAACTGAAGAAAGGAGGAAGCTCGATCTCCTTGAGGAAAGATTGAGGGTCGTGGAAGGATTTGGGGACTATCCGTTCGCAGACATGAAAGGAATGGCCCCGAGGAAGCTTGCCTCAAAAGAGGTCCAGGAAGGACAAGGCGGCCGAAAGGAACTAGTTCCGCTCCGAGTACGACAGTCACCGCTTTAGGAGCGCTGTACACCAGCAGCGCTTCGAAGCCATCAAAGGATGGTCGTTTCTCGGGAGCGACGCGTCCAGCTCAGGACGACGAGTATACTGATTTTCAGGAGGAAATAGGGCGCCGGCGGTGGGCACCACTGGTTACTCCTATGGCAAGTTTGATCCAGAAATAGTCCTTGAGTTTTATGCAATGCTTGGCCAACAGAGGAGGGCGTGCGTGACATGAGATCCTGGGTTAGGGGTCATGTGATCCCGTTCGATGCCGACGCTATCAGCCAGCTCCTGGGATATCCGATGGTGTTGGAAGAGGGCCAGGAATGCGAGTATGGCCAGAGGAGGAACCGTCTGATGGGTTCGATGAGGAGGCCATCGCCAGCTGCTATGTATACCGGGCAGGATTTTGCCCGGACTGCTGCAGGGAGCGAGTGCGAATCATGCGCACCAACATGACCACCCTGACCCAGATATGGATGACGTTGCTCCTCAGCAACATCCTGCCCACCGATCATAATTCCGACCTCCCCATGCGCTAAGTGCCAGCTGGGTACGCCATCCTGTCACGGATGAGCATCCATGTGGCTCAGTTGATCGCTGATGCCATCTATATTTTTGCAGAGTATGGCGCCCACTAGGCACCCTTTGGACCCAGATAAGTCCAACAGGGCCCTGGGATTCCCCGCACTGATCACAGGACTCTGCCAGTCGTTCGGAGTCCCCGTTGCACCTACCAAGGTGATTCGCCGCCCATCACCCGGCTTTTATTGAGAAGTACTGTACCCAGAGACAGGCTCAGGGTGATGCTCCACAGGCCGCAGGCGCGCCCCCACCACCTCATCAGGCTGGCCAGGCTGGGGCATTTGACATGGAGCAGTATTTACGGCATTTGGTTCGCCAGCAGGCGGCCAACCACCGAGCACATGTACGGACCCATGATTGTCTGTACCAGATGAGCCTTAGCATGCAGAGCCAGGGCTTCGCTTCTTTTTCATGCCCTACTCCAGACCAGTTCAGGGCAGAGGTTGCATGGCCCGGAGATTGGCCTGAGGCCCAAGCAGGAGAGGCACCCCCAGAAGCTCCCGGCGATGGAGAAGAAGCCCACGAGGATGAGGAGATGGCCAATTTGCTTGACTTCTTGGGAGGGAGTGGAGATACGTGACTGGGAGATCCCCGGATTCATGTTTTCTTTCATATTTCTTTTATCATTTTTATTCTATGACTTGAGAGACTAATGTTTGTTTTTGTTGTTTCGATTGTCATTTGTACAGCGCATACATTTTTGTTTAGATTGTTGCGTTAGTATTTATATATCATTACTATCGATGATGTTTGAAATTCTGGAACCGTGTAGAGTTCTTCGTTTAGGACATCGTCCAAAAGTATATATGTAAAATAAACAAAAAAATCATGATAAAAATAAAAATAGAAAAGAAAAGAAAATGAAATAGAAAGGAAAGCAGATAAGAAAAAAAAAAGAGAGAAAGCAAGTAAGGAAAAAAGGTAGAAAAGAGAAAAATAAGTTGTCTAGCTAAAAACCGACATGCTTTTGAAAAGAGATGATTTCCAACTCTTCTTCGAAAAAATTCATTGATCATAACCGATTTTTGAAGAGAAACACGTGTCTACACCTGAAGGGTGAATGCTGTGAAATTTCCCCGGACGCCCGAAATGGACCCGGATGAATGCACAAATTGATAAAAGAACATATTTTGGAAACGTTGGGTTGACTAAAATAGAGGAAATGAATCCTGAGCCCTAGCATCACATGACCATAAAAGTTTGACACTTGAGTGTCCACATAGGTGCATGCGTGGCCAGTTTTGCATAAAATTTCCAAATCATCATTTTTGCATTTGTGTCATGGAAATAGTGTGGGGCATCCCTTTTATCCTTGAACCAAACCAAACCCCGACATGTATCATGTCTAGCCATTCTACAAACCTTGAGCCAAAATCCTGGCTCACCATAAACCTTGACCTAGGGTGAGAATGTCAATCCTTACCCTCGGAAGTAAAAAAGAAAAAAAAAAAAAAAGAAGGAAAATTTCCAATCAAAGAGAAGCAAAAAAAAAAAGAAAGGAAATTCCCAATCAAAGAGTGGGAGAGAAGCAAAAAGAAAAGAAAGAAATTCCCAACCAAAGAATGGGAGAAAGTAA